>NC_064614.1:887275500-887591946 GCF_023898315.1 Schistocerca nitens | reverse complement strand
CAATCGCCATTCCCGAATTGCTCTTCAACAGTGGGGAGCAAGAAGGTGCTCGAAACATCAATGTAGACCTATGCTGTGATAGTGCCACGCAAAACGACAAAGGGTGCAAGCCCCCTCCATGAAAAATACGACCAAATGGTTCAAATTGCTCTGAACACTATGGGACTTACCTTCTGAGGTCATCAGTCCCCTAGAACTTAGAACTACTCAAACCTAACTAACCTAAGGATATCAACACATCCATGCCCGAGGCAGGATTCGAACTTGCGACCGTAGCGGTCGCGCGGTTCCAGACTGTAGCGCCTAGAACCGCTCGGCCACACGGCCGGCAATACGACCAAACCATAAAACCATCGAATCCGAATTTTACTGTTGGATTTACACACGCTAGCATATGACTTTCACCGGGCATTCACCATACCCAAACCCTGCCATCGGATCGCCACATTGTGTACCGTAATTCGTCACTCTATACGTTTTCCCACTGTTCAATCGACCAAAGTTTACGCTCCTAACACCAAGCGAGGAGTCGTTTGGCATTTACCGGTGTGATGTGTGGCTTATGAGCAGCCGCTAGACCATGAAATCCAAGTTTTCTCACCTTCCGCCTGTCATAGTACTTGCAGTGGATCCTGATGCAGTTTGGAGATCCTGTGTGACGGTCTGGTTACATGTCTGCCTACTACACATTACGACTCTCTTCAACTGTGGGCGGTCTCTGTCAGTCAACAGTCGAGGTCGGCCTGCACGCTTTTGTGCTGCACGTGTCCCTTCACGTTTCCACTTCACTTTAGGAGTGTGCGTTGGGTTGTTTTGCGGGAAGAGACCAAACAGCGAGGTCATCGGTCTTAGCGGATTAGGGAAGGATGGGGAAGGAAGTCGGCCGTGCCCTGCCAAAGGAACCGTCCCGTCATTTGCCTTAAGCGATTTAGGGAAATCACGGAAAACCTAAATGGATTGTTTTTTGGGGGAAGAGACCAAACAGCGATGTCATCGGTCTCATCGGATTAGGAAGGACGGGGAAGGAAGTCGGCCGTGCCCTTTCAAAGGAACCATCCCGGCATTTGCCTGGAGCGATTTAGAGAAATCACGGAAAACCTAAATCAGGATGGCCGGACGCGGCATTGAACCGTCGTCCTCCCGAATGCGAGTCCAGTGTGCTAACCACTGCGCCACCTCGCTGGGTAGGACGTATGACAAGTGACACCTGACCACCTAACCACGTTCGAAGTCTGGAGTTCCGTGGAGCGTCCCGTTCTGCTCTCTCTCGATGTAAAGCGACTAATGAGGTCGCTGATATGGAGTATCTGGCAGTAGGTGACAGCACAATGCACCTAATATGAAATATGTATGTTTTTGGGGGTGTCCGGATACTTTTGATCACGGTGTTAAGGCTCCATGTCGAATCTACTGTCGTGGCTGTGCTCTAAGTTTCTCAGTTCAGGATCAAAGGCGGAATAATCCGATCCAGGTGGTCCCTCAGATTTTCGGGTGGGTTTGGTGGCCAGGAGAGTACGCTAAACTGATCCTGGTGCTCATAGAACCACAAATGTACACTGCGAGCCTTGTCCCACGTTGTATTGTGCTATTGGTAGAAGCCATCGTGCCTAGGGAAAAACACACTACATGTAATCCCCCAAGGATATATGCACACTTGTGTCGACCATTGCGGCCACCAGAATGTCGAGACCACCAAGGGAATGCCATGAAACCATTCCCCAGAGAATAACGCTCCCTCCTCCGACCTGGATCCTCAGCTTCGAGACGTTTCACGCCTTGCACGACAACGGCCATCTGTCCAATGGGGACTAAAATGTGATTCATCTGGAAAGGCAACCTTACGCCACTCAGTGGACGTCCAGCTGCGGTATTGGAGTGCAAATTCCAGCCTTCGTCGTCGGTGAATGAACCAGACGCCTGCTTCGGAGGCCCATAAGCAGGGACGTTCGCTGAGCGGTCGTTGAGGAGACGTGTTGGCAGCTGCTTGGTTCATCTGGACGGTCAGTTGCTCAACAGTTGCACGTCTGTTCGCCTGTACGCATCACTAAAGCCGCCGTTCACACCTGTAATCTATGGACGATTTTCGATAGCGCCGTTGTGTCACCCATGTATACTTTAATGACGGCGGAAAGCGATCAGTTTACAAAGTTAGCCGTTTCGGAAATACTTTCACTTTTGTCTCGAAAGCCAATGATCAGATCAGGAAAGTTTTACAGTTTCCCCATTACGTCAACGACTGCGCCGTTTTCCCCGTGTCCCCTACACGAATTGCGTACTGTCACCTGGTAGCGCTGCCCCCTGTCGTCTGTGAGTGGTTGTTGCACGTCGATGTCGCACAAAGGCAGTGGCCACATTAATGTGCCTGGACCCTGTATGCAATGCTATGAATTTTTGCCGGTATAGACTCCGGAGAGATGGACCGGTCATTTTATGCAGGAAGCGACGAAGAAAAATTTGGGGAATCCATTTCGGCACTAGTCTGTAAAATTTCACATCCGTCTGCAGGACAGATCCCAAACAACCGTTGCTCAAGGCACCGGTACGATGATCCGTGGAAAGTGTGACAACCAAAGCAGCCCAAGTTACGCAATGACTGATAAGACCACGGTATTTCACGTCACGATCGCAACTTGAAAATCTATGTTTTCTTAGAATCGTAGTCAACAACAACTAAAAATGCCCGAGGTATAAATAAAACGTTGGAAGTTGTCTTCACTGCAAACATACATTATGTCACAAGCTGTCGATTGTTGCAAACGCAGTTGTGTCTGTAACATCTGGAAGGTGGTGGGAAGTGCTCTCCGAGTTCGTACCCCACGTAACAATCAGGATCCAGCCCGCCTCTTGCGAACTGTGGCGTGGTGGATTTGAAAGACACAGTAGCTTGTCGACTCTACCCTAACCTGGTGGCGCCTGCTGCTTTCGTCGGTCGGTGAATGGGGGCGGTAAGATTTTCTTAAGAAGCTACATGGTTTGGCAATCCGAGTTCGTTGGTCATTCATGGTTATTATGTGGTTTACGCATACTTATTTTCTTCGTTTCCATTGCGACAGGAGAAGTGGAGTACCTTCCATCACTGTCAAGTTTGTGTCACACATGGAGATGCTGTTTTTTCTGCCTTTGTGGAGTACACTTCTACGCATGATAGAGAATCTATTTGCTATTTATTCATCCGAAATGTACAGTATTTATGTTCGTCAGACTACGTACCAATGAGTGTTAGTCAATGTTTCTCGCCGTATATAGATTTTCTCTTGCTTGAAATACTCACTTGTTGAAACTTTTTGTGCGTGTTGTAAACATCGATGTTGTTTGTAGCATCCTGGCTGAACTACATTTTGGAAGTTACTACATGCTATTCTATTGGAATATTTTCTAAATTGATATAATTTCGTTACCATCACTTTTCTAAATAGGCGAATTTACGTGCAGCTGCGCTTCGCAACAGGGCCTTTTTACCATTAGGCAAGGCTAGACAATCGCCTAGGGGGCAAAATTTTAGGGGGCAGCAAAGAGCGGAAAAAATTAATTTCAAAGCAGACAGCGAAGAAACTGAGTATATGAGGAGAAAAAAAATTAAATAGGAGGAATTAAAACGGCAGAAAAATTTAGGACAAAAAAATAAGAATTTGAGAACGTTTGTTGCCCTCAGTCCGTTTTGAAGGAATTGAGAACGAAACCCGAAAACTGAGGACCGTCCACAGAAAATGAGGACGTCTGGTCGCCTTAGTTTAATGATAAAAGTATAATAGCAGATTTGCATTGTTGTGCTGTCGGATGTTGGCAGTGGTGGAATGGGACTGGTATATCTATCAGACCGATGATAGTAAAAAAGACGGGGTGTCATTTTTCATTTCTCGCCTTGGGCGGCAAAACGCGTACCAAACCTACTTCGCAATTAGCGCAGTAAGTTAGAAATAGGGTAGCACTACTTTGCCTTCAGCAAAGATAGTATTTTGTAAAATTTGTTTATGATTAATCTCGAATCTTGCACCAATCACGGTGAACAATACGCACCGTTATATTTACAAAACAGAAGGCGAGTGACGGAGTTTGACGCAGCTGGCAGTGTTGCTGTTCTTCGACCCATCGACTGTGACTATTTAACTTCAGGATTTGTATGATATGCCAGCAGTTTGTGTATATCATGCCCAATGCACTGAATGGCGCTGAAAGCACCGCTGTTAACACATTTTTCAGGTAAATTGAGGTGTTTGCTTCTACTAAACAGGTTCGAATAAATCAGCTGACCATTTGCTTTGCCCATTATGCTACGTTTCGCGATGTATTGGACGCCCTAGGTCATAATCTCTTAATATCCTTCTTAGATTGTAGTACTTTCAACACTGCAGCCCAGTCAGCAATCGTGATAATCTAATATATAAGAAACTATCAGCCTCGATTGCGGTATTGAAACCAACCTTTACCTAGGTTTCAGCCCAAGTAATTGAGCCTTATTCAGAAGATAAACCTGATTCTATAATGTGTGTACGAAGGCATGGTCTGGAAATAAAACTAAAACAGCCTGAATAGGCGTAGTCACATTTTAAAAATGCGGTACATAGGTACTAAGTCACCACGAAGACTTGAATTGAGCGACGACTAGCGTGACCGAGCGGTTCTAGGCGCTTCAGTCAGGAACCGCGCTGCTGCTACGGTCGCAGGTTCGAATACTGCCTCGGGCATGGATGTGTGTGATGTCCTTAGGTTAGTTAGGTTCAAGTAGTTCTACGTCTAGGGGACTGATGACCTCAGATGTTAAGTCCCATAGTGCTCAGAGCCATTTGAACCATTTTTGTTGTATGTAAATGACAAAATGCAATAATTTGGGATAACCTGTACACAGATAGTCGAGTACGTGTTTTTATCAGCTGATGAGATATACTTCTTATTGCTGACACGCACAGAATGAAGAATATTATCAAGATAAAAATTAATCTTATTACTAAAAATAACGCGTGAGTGGACGAACAACGCCAATTCATCACCATGTAATAGCGATCAACCAGTATAGGTAAAATTGTGTTTTACGTGTGAAATATATGGTAACTGCGTGATCGGACGTGCAACGTCCTTTCATCGCCCTTATACCCTATCGACCGACAGAGGTCAATTTCACTACGCGCTACAAAAGAGAATTATCGTCTCTTATATTAAAGGCTATTGTTAAATAGATATGTTATGATAAACCGTGCTTGACCCGAGAAGAAACCTTGCTTTTTTTAAAAAAAATTATTTATTTACTCTTGACATGGAAAAACGGCGTGTTATTCACAAGGAAGAATTAAAAAGAAACAACAGATAGGTACTAATATGCCCATTTGCATACCATAAATGAACAAGGGTGAAGTCGTCTCTGGATTGCAACTATAAATAAATGTAAAGGGAATTAACCTAAAAGGTAGAGACGGACAAGGTAAACTTCATCTTGTCACCAGAGAGTCCATTTCACTGTTCTTGGGCTAGTAACCACTTACTTAAATATGACTATTGTCTGTGGGATAGATACGGGCATCTTAATTATTGAAACCACGTGTGCTACATTATGTAAGCACCGTATGCGGAAAGACCACGTGATGGGAATCTTATACCAAAATGTTACGTGGTCAAACGCACGCATGCTAGCTGCTACCTTAAGGGATGTATAAAATTAAGTACATCAAACACCGACCATCTGTGTCACACCGCCACCGAAATACTGCTCGGCTCCTACGAATCAACCATTACGATATTCTAAATAATTGCATAAAACATTAAAAAAATCCTGTTTTTCAACTGAAGTTGATTATTAAGGAGGTTATCCTTATCAAATTGCAGATGTTTAAAAATCTCCTTCTCCAGGATGTCTAATCTAGTACCCTTAATCTCGTGATGAAGAAGCTCTGTGCTGGTTAGGGGATTAGGCGCATGTGCCATTTGGATCACATTTTCGGCGAAGGAGGAACCTCGTGTGCCATCACCACTTTTGGTTGGAATGTGCTCGTTATATCTAGTAGCAAGAGATCTGCCTGTTTGACCTATATAATAGTTCGGACAGTCCCCACAGGTGATTTTATAAACCCCAGAGCGAAATAGTTCGTCATTGTGATGCTTGCAGTGTATGGACCAAAGTTTTTTTCAGATTATTATTGGTTGCAAATGCTACCTTAAACCCATGATTCTTAAGCATTCGGCCTAATCTGTAAGAAACCCTTCCTTTGAAGGGAATAGATAAAATGGCAGCAGATTCAATTTCTCCACCATCATTTTACGTTGATGACGTATTATTTATTTTATTTATTTTCTTGTTGTACATTTGCCTCACCAAGTCAGCCTTGTAACCATTATTTCTAGCAATTTCCTCAAGCGTTACTGGTTCAGATTCTAAAGCATCTGGAGACGGGGGAATTGTCAGGGCACGATGTATACTAGAATGAAAAAAAGCCAACTTATGAGTTTGCGGATGGGCGGAATCTGCCGGTATGATATTATCAGAGTATGTACTTTTACGAAAAATGCTGAACGCAATGTGGCTATCTACTATCGTGAGGGTTAAATCTAAATAATTTGAAGATCTGTTAGAGGATTCATTTTCAAGTGTAAAATTAATCTTCTCATGGAGCTCGTTAAATGTTAGGAAAATTTTGTCTATGTCGGTTTGGTTACGTCAATAATAAGAAGTATATCGTCTACGTATCTTGTCTAAAAGGTTATATTATCCATGATGTCTACGTTACTAGCGAGAAAAAAAAACCACATTCTACGCCTACTCAGGCTGTTTTAGTTTTATTTCTAGACCATGCCTTTTTAGACATATTATAGAATCAGGTTTATCTTCTGAAGAGGGCTCAATTACTTGGGCTGAAACCTAGGTAAAGGTTGGCTTCATTACCGCAGTCGAGGCTGATAGTTTCTTATATACTTCTTAGATTGTGCTACTTTATAAATTCACGAGTCCTAATTTTTTATATGAGAAGGACACAAAGGCAACTGAATGCAAGGCATAATTCGAACTTTGTGTTGTAGGTAATCCGTTTTCAAAACTAGACAGGGAGCTTACAACGTCTGTAGCTCCACATTCCAGGATACGACAAGTATTGTGGTCTAGGAGAACGAGGCGGTGGCCAGGCCGCGCCACACTCTCGCAATGGCAGCTCTAGGGGCGGAGTTAACCGAGCGTCAGCGCCGGCAGCGTTTATTTTTATGGCGACTGCCATAGCTCGCTCTCTCTCACACACACACATACACAGCCGCTAGCCACCAGGCGGTTACGCTACCGCCTGCGCAGCGTCCGCTTTCGGTCGTTTCCTGCAAAAGCGCGCAGTTTATTTGGTGCACTCACTCACTGATACCGCCTGACGCGAAATACAATACCGTAGGACGACACTTATCTTTTTTAAAAATCAAATTTATTGGCTCTTTCCATGGTTCTCTCCATCTCCACGTCTTGTACTAATCTTTTGATATAGTATGACCACTAAGAAATTTTTGTTTGTTTATGTTTATAAAGTATGTCATGCATGGACCATAGAGTCCATAAATGTTATTAAGTACTTGTAAGACTTTTTTGAATGATACAGGAAGGCGCAGCTTTCACATTTCTCTTGCAGCGAGCAAAGAGGTGCCTTGCTTTTTCGCATCGTCTTTCTTCGTTTAGCTTTCGCCATAACATCTATCTTCTTAGCTCTTAAAGACCCATGAATACATTTACGTATACTTAAATTAATACTTTATAAATTCATTAGTCTTAATTTTTTATATGAGAAGGATATGAAAGCATTAAATGTTCGCATTTAAAGTAAATTAATACCTTTTAGACTTATTTATTTAAGAACCCACATACATACCTCTGTATTAATTTGTTGGAATTATCAGCTCTGTTTGCAGCTGCTCGTGAAATAAATGCAAAATTCCTGACTTGGAACCTGTCAGCCATTGGCATGATACAAATACTGATTAGAAAATTATCAGATCATGTATAGCGCAGCAGTAAACTTGCAGTCTCTGAGAAACGAAGTCCGATACTCAATTACCCATACAGCAAAATGCGATTAAGCGATTGCGTTATGCACTCGACTTTTCAAAAATGGGCCACGTCTGTAACTCCGCGTTTCTCTCCAACGCCGCGCAGTGTAGCCGCGCGGTCTTAGGCGCCTTGTCACAGCCCGCGCGGCTCCCCCCGTCGGCCGGCCGAAGTGGCCGTGCGGTTAAAGGCGCTGCAGTCTGGAACCGCAAGACCGCTACGGTCGCAGGTTCGAATCCTGCCTAGGGCATGGATGTTTGTGATGTCCTTAGGTTAGTTAGGTTTAACTAGTTCTAAGTTCTAGGGGACTAATGACCTCAGCAGTTGAGTCCCATAGTGCTCAGAGCCATTTGAGCCTCCCCCCGTCGGAGGTTCGAGTCCTCCATCGGGCATGGCTGTGTGTGTTGTCCTTAGCGTAAGTTAGTTTAAGTTAGGTTAAGTAGTGCGTATGCTTAGGGAGCGATGACCTCCGCAGTTTGGTCCCATAAGACCTAACCACAAATTTTTTTCTCGCCAACGCCAGGCTGCAGTAATAGAAAATCATAAAAGGAATCAACAAGCACTGCTCTGCTAATTTGAGTTGACTTCCTGCTGGGAAGTGGTAGATGATTACGACTGTATTCTTTCCATTCTCTATCTTCGTTCCATCTTGTGAAGCAGGCATGGTAGCGGTTACAACTCACAATTTACACGTATGTATCGTAGTTCAACATGTTAGTTATGTTTCACAATTTCAAAATTTTGCCTGCAACTAAAGTGTCTGGCCAGAAGTGACGGGATGGATTCTCTTGAAGACCTGCCGAGTGTGACATCGTTATGTTGCTGCTAGAGGCGGCGTTTTATAGACAGATGTCTGAGCAATCCACTACAGATAAATGCACAGTGAACATGTAGTGATACTGATACGAATAGTTTGATCTGTCACCACAAAGCTGAGCGTGAGACACTGACGCTATGTTAACTATTTATAGACATAATTTTTTAATCTGTCAGTGAGGTGTGCGAAGGAGATGACAGAGAAACACCGTTACGCACGTTAGACGACAGCCACACAGGACGACCACAATATTTGCATAGCAGACGTTACGTCGCCTCCGCCGACCAGCGGTCTACTTTGAGCCAGAAAGCCCTCAATTTGAATATGGCTTATCAGTGGCATATTTGTGCCGTTATTATGTGGATACAGATGCACCGTACAGGCATAATAGCCAACGGACAACATTACATCCACTGGCTTCTTACAACTTTTCGCGTATTTGTTCCCCACCATTCCTGAATGGATTGGCAGGTAATCCAGTATCAGATACATTGCTGTCAGTTACACGCAATGCATAAAATCTTTAACGACCTTATCATTCATTTAAAACCTTCCTAGACTTCATCTGAACCCTAAGAAATTCGATTAAAGTTGGACAATAATTCGGCCTTTGAATGAAAGAACCAAAATATTGTATTTTATTTATTTATTCGTGTCTAACACGTTGCACACAAAATAGGCAAAAACAAACTAAATATATAAAATTAATACATACAGAAGAAACATAAATAGACTGTGAGGCAATTAGAACTATATGATAACTGTTATACATAAAAAAGATTAAAAACTTCAAATGCAATGACACCAAAAATTAGTGATCTCGTCGATATTATCCCTGGCCCCGAATAGGTCCTCCAATGTGTAGGAAACTGGGCACTGAGGGCCGTTGCACAAGTGCTTGGTGGCGTGTTCGCCTCCACACTCGCATAAAGTTGATATGTCCCCCAAGATAGCTCCATTTGGCCACATTATCCTTTGTTCTTTCCACCATCCTCTTAGGGATTCCACGTATTCCATTGCAGATTTTCGCCTGGGGGAAGGCCCTCGAAGGTGGTGCCCATGATGCAATATCAGCGTTTCTGCTTGTCCACAGGTTTTGTCGTGCCATTGACGGTGAAGTACTGTCACTGACGGGAGATTTTAGGAAGCTCTACCTGGATTTCAGCCTGGCGTCCACTGAACGTGTGAACAGCGTTTAGTTTCACTTTGCGTCTATTCGTGTTCGCGGCAACTTCCCGCCTTATATCTGGTGGGGATATCTCCGCCAGGTTGTTGAGTTTTCTAGGTAGGCGTTGCTCTCAAGCATCTTGATATTATTCTACATATCTAGTTGAGGGCAACATCCGTATGCCTGGCATGACCACACATGAACAGAACTGTACCAGTCCGCAGCTCGTTGTCTCGCGGTCGCGTTCTCGCTTCCCGAACACGGGGTCCCGGGCTCGATTCCCGGCGGGGTCAGGGATTTTTCACCTGCCTCGAGATGACTGGTGTTCGTGTTGTCCTCATCATTTCATCATCATTCATGAAAGTGGCGAGATTGGGCTGAGAAAAGGTTGGGAATTTGTACCGGCGCTGATAACCGCGCAGTTGAGCGCCCCACAAACCAATCATCATCATCATCATCATCATCAGACCTGTACCAAACAGGGCAGACGTATACAGCGGCAGAGTAAACATAAAGGAAGTGCCGAGTTCTGGGTACTGTCGGCTGGGCGCCCCATCCGCTACTCGTGAGCTTTCTGATCCTGCTATTGCGGGCGGATACTTTTTGTTGCACGTTTAGGCAGTGCTTCCAGAACGCCAGCGCACGGTCCACCGTGATCCCCAGATATTTTGGTTTATGGCAGTGCTCCAGCTCCATGCCATCCCGCACGACTTTTAATTTTCTGTTGGCTTCTTTGTTCCGTAGATGAAAAGCGCATACTTGAGTTTTAGCCGCCGGCCGCGGTGGCCGTGCGGTTCTAGGCGCTGCAGTCCGGAACCGCGGGACTGCTACGGTCGCAGGTTCGAATCCTGCCTCGGGCATGGATGTGTGTGATGTCCTTAGGTTAGTTAGGTTTAAGTAGTTCTAAGTTCTAGAAGACTGATGACCTAAGATGTTAAGTCCCATAGTGCTCAGAGCCATTTGAACTACTTTTTTGAGTTTTAGCCGGACTGATAATTACTGCTTCCTATTGTTTCTTGAATAATAAGAAACACCATTACACTCGTATCTGACAGAATACAAATTTTTATTTTCACGTCTTTGTATAAGGTAGAATAGTGGGTACAAATTCATCATATTTTTTTAGCAATACATTTTAATTATCAATGTAAAGGTACATGGAATGTATTCGCAATTGTTAATACGAACAACCACAAACTGTATGAACGAGTTACGACAGTGAACATTTGTGCCCGGCCCGGACTCAAACCCACGTTCTCCGCTTTACGCTGGGCCGTCGCCAGAACTGCCTTGGCTACCCGAGCGCTACTCACGACCAGACCCACACTTCCATATGTCGTCGTTCTTCCGTCACAACCGGTACTCGTATACGCGTTACGTAAACCACGTACAGGAGTGGACATTTTAATCGAAATCCACTGCTCGGTGTCGGCGGATGAATATGGTACTGCAGTGCCTTTGTTGTTAAGAAGAACTATGGAATGTTACTTCGGACTTGCATGGAGGTAGCTTATACGAACACCTCGTAAGAGCGCTATTATAAGTTTCTATTGGTTTCAAATTAAAGGAATATGGCGGTAAATAGCTGCACAACAGAATAAATATATAACAGGAATGACAGGAATGTTCTCAATGTTCACAGTACTTAAATTGATTCGTTCTGATTGTTGTTTAGCTTGCTGCCCTTTGTGCTAAAGTAATTTTACTCTGAACAGGGTAGGTGACATATTCAGCATTACGTCTGTAGTATGTTTCAGACTGTAGCTACTGTTATTAAAATACGAACGGTCGATAGTATTTATATTGTGCTGTATTGGTATCCTCAACAGAAGTGAGGAAGCTTTACAGGACCTGTCGAATAGAATGGACAGTCTTAATGAGTTCAGAATATGGACTGAGAGTAAACCGGAGAAAGATGAAAGTAATGAGGATTTGTAGAAATGATATTAGATGAAATAAACATCAAAATTTGGGACCACAAAGTAAACGAAGCTGAGAAATTCCCGAATCTCGGAAATAATGTACGAAGGACCAAAAAGCGACGCATAAAAAGCAGACTACCATCGACGTATTTGAGACGTGGTGCTATCGAAGAATGTTGGAAATTAGGTGCACTGGTAAGGCAAGAAACGAGGACGTTCTTCACAGAATCTCGGGGAAAGGAATATATGGAAAACGGGAACAAGAAGAAGGGACAGGGTGATAGGGTATCTGTTAAGACGTCAGGGAATAACTTCCACGATACTGAGGGGAGCTAGCTGTAGAAGGTAAAAACTACAGGAGTAGACAGAGGCAGAAATATAACCAACAAATAATTGAGGACGTAGCTTTCAAGTGCTATTCTGAAATGAAGAGGTCGGCACATCCGAAGGATTTGTTGTGGATCGCAACAAACCAGTGATATTAAATGAAACAACTAGTTTACTGTTACCTGTCAATGTTTATTTAATTCCACTACGCGTTTCGAACGTTTAAACCTCGATCATCAGGTGGATTTACATTTGTTAGTATGACGTGTGTGTGTGCGTGTGACGATTTTTTGGAGGAAGTTGTGGCACTGTCTGGTGGAGACGCAAAACACTATTTCAGAACATGGTTTTAGGTTTCTTTTGACAAAAAACTAAACGTATATCTAACGGTAAAAATAATATAGGAGTACCTCCAGTGGTCACAGGTTCCTTTCAGTGTCGTAACACATCATATGTATACTCTCATATTTTGTAAACAAATATGGCGTCTGTGATCTGTTTGTTGCAAGGATCATGCAGCAAAAGAGAAACGTTATGTCAAAGAACAAAGATTATTCATCGATCCAACATTATTACAGAATAAATTTTAAAGGATTTTGGAGATGTTTTTTTGAGATGTCGAATACATGCGTTGGAATAAATATTTCAATGGTATATAAATCCGATTTTGACAAGTTAATGCAATCAGGTGACATGTTACAAACCTCAAGTACAATAATCATATTGGCTACAATCCTAAAATTATACACAAATAACAATTTTGCTTGGGATTCACAGATACATATGAAAGGCTGGAAGCAGAGGAAGAGGCAGAGAAAGAGAAAGTGAGACAGAGAGAGGGTGGAAAGAGTGATTGAATGGCAGACACTCAATAGTGGCAAAGCAATCACATCACAAAAAGCAAAAAGAAATCATTATCTTCCATACAATCCCCTTTCTAGGTAACATTTCATATCAGATTGCCAATGTCTTCTAACATTGGACAGAAGTTACCTCATAGCATCAGCACACGAAGCCCACTTCATCATACAGTTGTGTACAAAATTGAATGGTTGGATTGTGACTGCTTCTACATATACCAGACAGGTAGATCATTTTAGATTAGATTAAAAGAACACACGGCAGCATAAAAAAAAGAAATACCACACTTCAGCAATAGCCACTCAGCTTCATGAAACAAAACATCATGTTAACACCACTAGTATCAGAACCCTACACATCCACTCCAAAGGCAAAAGGTAGACATCCTTGAAAAACACACACACACACACACACACACACACACACACACACACACACACACACACAATATTTACCATAAACATTTGGTTATGTTACCGTGACAGCCCCCAAATGCAGATCGCTTCCCGCGCCCGGGTTCCCGGGTTCGATTCCCGGCGGGGTCAGGGATTTTCTCTGCCTCGTGATGGCTGGGTGTTGTGTGATGTCCTTAGGTTAGTTAGGTTTAAGTAGTTCTAAGTTCTAGGGGACTGATGACCATAGATGTTAAGTCCCATAGTGCTCAGAGCCATTTTGAACCCAAATGCAGAAGGGGTTGACCTCATTTACACATATATCATCATTCCAACAGCTTGTATCCCCGGTCAGCTTGAAACTGTATGTACATCAACTACTGGCACAAATTGTACATCCATCTGAATATTTTGAACCATTAACCAACGTGTTACTCCAACCTTCAGGCAATTATTACACGTAAAAAATATAACCTTGAGAACCACCTGCTCTGTGAAGTTTGCTCTCATCCAATCACTCCTTCCACCCTCTCTCTGTTCCACTTTCTCCTCCTCTTCCTCTCCCTCTGCTTCCAGCCTTTCATGTCCATCTATGAAATCCAAGTTAAAATTATTTGTGTATAATTTTACCATTGTAGCCAATATGATTATTGTACTTGAAGTTTGTAACATGTCACCTCATTGTATTAACTTCTCAAAATCGGAATTATACCACCACAAATATTTATTCCAACGGATGTATTGGACACCTCAAAACAAACCCCTCCAAAATCCTTTAAAATTTATTCTGTGATAATGTTGTAATGATCTATATTCTTTGTTCTTTGGGATAACGTTTCTCTTCTGCTATACGATCCTTGTATCAAATTGTTTCCAAACGCCATACTTGTTTACAAAATACGACAGTATACATATGACGTGTTACGACAGTGAAAGGAACCTGTGACCATTGGAGGTACTCTATCTGACTTATTTTATTTTTACCGTTAGATATACGTTTAGTTTTTTGTCAAAAGAAACCCAAAACCATGTTCTGTAATAGTGTTTTGTCTCTCCACTAGACAGTGCCACGCGCACGCGCACGCGCACACACAGTCCATTGATCGTGACCGGGCCAAATTTCTCACGAAATAAGCGTCAAACGAAAAAACTACAAAGAACGATACTTGACTAGCTTGAAGGGGGAAACCAAATGGCGCTATGGCTAGCCCGCTAGATGGCGCTGCCATAGTTCAAACTGATATCAACTGCGTTTTTTTAAAAAATAGGAACCCCCATTTTTTATTACATATTCGTGTAGAACGTAAAGAAATGTGAATGTTTTAGTTGGACCACTTTTTTCGCTTTGTGATAAAGGGCGCTGTAATAGTCACAAACATATGGCTCACAATTTTAGACGAACAGTTGGTAACAGGTAGGTTTTTTAAATGAAAATACAGAACGTAGGTACGTTTGAACATTTTATTTCGGTTGTTCCAATGTGATACATGTACCTTTGTGAACTTATCATTTCTGAGAACGCATGCTGTTACAGCGTGATTACCTGTAAATACCAAATCAATGTAATAAATGCTCAAAATGATGTCCGTCAACCTGAATGCATTTGGAAATACGTGTAACGACATTCCTCTCAACAGCGAGTAGTTCGCATTCCGTAATGTTCGCACATGCATTGACAATGCGCTGACGCATGTTGGCAGGCGTTGCCGGTGGATCACGATAGCAAATATCCTTCAACTTTCCCCACAGAAAGAAATCTGGGGACGTCAGATCCGGTGAACGTGCGGGCTATGGTATAGTGCTTCGACGACCAATCCACCTGTCATGAAATATGGTGTTCAATACCGCTTCAACCGCACGCGAGCTATGTGCCGGACATCCATCATGTTGGAAGTACATCGCCATTCTGTCATGCAGTGAAACGTCTTTTAGTGACATCAGTAGAACATTAAGTAGAAAATCAGCATACATTGCACCATTTAGATTGCCATCGATAAAATGGGGGCCAATTATCCTTCCTTCCAAAATGCCGCACAATACATTAACGTGCCAAGGTCGCTGATGTTCCACTTGTCGCAGCCATCGTGGTTCTCCGTTGCCCAATAGTGCACATTATGCCGGTTTCGTTACCGCTGTCCGGCGAACGGTCCGGACACTTGCATGATGTCGTCCAGGATACCGAGCAGCATACATAGCACAATAGCCGTACATCAATACGATATCGACCTTTTCCGCAATTGGTAAACCATCCATTTTAACACGGGTAATGTATCACGAAGCAAATACCGTCCGCACTGGCGGAATCTTACGTGATACCACGTACTTACACGTTTGTGAATATTACAGCGCCGTCTATCACAAAGCGAAAAAAGTGGTCCAACTAAAACATTCATATTTCTTTACATACTACACGAATATGTAATAAAAAAATGGGGTTCCTATTTTTAAAAAATCGCAGTTGATATCAGTTTGACCTATGGAAGCGCCATCTAGCGGGCCAACCATAGCGCCATCTGGTTTCCCCCTTCAAGCTAGACGAGTTTCTTTCTTTTCAGTTTTCTCGTTTGGTGCTTATTTCGTGAGATATTTGGCCCTGTCACTATCAGTGGACCATCCTGTACACACACACACACACACACACACACACACACACACACACACACACACCACACACGCCATACTAAAAATGTAAATCCACCTGATGATGGAGGTTAAAACTTTTGAAACGCATCGAGGAGATAAATAAACAGTGACTGGTAACAGTAAAGTAGTTGTTTCATGTAACTTCAATACAGTCACGGTAAAGCCTAACCTAAAATGTTCACATTCAGAACTAATCAGATGTTGGTAACAGCCATGGCGTTACCTTTATGTTGCTCACTTGTTTAAGTAGACTTCTACAAGGGCTTAGGGGAAAATTGTGCCAGTAGAGTATTATATGTCTAAGTGAGTAATTAGTCCAGAATACAGGAAGTAAACAAACCACTACATTCTAAGTATTAGACGTAGAGTTTCGCAGAATTATTCTCGGTCTCGGAGCTTGCCGCCGGGGACAATTATGGGAGTGATGGAGTGAGCAGGGCGCCTGCAGGCGAAGGGCACGACGAGTGCTGCTCGGCCGTATTTCTCCGGCGCCAGCCGCCTCCGGAACTGGGTCGCACCGAACCGCCGCGCCGCGCCGCTCTGGCATCGGGCAGGGCTACGAAGCGGCGGGCGGGCAGCACGTGCCTGCAGGACTTGCCGCCTACACTGTGTTCATCGTAAGAATAAACCTGATGTACACATTACACCGTGTATTCTTCCACGTGAACTTGAATCTCATTGGATTTTGGTTTCAGGTGGCTGGTTGGTTGATTGATTCGGGGGAGGGGACCAAACAGCGAGGTCATCGGTCCCATCGGATTAGGGAAGGAAGTCTGCCGTGACCTTTCAAAGGAACCATCCCGACATTTGCCTGGAGCGATTTAGGGAAATCATGGAAAACTTAAATCAGGATGGCCGGACGTGGGATTTAACCGTCGTCCTCCCGAACGCGAGTCCAGTGTGCTAGCCACTGCGCCACCTCGCTGGGTTCCTGCTTAAAGATAGGGTAATTTTTTTCAGAGAGAGCCATACGTGGTTCAAAAGCATACTGCAGGATTTCACCGCAATGTTGAAGTGCGAAGACAGTGAAGTTATTAATTACAAGCAGTGCTCTTCTATTCTCTTAGCTCCTTCCTTATCCGAATTCGAGAAATACACTTCAGTTTTGGAACAGTGATCAGCTACTCTGATAAAGAGTTGATCAACAACAGAATCCACGAAGCCAAGCAGGCGCCGCATTTTCTCCTCTTCTTTCATGACGTGCCGTTCTATATGCCGCCAACGTTTGCCATTGATATGTGAGAAGCTCCGTACGTATGGCGGCCTAACAGTCTTGTTATTACTCGCGACAAATCTCTTAACTTGGCTCCAGATTAGTTGTGTTGGGTTCATATTGTAATGGTACAGTGGCAAATGTAAAAATGCATTTGTAAAGTGTGCTCGATGCTGTGACAAAGATTTTTTGTTCATGTTTCTATGACACTTATCGCACTGTTTCGTGTGAGACTACATCTGTGGTATAAAACAACGGACGTAGTCCAAATAAAGAGTGTTAGGTTTTTCATTTATGCCCTAAAAATTTAATTGTTATGTTTCCTTAATTTAAGCAATCTTTATTAACAATGTTTTATAAAATACCGATATTAAGAATTTATATTTGAAATGATAACAGGAATTTCGTCTGCAATATGTAATCAGAATTAAGAAGACGTACATTATCCGTAAAAAATGGTGATTAATTTTACAATTACGAGATATAGGTATTTCAAATGAAAAAAAGGATAAACCAAAGCGAGACTTGAACCAGCAATCCATGAAATTCACCAGATTTTCCATCTCCCACGCTACCTATCCCGTTATACATCCAGTGTGTAGTTGTAGCTCAGTTGTATTAAATATAGTCCCTCAGAAAACTTCAAAGCCGAGTTTTTCTGTAGATTTATGGAAAACATTAACAACAACCTATTTCTGGGCAGTTTTTAACCGCGTTCCACATGGAGCAGAGAGCAGCCTCATCAATTTTTATACGGCGTGATAACAGCGCGACCATCAGAGCACAACTGAACAGACTATGACTGTATACGATTTTTTAATAAAAACTACGTAACTAAAGCGTGATTAAGAAAAACTTTGATGACTGTTAATGGATTAAAAAATCTTAAAATTTCATTTAACGTTACTTAGTAATAACATATCTAATACGTAAATAGGAACTACTCCCATGGGCTTCTGAATAATCATCGCGTTTGTGTTTGTTTACACCAGGTTTATTCTTACGATGAACAGAGTGTAGTCTCCATATCGCACTGGGCACGCGCGAGTCGTATGTGAGTTATACATGTGAAAACTGTTTCAGCAGTTTTGAAAAGAACATTTCAGTCGTAATGGAGACGCCAGTGATTGCTTGTTTTGAATTTATTTGCCGGAGCGATCACAACAATTTCAGCAACACATTACTGGTTTCGGTTGTCACAGACGATTTCCAGATCATAAGGCAGATACCAACCACTGAGGAAACTACATTGTCAAGGACATTGACTTTGACAATGTGGTGCCCTCAGCGGCTGGAGTGAAGCACTGTATCTTTCTTCTGAAAGTGGCCAATAACTGCCGAAACCTCTAACTTCGTATAATAACTTTCAGTGTAACAGTATTTTTCGTTACTGAATTATTCATCGTTGTTTGTGACCGACACCTTGTGAACAGTAGATGCAGATGAGCAAGTAGACTCCGTGTTCCTACTTTTCCGTACGGCTTTAGACACTGTATCATATCGACAACTAGAAACCAGTACCTTTGCAGATACGTGGTTGGCTCGTGGGATACAACTGTGTGGCAAATGTTACACATTAACAGTACTAACACGGGGTGTGTCCGGAAAAAGGTTCCCCTATTTACAGAGGATGTAGTACGCAACAAAGGAAGAAAAAAATTCCTCTGAACATTCCTCGTAAACCTCATATCGTCGGAGTTATAGCCTACAACCACTTTTGTCAGTGATCACCATGTCTCTGTGCTACTCTTCAAAACATATGTTCGATGTGACCATCAACCATTGCAATGCTGCCTTCCACCATACGTCTTACGGATTCACGCATTCGTTGGAACACCCCTGGTTGTTGCCAGATTGCGTCACAGACTTGAATCCGTGTTCTCGTAGTATATCCACGTCATATATGGAGACTGCGTACACCAAGGCCTGTATATCTCCTCAAAGACAGCAACCGACAGGGTTAAGGTCAGGAGGACAGGTAGACCAAGTTATGACTCCCGAAAGACTTGCGTTAGGGTCGCCTCATCCTAAGTTGAAAATGGACCGGTTTTCCACGATGCATGTACCACATTCGCGGTCTTGGGGTAATGGCACGTTCTCTAGCAACGCAGGTAAGTGGTTCCGAAAGAAGTGATGACACCTAGCACCGTTCAGTGTGTTGTGTAAGAAGTAGGGGTCTAGCACTCTGTCCCCACGGACGCCTGCCCAATCGCTGATACTAAATATGTGCTGGTGCCGCCTTTCTTCAAGTGCATTCGCGTTGGCATCATCCCGTGTGTGTGTGTGTGTGTGTGTGTGTGTGTGTGTGTGTGTGTGTGTATATTACGGTAATTTACGGTACCGTCTCTCACGAAGCCTGTGTCATCGGTAAACAACACCGTGGCTATGGACTGTAGATCATAAGCAAACATCTGGAGAAGCCACTGGCGGAATTGGAATTTGGCAGGCTGACTGTGTGGCAGCAGAACTTGGACTCGCTGCACATGGAAGGGTTAGAGCAACTGTTCATGGAAGACTGTGCAGACAACAGACTTAGCAACACCTTCCACTGCAGCTATTCTTCTGACACTTGTTCCAACGTTGTCCTCCACCTGTCCTAATACCCATTGCTCCATATCAGGTGTGTGAGTTGTTCGAGGTGTGCCACGACCCCGTTTCCTAATGTCGCTGGAATAGGGTATGTGGATATTTCGCATCTCCTATGTTTAACAGTAGGCCTCCACTGAGGCTGTACGTCCAGTGATAGTCACAGCAACAAATTACAGTAATGTATTGCTGTGTCACAACAAACAATTCCCAAGTGTACACTACAGGCACACCAGATGAAAATAGCATAGCTCACCGATACACTACATAGTTAGTATGGTGTAGAATACTGTACGTGCTATTGTGTTGGATGCATTCTTGATACCAATTGAAACACGCCGCGCTGCATGACCGTCTCGAACGTACACTGTCTCCTCATTTGTCTCGTGCCAATGAGCTCGGTGTGCAAGATATGCTCCTCGAACAAACGCAGGCAATAACTCTCAAGATATGAGGTTTACGACAAAGTTTATAGGAATACTTTTTCTTACTGTGATGCATGCTACATCCTCTGTAAATACTGGAACCCTTGTTCTGGACGCCCTGTTTAGTAACTTGTAATGTTTTCAGTACATCACTACAGTGTGATTTTGCTAAACAGGGACAAACTGCACGACCGATCCCTGTGAGGATAAAGAGTAAAATATGTCATATGGAAATTAATTCCAAGGGAAGTACACCCATGTTGAGGTGAACATAAAAATTATGTGGCAGTGATGGTTTCAGTGATTAAAAGCACACAAGGCAGAACACCAGACAGGTGGGAATGTCCTGCCAGTACTAGGGCTTAAGCTCCACACTCGAGACGGCAGTAATGTTATCCCTAACGGCGGCATCCTCATACATTGCTACAAGGGGGTATCTTCTTCGCTGCTGTTACCGAGTCACACTGGTGTTGAAGTGTATCGCGCAGCGCGGCGCTGAGTGACGATGTCCCGCTACGCCACCCAGGAACGGACGACATTGTCTTGAGCCGCGGACAGGCAACTGGCAAGGTGTGGGTGGCAGTCTACAGTACCGAGAAAAGTATCCCCGTCCACAGCAGCTGGGACTGACTTCCCAGCGACACGAAACACGACGTTAGCCGTCTACGCGGATGGCACAGCCATCCTCGCGCAAGACTGGAAACCGTCGAACATCAACTCACGAATACAGACAGCACTCAGAACAGCTGAGCCTTGGCTGGAGCGATGGCGTATTAAAGTAAACGTCGACAAGTGCGAAGCAGTTCTGTTCACACGCAGACCGAAACTACTGCGCAAACACCAACACTGTAGACCGATAACACTACATACACGCCCAATACGTTTCCGAGAGAAAGTCAGATACCTTGGTGTCTGGCTGAACCGGAAACTTACATGGGGGGACCACATCGAATACGTTGCCAACCGAGCGCACGCGAGGCTCAAACACCTCTACCCAATGCTCAACAGGGAAAGCACACTGAATAGGAGGGTGTCGAGGTCCTTATACACGACACTGATTAGACCTCTGATGACGTACGCAGCTCCCGTCTGGGGATATGCAGCTCCCACACGACTGCGCCGCCTGCAGATCATACAGAACAAGGTGCTACGAATCATTAGCAATGCTCCACGCTACACACGCACCGTGGATCTCCACCATGAATACCGCCTTGATACCCTCAAGGAAGTATTCAAAAAACACGCCACACGACTATACAGGAACTCGAGACACTCGAACAACCCTTTCATCCTCACTCTGGGAAACTACGATCACAACCACAGGTGGAAACACAAGCGGCCAAAGACACTGCTAGCTAGGGCATAACCACCTATGGGAAACTAACATACGCAAACAGCGACAAACGTCGGTAAGCCCCTGCATATCAGCAACACTGACTGGCAACCACCAGCTGCTATTAGAGCCGACCAACAGGCCACAGCAGGGACACCGACGAGCTCGCCCACAGACGCACGAACAATCTGCCAACACTCCCTCACACTGTGCCTCCGGTATATGACCATCGGACACAAGACCGATAACAAAACTAACTGTGGCAGGTTGCAGGACGCTGAACGAGGACTCTGTACCAGCGCCAGCCGCCGAGCAGCACAAACGCACAACATCAAGGTATCGACATGCATGATACCCACTACTAACAAAGCCTATCCTTGTACAACCTATCGCAGGCAGCAAGACAACCGCTACTGCTCTTGCCGCCCGACCTAACTTTCGCAGAGGTTTTTTTTCCCTTGGCTCTTGCCTTGGCACTTTTTTTCCTCTGCCCTTCAAACCGCTACCCTTCGTCAGATTTCGACCAATCTATCTCCAGATGAGCGCGTATTAATGGTTAATCCTAACCAGACGTACGCAAACATCGCAGCACCCACATCCTGCGACACCTCACTTTAGTGAATACTAACCCTTATGCAGAGATGGCAGTAGACCTTTTGTGTTGGCCATCATGCCGGTTTGGGCGTGGAGGGGCTCCACCTCTATTTTTAAAAAAAGCACCAGAAACTGTTTGCAATATCGCTTCATTGTTTGTATTGAACAGGCTCGTTTAACGGAATGGGTAACCATGAAAGGCGACTGCGCCGGATATGTACACAGGCTTTGGAGGGACAGGCACTACAGGGTGTGACTCCAGTATCAGCACCGGGCAGTTGGCACATCAGGATGGAATATTCTCGACGATAATCGTCACTATCCTATCACTTACAATACGTGCAGGCCGTATTATCTACAGACTTGCCTCCATGGTGATGGTTTTGTCACCGTTCCATCGCACAGGCTACCACGGTGCTGGAATTTCTGTTATCTGTCTTATTCACAGATGAGGCTGCCTATAGGAGCGGCGGTGTCGTCAAGCTTCTGAGGGCCAAGGAGAATCCCTGTGGTATAGTGGCAGCGAACTACCAACATCGGTTCAGTCGCAGTGTTTGGGCGGGGATTATGGGAACAACTTCATGAGACCCGTCATCTTTCCACAACGCTTCACGGGCGAGGTGTATTTGCGACTGAAGCAGGTGAGCCTGCACCCCTCCCCCCTGCTGGAAGACATAATGGTGCTCGACCCTTGCCGACAGAACGGACATGGTGGCCCATTCCCATGTCTACCTGCGTAGGCACTGGGAAAAGTAGTGTGGACCTCAGCCTTTTAGACAGCTATCTGTGGAGGCATTTAAAAGAAGTCGTATATGTAGAGTCCGTACAGGAAGTGCAAGTCTGCAACAACGCATTCGTGCTGCGTGTGATGCCATTTGGCATATCTGAACACGTGCGTCAGTCATTGCCGCGTCGTGTATGCATGCTTGGAGTATGAAGGGGCAACGTCGAACACCTAGTCAGCGCTGCATTGTTCTATAAAGCTAAGGTGAATTAATAATAACTCTGCAGCACAGACACTACACATTTCCAGCCCTATGTCCATATGTCATTATCCTCTCAGGGATGGTTCCCTGCAGTTCCTCCCCATTTAGTAACATCATCCCGTATAAGATTCTTCATTGACAACGCTGTTGTATACAAGGAAGCATTGTCTTTGGAAGATTGTAAGGAATTGTCGAACGCCTTGGATAAAAATTCCACCTGCTACAACGAAAGGCAGACATTTAATGTGGATAAATGAGGCAATGTCTGTAACAAACAGAAATACCCGTATACATTTTCAGCACGTCTGTTCATATAGGTATATAGTGGTAATTCAAAGAAGCTATATGAAATGGGAAGATGATGTGAAATCCGTTTTTTTCCGGGAGGGGGGGGGGAGGGAGGGACATCAGTGTTCAGATCTGATATGGCCCGCCTCGAAGTCCTTTCCAGTGACAACCTTTTCGTATCAGAGTAGCACTTGCAACCGATGTCCTCAATTATTTGCTCGGAGTATTCAAACCTGTGTCTTCCTCTACAGTTTTTACCCTCTACAGTTTCCTCTAGTACCATCGAAGTTACTGCCTCATGTCGTAACATGTCCTATCATCGTGTCAGTATTTTCCATATACTCCTTTCTTCGCTTATTATGCGGGGGACCACCTCATTTCTTAACTTATCCGTCCATCCTATTTTCAACATTCTTGTGTAGCATCATATCTCTGAAATGCCTCGATTATCTTGTGTTCCGGTTTTCCCAAAGTCCATGTCTCACTACCATACCAGATCAGTATTAGGGAAAACGAATGGAAGATATTAATTTGTTGGAATAATTCTGGGAAAGTTCGGAGAATCTGTAAAGGAAATATTCGACAAGACACTAAGGCGACCAGTTCTAATTTTGGAGTACTGTTCCAGTGTTTGAATTTCTTCGATTTCGCCACCGTGTCTACTTCATAAGGACTCCGAAGAGGAGCTGCTAGAATCATAACAGGATCAGTGTAGCCCATACGAAAGTGTAACAGAAATACTCTGACAGCATAACTGGGAATCCTTGGCAGAAAGACAACCCAGTTCTCAGAAAACCTATCTAGTTACATTTAGAGAACAACATGAGCAAATGTACGGACTTAACAGACTGGCTAAAACGGCCAGGCGCGTATGACCGTGTCCCTGACGGTACTGTGACTGAGGTTGCTGGATTTTTTGTTGTTTCACGGTAGACTGTTCGTCGTGTCTACAAGCAGTGGTGTGACACACGTGGACACGAAACACGATGTCGTAACTGTGGCCGGAAGAAGATCCTGACTGAGAGACAACGGAGACGCGTTTCACGGCTTGAGAATCAAAGCCGCTTTCAAACATAACAGGAATTTCTTCAGGCAGTGAATTAATGCCTGTCTCAACCTGTTAACAATGGAACATTGCGACAGGAACTGAGCGCAATGTACATTCTGAGTCGATCATCTCGTATGAAGCCATTGCTCACACAGGCACATAAAGACGACAACAGCAAAGTTCATCGGGCTGGAAGAACACATGACTGGTTTTCCGAACACTCCCGCAACGTATTATATCTCGACTGGCCTGCAGAATCACCTGACAAGAATCCCATAGAAAATATCTGGGACCTGTTGGAACAGCGCGCTAAACACCGACGTCGGCATCCTCGCAACCGAGCGGAGTGGCGCAGTGGTTGGCACACTGGACTCGCATTCGGGAGAACGACGGTTCAAACCCGTCTCCGGCCATCCTGATTTAGGTTTTCCGTGATTTCCCTAAATCGTTTCAGGCCAATGCCGGGATGGTTCCTTTGAAAGGGCACGGCCGATTTCCTTCCCAATCCTTCCCTTATCCGAGCTTGTGCTCCTTCTCTAATGACCTCTTTGTCGACGGGACGTTAAACTCTAAGTTTCTTCCTCATCCTCCTCAGCATCCTCGCAGTTTGACTTGCGCGATCAAATTCTCAGGGAGTGGCATAACCTGGTTGCGGCTTACTTGCACAACCTTGTGGACTTACTTCCTAATTGAATCCAAGTGGATATGAAGTCTAGGGCCGCATTTACACGGTATTAACGATGCTTGTAATGATTTTTCTAGGGGTGACTAATTTTTGACCATCAAGACGCAGCAACACAGCGAATGGAGACTTTGAAGAAAGGTGAGCCCGCCGGGCGATCGAAGCATGCGACACGTGGTAGACTTACCAAAAACACCCAACTACAACGAACCTCCAGGTGCAGATAGCACCGATGGAGAATGGTCCTGAAAATGGAACTTGAAAGACATGTTCATGACTAACATTGCAATACTACTTTTTCTTGCAAATTGTTCCTGTGACACCACAACCCAAGTCAGCCGCGCCAAGTGCCGAGAAGTGTACATGAGAGCTGGTGCGAGGTTAAATAATAAAGAAAGATTTATATTCCTACGGAATATTGATCCCCTCGTTACAGTTTACATTGGTGAATTGAATTTTTTAAATACTAATTTTAATTCGATTTGTGTGTAGTATTACATGCAGATTTCCTCTTCAAAGAAAAACAGAGTAAAGATGCTACCATAACCAAATTCTTTAAATATTGCAGAACAGTGCCTCAGAATTTGTCCTAAATGGCGATAACCAGTAGAATCCGCTGAAAATTTGAACGGCTCCTTCAACTTAAAAAAGAGGCGTCTTGATATAGAAAACGACTCGGGTCGGTCGGCGTCTATGCAGGATGGGATCTCTGAGGAACGAAGGAATTGTCTGCTTTCTGTGTACTACTAGTACCGATAGGCCACTACCATCGACACCAGTTTCCAGGACATCTTTTTAAGTCGGTCGACAACTGAACAGCGGTCGATCTGACGTCATAGGACTTCAGGACATCGTCGTTTCCAACCAGGCAACATCTTTCCAGTCATCAACAGTCAATTGTCATTGTTGACGGTCCCAGGCCAGGCGTAACGCTTTGTGTCGTGCAGTCATCAAGGGTACATGAGCACTGAAATCTGCAACAATTTGCGGGAGTGTTGCACTTCTCTCATGTTGAACGATTCTCTTCAGTCGTCGTTGGTCCCGTTCTTGCAGGATCTTTTTCCGGTCGCAGTGATGTCACAGATACACTCCTGGAAATTGAAATAAGAACACCGTGAATTCATTGTCCCAGGAAGGGGAAACTTTATTGACACATTCCTGGGGTCAGATACATCACATGATCACACTGACAGAACCACAGGCACATAGACATAGGCAACAGAGCATGCACAATGTCGGCACTAGTACAGTGTATATCCACCTTTCGCAGCAATGCAGGCTGCTATTCTCCCATGGAGACGATCGTAGAGATGCTGGATGTCGTCCTGTGGAACGGCTTGCCATGCCATTTCCACCTGGCGCCTCAGTTGGACCAGCGTTCGTGCTGGACGTGCAGACCGCGTGAGACGACGCTTCATCCAGTCCCAAACATGCTCAATGGGGGACAGATCCGGAGATCTTGCTGGCCAGGGTGGTTGACTTACACCTTCTAGAGCACGTTGGGTGGCACGGGATACATGCGGACGTGCATTGTCCTGTTGGAACAGCAAGTTCCCTTGCCGGTCTAGGAATGGTAGAACGATGGGTTCGATGACGGTTTGGATGTACCGTGCACTATTCAGTGTCCCCTCGACGATCACCAGTGGTGTACGGCCAGTGTAGGAGATCGCTGCCCACACCATGATGCCGGGTGTTGGCCCTGTGTGCCTCGGTCGTATGCAGTCCTGATTGTGGCGCTCACCTGCACGGCGCCAAACACGCATACGACCATCATTGGCACCAAGGCAGAAGCGACTCTCATCGCTGAAGACGACACGTCTCCATTCGTCCCTCCATTCACGCCTGTCGCGACACCACTGGAGGCGGGCTGCACGATGTTGGGGCGTGAGCGGAAGACGGCCTAACGGTGTGCGGGACCGTAGCCCAGCTTCATGGAGACGGTTGCGAATGGTCCTCGTCGATACCCCAGGAGCAACAGTGTCCCTAATTTGCTGGGAAGTGGCGGTGCGGTCCCCTACGGCACTGCGTAGGATCCTACGGTCTTGGCGTGCATACGTGCGTCGCTGCGGTCCGGTCCCAGGTCGACGGGCACGCGCACCTTCCGCCGACCACTGGCGACAACATCGATGTACTGTGGAGACCTCACGCCCCACGTGTTGAGCAATTCGGCGGTACGTCCACCCGGCCTCCCGCATGCCCACTATACGCCCTCGCTCAAAGTCCGTCAACTGCACATACGGTTCACGTCCACGCTGTCGCGGCATGCTACCAGTGTTAAAGACTGCGATGGAGCTCCGTATGCCACGGCAAACTGGCTGACACTGACGGCGGCGGTGCACAAATGCTGCGCAGCTAGCGCCATTCGACGGCCAACACCGCGGTTCCTGGTGTGTCCGCTGTGCCGTGCGTGTGATCATTGCTTGTACAGCCCTCTCGCAGTGTCCGGAGCAAGTATGGTGGGTCTGACACACCGGTGTCAATGTGTTCTTTTTTCCATTTCCAGGAGTGTATTATGTTTTATTGGATTCCTGATATTCACGGTACACTAGTGAAATGATCGTACGGGAAAACCCCATTTTATCGCTACTTCGGAGATGCTGTCCCCATCGCTAGTACGCTAACTAACACCACGTTCAAACTCACTTAAATCTTAATAACCTGCCATTGTAGCAGTAGCAACCGTAACAACTGCACCAGACACCCGTCTTAAATAGGCGTTGCCGACCACAGCACCGTATTCTGGCTGTTTACATATCTTTGTATTTGAAAAGTCATGCCTAAACCAGTTTCTGTGGCGCAGTTTCTCTGGCGTGTATATCGAAAGCTTTTCCCCAACAGTATCGGATAGTGCAGAGGTTAAATTTAGCTTGTAGAATAACGGTACGTTGTAAGAACTACTTGTGCTGTAAGGTATTAACAATGCTAGTTTCCCTTTGAGTGTCAGTGTTTTGCCTGTGATCATCTGCAGTGAATTCATGCCTGCCTCAGTTTATTAATTAACCGATATTGAACCCCCTGCAAGTAGGGACGATTCGATTGCCTTACATGAAACGGACTGAGACCGGAAATCATAATTAATTTCCAACGGACGAGAACAAAGTGGACACGCTCCCCTCCTCTCATTTAAACTGAGTTACTGCCTGTCTAATCATGCAATTATTAGTTGCACTCTGTGTCGCCGTTTTTCTCCACTTTCTGTCGTTCCTTAGTTGCTTCAAAGTTCACGGAAGTATGTTCTGTTTTTTCAGTTAAATAAAAAGCACTTTGTTTTCTGGCATAAGCATTTCGGTTCTTTTATTTATTAAGCATCCTCAATGGCTAGTTCCAATGTTGCTAGTCCATCTGCGTGCTCCTGCGAGAGTTGTTTACTCGCTCGCAATACTCCAGACCGTCGATTTTTGGCGTTTTCCACCCACATTTATTACAACACTTCACTCGCACTTTTCACTGTCTGTTGAACACACACTCTCAACACACAGTGAAAAGTGGAAGTGAAGTGTTGTAATAAATGTGGGTGGAACAAAAACGCCAAAAACCGGCCGTCTGGAGAATGGCGACAGAGTAAACACATATCGCAGCAGCAAACACATTGGAAATCGCCAATAAAGCTGCTACATAATAGAAAGAATCGAAAGGGGTAGGGCAAAAACAAACTGCTTTTCTTGTAACTACAAAGACGGAACATACCTATCTGTGTTCTGTCCTAGCGAGCGCGCGCCTTCGAGTGTGTGTGTGTGTGTGTGTGTGTGTGTGTGTGTGTTTATATTTATTACAATCCATGTCATTGATCTTTTTTATACCATTAGTGTAACGAAGTACGCACAAATTTTAAAATGTTCGATTGACTATGTGATGTTCTTAAGTATTTCCGCAAAAAGAGAGAGAGAGAGAGAGAGAGAGAGAGAGAGAGAGAGAAGGAGCGCCTGTAGCGGTGAGTCCGTAGACTGCGGAGAGGTGCAGGAGGAGGCGCGGCCGGTGAGTCAGCCCCCTGAGTTTTGCCTCGTTTTGCCTCGCCGTGCCGCGCCGCGCCCATCTCTCTCCACAGCGCCACGCCTACCACAACACACGGCCGCTGCCGCACAAATGGCAATATGTCTGCGAGCGCAGCGTCAAAACTTGTTCAATCCGTACAAACACGGCCTGACTATCAATGGAACTTTTTGTCAATGCCAATTCACCACTCATTCCGAATGTGTAATTAAATGTATAACTACTGAACGTGCACAAGGCTCGATATGTGTATCAGTATGTTGTGATATGACAATGGAGCTGCCGGTAGAACTGCTGGATGGGACTGATTAAGTCAACTGACTTACGGCTTACGCTTGTAATTTGTTGGCGGTGGTCTCTGGGAATTCCAGACTACACTGCTTAACAGTACGTTTTCTCTAGACAGGAACTCAGCGTTAGGATGGTTTGCAGTCTAATTAGGCGAAGTACGGTTTGCAGGTAATTGCGCGTTTTCCTTCACGAAAAATGGATCTTTTCAGCACATGTAGATACCGTCTGTCCAAAGGCTGCTACAACCTTGCACAAAATTGCTAGCACCGACACTGCTCTAGGCAGCTGTCCTCGGTCAGGGCACGATGTGTAAGGTGGGGTGGCATTCATTTATCTCCTATTGATTAGTTGGGTTTACATGCTTTTGCATTGGCGAAGGACTGTCGCCTCAAGGCGTGCCAGTGCCTCTCATCTGATGGCGGAATGGCGATGGGCCGCTGCAAAACCACAAGGTGCTTGGCAGCAGCAATTGACCGTTTGCAAAAGCCTAATTACGCAACTATATGCATAGTGCTATACAAGGACTGTCAAAAATCACAACACAGCTCAAAAATTAACGATGCCACACAACTGCTGTTATCCTGCTGGAGGAAGTTCCACAACATCACTCGAAACTAGTGGCAGATGCACTCACTCAAACTTTAGCCTTGACATACAAGCTGGCAGGAAAAAGCTTGCGGTGTGAGGTACTATCCTTATTGCTTTTGGCAGGAAATATGTTCAACTGATGAGATGCTGATGTTGGACAGAGAGGAGTTTAATAAGAGTGTTACCTGTAAGTGTACAGCTAAGGACTGTATCTATCGTTGTTTGACGTCACAATTCGGTACAGACGCCTGCTCAATAATCACCCTGCTGCCCAGGTAATTGAGGCCAATACACGCTACCAGAATTGAAAGAAAATGCATCACCATTCTAATTACATATCGAAACTGTCGTGAAAAAACCAACACTCGAAATGAACATGTCATAATCGAACACGTGTACTAGGGAAAACCGTCAACGCAAAAGATTTTGGAGGGGGTGGTAGTTGGAAGTGTATTCTTGTAAATGTATGATCACAAAATGACGAAAATTATGGGCTCTCTTCCGTCCCATTATCCCTCCCGCTCCTCCTTCCTTCCTCCATTCAAGGTGGGTCACAGGCTTTTGCTGCGGCCCACCGCCATTCTGCCAGCATATGAGAGGCACGTCTTGAGGCGATGGTCCTTTGCCTCCTCAGAAGCGTGTAAACCCAACGAATCAATAGAAGATAAGTGAATGCCACCCCACCCTATACGTCGTGCTCTGACCAGAGCACAAGCTGCCTAGAGCAGCCCCCCTCCCTGCTGTTATGAATGTGGGAAACACTGTACTGTAACATATGTATTTAACGTCAACGCAACTCCTATAATCGAGCAGCCATTAAAAAGGTAAGCACAATAGTGATGACAATAAATGTCCCCTTTCCACGAAAATAGGTGCAGTCCATTTTTTTTTTTTTTTAGTTTAATCAGCAAAACTAGTATACTTTTCACATCCGACTGCAGGATACAATTCGCATTTCATTATTTTACCAACATTCAACGAGTTGCACCACAACTGATTACAAATGATCAGACTGCATTGATATGTTCACCTTATGTAAAATTTGGAAATAAAACGTCCGCTATTTTGTTGAGAAAACTACCAATCGCCCCAGAGTGTCCTTGTTATTTCGAGACAGTCATCGGAGTAAAGAAAAAGCGAGAATTTAAACTCAGAAAAAAGACCTCTATATTAAGCAACTTCTTTCAGATTGCTGGACAAATTACGTGATTTGAGAGCATCTCTCGCATTCAAATCAGAGTCTGTAAATAAACTGTCATGCTCATTTGTGTCCCAAACATTTCAGAGATATGAAGTAACATTAGACAGTACAATCTTTCACATCTTTATCTCACATGTTGGAAAAAGTACAATCATTTTACTTTCGACAACAACAAGGTAATATTCAGGGGAGCATTACTGTTTACCAATGCAAAGCTATATCACACCTTTGTTTACAAAACAAATCGTGAGAGCCTGTCTTGTAATAGAACCTCCTGTAAGATTTTACTGCATCTCTCTCTTCTGATGTGTTGCATGTTGACATCGATCATATTACGTATGCACATATTGCTCCATTGGAGCATGTGGCCAGTGCTCGAAGTCACTTGCACAGACCTCCATGAAGTTTTGACTGTACAGGAGGAAGGCTATATCCAACAGACTATGAACTACAAGAGAGGGTTCATGTATTGGTCCTTCATAAGCAGTTTAATAGATTGTTTTTTAGGCTGTAACACATCCAAGCAGCTTTGTATACTGCCATACAGTTTGTTTTTCTACCATGACTTTGACATCTGTGTCACCTGCTAAACTGAACACTTTCGATCCTTTGGCCCTCACAGGAAGCTAAGCATCGCATGATGTAAACTATGCAGCTCCTACAAAACACAGGTTGGTAGAAATAAAACAGAGGGGATGTTTTTCACTGAGAAAAATGTGGAAGACATCGCAACATATGGAAACTGGATGAGTCTGCAGCATTGTAGAGCGTTTAGAACGGTTATCTGAAGGTGATTGACCATACAGTTAATCTCTTCTTCCAAAGTGCTGGGGTAGTGGATACCTAAAAATGGCTCTGAGCACTTTGGGACTTAACATCTGAGGTCATCAGTCCCCTAGACTTAGAACTACTTAAACCTAACTAACCGAAGGTCATCACACACATCCATGCCCGAGGCAGGATTCGAACCTGCGACCGTAGCAGCAGCGCGGTTCCGGACTGAAGCGCCTAGAACCGCTCGGCCACAACCGCCGGCCAGTGGATATCTCAGTGTTCTGTTTTGAAGAGCACTGTTTCCTCATTTTGCAGTCATGTTCCAGTGTCGACCACAACTTTTGTGAGGTAGTAGAAATAGAAAGAGGTACTGTTATCTTACTGGTGAAAAGAAAATAAGAAATAAGGTCAAGTGGAGGGCATTACAGCATATGGAAATGGGCCAAGTCTGCAGCATTGAGGAACGCTTTGAAACAACTGTCTGAAGGTGATGTGTTCTACATTTAATCCCATGCTCCACAGTGACAAACAGCATATATTCAGTGTTCCGCCAAGGCTCCCTCCATCTCATCCAAGTGGTGTCAGCCAATCATCATGGGGTAATCAACAGCACATCAGTGGATGGACAGTATGGTAGAGACACTGTTGATATGGGGGATGTACAGTAATACACACCACAGTTTATACTACAATAAAATTTAGCAATTTTACCAGTTGCTCCTTTATTTCAATGCCAGCCACTGATATGGCGGAATGCTTCCCAATTTCTACATCATTGCCAAATCACCCCTCCACTACTCTGCAAGCGCCATGTACTGGATTTCGAATGCAGATAGATGATTGCTGTATGTCCATTCGGCTACATGTACCACAGTATACCAGACAGCGTCCTATACCGATGCAATTCGCTTTCTACATATTTCCAGTGCATCAATCATAGTTCTGAATTTGCGATTATGACTGGTCATTTTTCACTGTGTGGATGGGCGTCACGGAGTGTTCTCGCATTTGTAGCAGAAAGTCTGAGATTAACAGATCCCTCCTACATTGTCCCTGACCAATCCTCCCTGCAACAGCTATCTTATCCATGGCACCCATCTAAAAGCACAAAATCTCTCCAGATGCATGCATGTGGAGGATGGTAGCACCTCTGCAGTTGGCATTGTGGTGGTATAAAAGACGGTTAAGAAGGAATGTGTGGTTTATACATGATGGAGCTCCAGATGCATGTAGTTGGAAACATTTCACGTAAATCAAGTGTGCTACCAATTCTGAAGCATCATTACACGGTCTGTAGTCAGTACCAGGAAGGTACTTGCATGAGAGAAATGAATGTAGAGCATGAACATACGTGGTTACATGGTTCTGCGCTGAAAAATGCCATACTGTTAAAGCCATACAATTCCTGAAGTATTAGTCATGCAGAATGCAGGCTATAGTTGTCCAACATCACACATACAATCACTCCACAAGTATCCCAATCCAATTACTACGGTGAAAAACCTTGAAGTGATAAAACTACTTCCTTATAAACTATTTTGTCTCCTTCGGAAGGCATCATTAGTAAATATCCACCGTTTGAGCTGCTTATAAACCAACTAGAACGAATACTGGACTGCTGTTCTGTCTCTTAGAAAATTTATGGATTTTATATGTCTTAAAGGAAAGACATGTACCAACAGTCACACTTCTGGCATCAGTCGTTCTTATCATTAGTAGTAGTAGTAGTAGTAGTAGTAATATTGGTTTCGATAGATACAGCTGTCTCGTTAGGAAATTAAGTGAAGAAAAACCGACATGAATGTTTTAGATAGCTGATACATTAAGTTATCACCCACACCCTGCTGCACGAGAATGGACACAAAGAAGCAGCAACTTCTTACAAGGGAGTAAACATCATGATCAGTAGCCAAAGTAGATTTAACAGTCTTATTGCTGTTTACAGTAGCATCACTACAGCACTGCTAGATTCCGCTGGTCTGAAGTAAGATAGTTTTGCTGATGTGTAAGATAATACAGCAATTTCGCCCTAATACCATGTGTCTCGAGTACACCCCCTCACACTATTAACGGTGATGTATAAGGCATAAGTTCCCTCTCCTAAAGAACACTCTATGGAATGGTTTAAGCTTGATAAATGCATTGAGTCTTCTCCTTAATACTCAAGGAATAACATTGTTTGCGAGAATCAGACATATTTCGGTAGTATCTATATATTTAACAGCCTGTCTGAAAAAATAGTTATGGATTGGGACACACACGTTTTGCCTGCTTTAATATGGCACCACTGTGTAATACTTATGTCGCCTTTGTTGGAGTATGTGTTAGGAAAACCCACGTAATTTACAGAGGGGGGGGGGGGGGTTAAAAGTGTATGCAGCAAGAGCATAATTTTTTAGCTTTTCTCAGTGGTGAGTGTCTGGGTATCCTCAGTTCCGCGCATTTCGTGGTATTTTATCTCTAATCTTACGTATTTTTAGTCTAAGTAATTTTGCAAGTACTTTCACGATTATGTATATTTCGTCGTATTTCCCTTAATTTTACGTGTTTCCCATCAATTAGTCGCAGTTATATAAGGATTTACTCGATTTTTACAGATTTGTGTATTTTTTAATATTATTTGATGTTTTCCATATGTATATGGTCATATTGCTGGCATAGTTATGCATTGTTGGATTTTATACAAGGATATTTGCCTGTTCTGTACACCCCACTTCTCGATGATTTACATGCATGCAACTTGGATAGGAAGATCGTGAAAAGTATAGTAATACTTGGCTCTTACCTGGATGAGACTCAACATGTGGTGCAATGGAAAACTCAGAGCGCTCATCTGCCGGCTCATGTAGTGACACACTTGATGGAAACTCAAAGTCTGACACAGTTCTGCAAGTTCATTTGACTTCCACTCTACCGTGTAGGGATCTGCAACAGGGAGTTGACATGTGTACACAGTTGATTTCTGCTGTTCCTCTGATTTTTGCCCCCTATGTATATGCTCTTATTGCTTACCAGATGAGCTTCGCTACACCTTCCAACTCTGATACTTCCCCACAACCATGTCAGGGCATCTACAGACTGTACGTTCCAGGTTTTCTTTATCCTAGTAGTAAGTTATTCGTTATTTGACATTGTGTCGACTGCACTTAGCATGCTGGACCGTGAGTGTTTCCCCTCCACGTACCTACAGAGTGCGCATCCCTGGCAACATAATATCAGACCAACAGCTGAGAAGTCACGCATTCGAATCGAAATCATCCATCAAGGACAGCTCTACACGTACACACAGAGACTACGCATTCATATTACCAATCGTGAAGTCTCAATTTCAACAGCTTGTACGTTATTTTGGACAATGCTACAGCTCCGATAATAGCGAAAAACGCTTCGCAACGCGATTCTGTAGGGAATGTAAGCACATTTAAATTCATCCTGCTAACAAGCGTAACATCTATGATGCAAGTTATATTACCGATATTTCATAAAAAATTTGTCTAAGTTCTCCAGTAATAACAAACCATGGTATCTTGCAGTGCCTATCACACCTCCTTTTGTACTCTTGAAGGTCCACAATGGTGGCTCACAATCGTCCCAATTCCGCTATTTTGTGTGCTAGATGTCTGTCTGATGGAAGGGGACAGTCCTTCGTGACCATTATTTTTATGTATGGTACAGAACGGCACATTAGTTGTAATGGTGTAATACTGTACTCGAATTCATGCAAACACTCAGAACCAAATATTCTACAGATGCAGTGCATTTGCTCTATTTTTCTGCATGTCCATGTCTATGCGAGTGTCATGGATGGCTGCTATAAACCTCACCCAGGCTTCCCGCTGGTGGAAACTTCACTCACTACGTCCACAACAGTGTCTACAGGATGTTCCGCAATGCAATACGTTCCATCCGGGATAGAGTTGGAAGGTGGATCCACCAGCGAAAGGACTGTGTGATGTTTATGGCAGCCAACCATGACATTTACATAGACACAGACATACAAAACATAGAGCAATTGCACTGCATCTGTAGAATATATGGTTGTGAGTGACTGTGTGCAGTCGAGTATAGTGCTATACCATCTGACTAGTGTGTTGTTCTGTACTGTAGATAAGAGTAACACTCATAAAGGACTGCCTACATCATTCAGACAGTAATCTAGTACACAAAATAGCGGAACTGGGATGATTATATGCGATTATCGTGAGTGGATCTTTAAGAGTATAGAAGAACATGTAATAGGCGCAGCACAATGCCATGGTTTGTTGTTATTACTGGAGAATCTAGACAATATTGTTACGAAATACCTATAATACGACTTGCTTCGAAGATGTTACGCTCTTTAGCAGGATGAATTTAAATGTGCCTACGTCCCCTACAGAATCGCGTTGCGAAGCGTTTTTCGCTGTTTTCGGGGCTGTAGCACTTCGCGATTGGTAATAAGCATGCATAGCCTACCTGTATGTGTGTAGAGCCCCCAGCGTGGACGGTTGCAGCTCTAATGATTAACTTGCTAACTGTTCGTCTATAAATTACATTGCCGGGGTGTGCACTCTGTACGTACGGGGGAAACAAAATGGCGCCGAGCACTATGGGACTTAACTTCTCGGGTCATCAGTCCCCTAGAACTTAGAATTACTTAAACCTAACTAACCTAAGGACATCAGACACATCCATGCCCCAGGCAGGATTCGAACCTGCGACCGTAGCGGTAGCGCGGTCCCAGACTGTAGCGCCTAGAACCGCTCGGCCACTCTGGCCGGCGGGGGAAACACTCACAAGCCAGGATGCTAAGTGCAGTCGACATAATGTGAACTAACGAATAACTTATTACTAGGATAAAAAACACCCGAAAACTACAGTTAGCAGATGTCCTGACATCTAGAGTGGAATGTGTAAACAAAAGCAGCGAAGCTCATCTGGTCAGCAATAAGAGCATATCCTTACGGGAAAAAGAAATACCAGAGCAACAGCAGAAATCAACTCTGTAAACACGTCAACTCCCTGTTGCAGATCCCCACGTGGTAGAGTGGAAGTCAGATGAACCTGTAGAACTGTGCCAGACTGTTTCCGTCAAGTGCGTCGCCACATGAGTCTGCAGACGAGCTTTCCGATGGCTCTGGAAACCTGGATACTGACTGGCTGGTGCTGTAACTGTGGAAAAATACGCCCTCATAGTCTTGACAATGTCTCGCGGATTGGTTTGGAAAGTGCCGTTCTCCATTACAGCAGCCATGGGGCATCTGCCTCCTCTCTCAGAAATTCTCCTGATGGTCTCCCACACAACGGAACTTTTGGTGGAATTATTAATGGTGTTCAGGAACTATTGCCATGGCCTCATCTTGCTCTCTCGAATAATTCGGCGGCACTTTTTCCTCGCCACCTGAAAGGCTGCAAGATTCTCATCAGTTGGCCGACCCTTGAACCTACGCAGAGCTGCATGCCTGGTCCTAATAGCATAGTCCCATTCGGCACTCCACCAAGAGACAGGTTGCCTCTACTGTTGTCCCATAGACTGTGGAATGGATACTGCAGCGGCAGGGGTGATCATTTTGGTAATATTATCCAGCCATGCCTCGACATTCGCACAATGTCCGAACGGGGCACTCATTGTGGCAGTTTCCTTTTGGGTTCCAACTCACCTGGCAGGTGAATCCAGATCAGGAAGTGATCACTTCCGTGCAAGCATCGACCACTTGCCATTGAGCAGTGTGAGCGAGAATTGGAGAGCAAAGTGCGAGATCAATGACAGAGAACGACCCAGTTGCTGTGCAAAGGTGAGTGCTCTGTCCCGCATTTAGCAAGAATGCGCATGATGACACGAGAAGCCTCTGAATTGCTCTATCCCTGGGGCATGTAGTTGCAAAGCCCCAAAGCACATTGTGTGCATTAAAATCACAACAAGATGAAGCGGGGGGGGGGGGGGGGGGCGAGAGCTGTGTAATAAGGTCGGTTAGGGCCTCTTCATCAAGTGTATGATGTGGGGGCAAGTACAGGGAACATTTTGTCATGGATGACCCATGTGCACTCATACAGCAACTACTTGTAAAGTCGTTGTGAGAGAGGCGAGGAGTGGTAGTCAGAACTGACGAAAATACCTACGTCTCCTCTAGCTCTCTCTACTCAGGTCGTACTTTTTGTGGAGTACATAAACTCGTAGCTCAGGGGTGTACCATTGATAGAAATGAGTCTCCTGGAGACACAGTGGTCTACCCTGAGATAAGAGACATAGTTCCTCCACATGCGCCATGAACCCCTGCAAATTGCACTGTAGGATGTGCGCCATTTCATTGATGTGGTTTTTATTTACCCCTGTGTTTGCACCGCGGAGGTGAAGCACTTATAGAGCGAGGGGGAATGGAGGGGCTGCATGGATCCAACGCATCTAACTCCACGATGTCCTCATCATCAGTTAGACATGAAAGAATGACCTCTGACGGTGCTCAGGACAGCTTTTGACCTGAGCGTTATGAACATTTTCCTGCACCCTGTTCCTTGGAGGATTAGGAGGAAAGGGAGCGTTGTGCCTTCTTGACACTCCAGACGGAACTGTTGTTGGTCTTTTCTGTGGCGGCTGCTTGGAATGCTTTATTCTTATTCGTTTTGCCTTGACATGCACACATGCAAATACAGGTGCTGGTGCTGGTGGTTGTACACTGGACGACATTAGGAACAGGTTTCTGCACCATGGAAGCATCTGAAATGGTAAAGACGCGAGGTTTCGTCGCCTTATATTCCTTTTTGGCTTCAGCATACGGGATCCACTTGGTAACTTAGTTTCTGAATTTTTCGTCCCTATGCAGGGCAGTCTAAGCTCCAGACTGGGTGGCCCCCAGAGCAGTTAATGCAGACTGCTGGAGACGGACAGACAATCCGAGCTGCCTTTCCACATTTCCCGCACGTTGCCTCACCCCCGCAACTCAGCATTGTGTGACGAACAAGCTGGCTGTTGTAGCACTACATAGGGTCAGGTACATAAGGCCTAACCCTAAGTTGGAGGAAACTTGCCATGATGTGGTCAGGCAACGTTGGAGAATTAAAGGTCACAATGAAGGTGGCAGTCTTCTCAATTTCTCCAGTATTCCTACCCATCTTTTGCTCTATGTCCAATATCCCCTTTAATGCCGATTGCTGTTTAAGTTGGGCTATGTTAATATCCATAATGTCACGGCATGTGATCACACTCTTGCTAGAGTTGAAGGAGTTATGCAGTTCAATGGTTACATCGTATTCACACAATTTTTCGGTCTTTGTAAGTAGTTCCACCTGTTTTGCCCTATTAATCTCGAGCAGTAGGGAACCATTCTGAGGTCGCTTAATACACTTCAGGCTTCCAGCAAGTCCTTCCAGGCCTTTATGTGTATAGAAAGAGGACACTTTTTCAAACGTCCCCTCGTACCCTCCTTACTCTTAATGACTCCTTGTGCACTGTTACTATAGTTCAACCGTTTGAGATTACTGGGAAGGCTAGCCTCCCTCATTCGTTGGTAGGATTGGGTGTGAAAACTCCCAGGTGGTACACCCTTCCCACTGGGAGGAGAAGATGATGATTTAGAGCGTTCCATCTCAGTCCCACGAGCAGCTAGGGAAGCAAGGGTCCACTCAGAAAGAGTACCGCGTGTCCGAGTAAGCCTTATACAACTGAGGTGCGGCAGGATCCCCAGAGGTTGCCGGCTAACGAGTATTCCACCTCAACAGCCATGCATCTCAACAGCGCACAACACACCTTTAGACTGAGCGGTTTTTATAGAGGTTTTTACCATCTTCGCGATCCGGGCGGCCAAGCCGAGATCCCCATACTCTGCGACACACAGCATTCCACTGCTGCTGTGCCAAACAGTGGTCGCTGAAGCATGCCCAGAGCTTACAGTAACAGGAGACTGGCGGCGCTTACCAGTACCCAGCTCAGGAAGCCCGGGGTCGCCAAGACCACACTCAGCAAACTCATGTGAGCCCCTGCGTGTTGGGAGCAACCGTCCGGTGCGACATGTAGTGCGTTGATCACGGAGAACTAAGTTTAGGGAAAACAAGTAACAGGTCGAGATTCACTGGGGAAAAATGTTAAGGAAATGTAATTCGTACACGATGGAAGTGACTTACGAAACATTCGGCCGATTCTCGAGGAGCATCTCATAATTAACCACTACACTTGCAAATACACTGATGGAAAAAAATCGCAACACTAAGAAGTTGTGCGGCGTAAACGAAAGTCGACAGGCGTGTTTCTTCATCTGGAAGATTATATCTACTCAGATTTCGCGCCAATCGAATAAAAGAGGCGCTAGTACCGCCGCTATGAGGATGCAAATCAAGTTGGCTTTATATACACGCTGTAAAAAGTTTGAGGTGCTGTCTTTCAGTAACTTAAACTGGGCCAGTGGGACTCTCTTGACCTGTTTTGGGGGAAACCTGTTTTGTCGGATGCCAGGAGGAGGCAAACTCAAAAGGGTAGAGGGCTATTAATCGTTCGCACTTTAAACAGGGAACAGGGTGCAACCAGCTGCAGAGTGTGGCGCATGTTAGAACAAATGATGCCCGTCGCCTGGGCCCTGAGGTCATGCTTGGGTCATTCCAGCGACTGGCAGAGAAGGTTGAGAAGACCAGCCTTGGGTGTGGAGTTTCAATGAAGCTCAGAATTTGCAATATTCTCTCTAGAAATGATCGTGGAGTTTCGGTGGAAGGACTGAACCAGGGACATCGAAGGTTCTGTGACAAGCTAGGGTGCGACTTCCCGGACTTGCGCCATAGGGTTGAGAACTCTACTATCCTATAAGTAGGTCAAGTCTGTACTATACGCCAGAGGCTGCTACTAAGGTAGCTGACTGTGTGTGGGGCGCACATAATGGTTTTTTAGATTAGGCGACTCTCCATTCAATCCATATAACGATAGCTGTAGGAAACCCAGAAGTATCAGTACAAGATCGATAGAAATGCCTCCCACAGGTGACAGCATCAAAATCCTAAAGGTAAATTGTCGAAGCATTCGCAACAACAAGCCAGAGTTTGAAGCGCTCATGAAAGCAGTGAAACTCACATACTACGAGGTACAGAAGCTGTTTGAAATTGATAGCAATGAGACTTTTGTGGCAAATTTAAATTTATATCTAAAGGATAGGCGAATGGGAAATGGAGGTGGTGTATTTATCACAGCAGAGAAGAAACTCAAATCCATGGAGACGGAAATGGAAGCTGCATATAAGATTGTTTGGGTAAGACTCAGTATCAGCGGTGGGCGTAAAATAATGATTGGATACTCCTATCGTCCACCAGACTCATCTTCTCACGTAACCAAAAGCTTGAGAGAAAACCTTAGTTCACTTGTAAGTTCCCAAATCATATTGTAATTATCGGTGGAGAGTAATCATCCAACAATCAATTGGGAAAATTACAGGTTTGTTAGTGGTGGGCATGGTAAGACATCCTGTGAAACACTACTAAACAGCTTCTCTGAAAACTACCTAGGATAGATAGTTAGAAACGCTACTCATGATGGACACTGCGGCCTCAGGGTCTCCTTACAGCTGACACGACTCGGTGGTGATGGTTGTCCCACTCACCCTGTAACTAGTAGAAAAACACCAACTTACCTCGCGTGGTTTGGCCATATTTCAGATACCGTCTTTCGTGATTAATGTCAATATTTCGATAGAGCAGCGCGTCAGAATGTGTCAGCCGCTCTTGCTTCTTCACTGATAAACGCGGCAATTGCACCACACGATGGCGCGATGACTCCTTTGACCTAATGATGACCACCAGTTCTCTTTTTTTGTGAGTTCGCGACAGATTTTTCAGCTTGCGCGAATTGGCTAACTGTAGTTCTTTTTATTATGACCGGTTAGATAATGGATATTGAATGCTAATAATATAAAGTCGTGAATCTTCAATCCATCTCCCAAGTCGTGCCCACATTGTGGAATTGCGAGGATGTTAATTTGATGAATTGTTATTTCGTCGTCAAGACGTCGCTACGTCGCGTGTTCAATAACTACACGACGTAATTCCAGAGATAACATATACTTAAGCAAAGTTCAGAATGCGTCGTATTTTGGGACAAATCGATGACTGTTCACTGTTAAATAACCGTGATTTCACTTTTCAAAAAATGGTTCAAATGACTCTGAGAACTATGGGACTTAAACTGTTGAGGTCATCAGTCCCCTAGAACTTAGAACTACTTAAACCTAACTAACCTAAGGACATCACACACATCCACGCCCGAGGCAGGATTCGAACCTGCGACCGTAACAGTTGCGTTGTTCCGGACTGTAGCGCCTAGAACCGCTCGGCCACCAAGGCCGGCATTTCACTTTTCACTTCATAATATTCTAATAGTCAGTTAATTTTCACTAACACACATGATAATGTCTACTCAATTATGTAGGTGACACGAAGAATTAAAGTTTGAATTCAATTTCCTTAATTAATTGTCCCTACGCTGAGCACGCAGACCGATTTCTCACTCGGGGAATTGCTTCCGTTTGCCTCAGTAATCCTGTCGTTGACGACAACTTCTGACAACTCGGCGCAATTGTACGTTCTTCGGGTTTGCGTTTTTTTGTTACCAAGTCGAGACTAGTAATTGTTTTTCTGTCGGCGATCTTTCTTTTTCAATGTCTTTGAATGTTCGTGCTTATTCAGTATCACGAAGGCCAAGTCCCATCACAAATCTTACACGATTTAACTTCGTCGCGAATCTCCGTGTCCCGTTATCTTGCTAACGGTAAAGATGACTTCGCTTTAGTATGACTTCTGAATAATGCTTCTGTCTATATCGCAAAACTTTCAAACTTCCGATTAACTTAAAACAATCTAGTAGCGCTTACATGCATGCTACTATCGCAATAGTACTAGAGAGTGACTAGATAGCAACTGAAGCTAACATTTACATTGCCGAGTTACATTGTAGTCACATCGAACTTCCTTTTCGATGCGGCTACAACTCTCTTCTATGGTAAATGTTATTTTTGGCCAATTTACCATCTAGGTTTTAACCTTCGTTATTAATTATTTTGCAGTTCTTTCTTTAATGTTTTTGTTGCGTATCCAAGCTATTCTTTCATTCAGTCTCTACTTCATGATAAATATTATTACTCACATTACATTCCTGTTGATCAAATTATCACAAGTGTAAAATTTGTCGTCAGTAGCTGCTGTCGCTGTCAGGATGACTAATTTTCCTACTTATTTTACAACAAGGGGTTGTTTATTGGGGTTTCTGGTAATTGGGGTGTAACAAAACATATTGGATCTAATGGCAACAAACAGACCTGAACTCTTTGAGGAGGTCCACATCGAAACTGGTATCAGTGACCAGGGCGAGGTTAAGGGAACAATGATTACAAAGTACTAAGGACAAGTAAAACAAGCAGAAAAAATATATATCTTCAGCGAACTAGATGTAAAATCAGTAGCGTCATATCTCAGTGAGAAACCTCAAACTTTCAGCACAGGGCAGGAGCATGTAGAGGAATTATGGCTAAAGTTCAGAAGAATGGTTGACCAAGCAATGGATAAATATGTACCCAGTAGAACAGTTCATAATTGGAGGGAACCTTCATGGTAAATTGTCACTGTAAAGAAACTTCTAAAGAAAGAAAGATTACTGCATAATGGGTATAAAAGCATAGGTCTACAGACAGAGAGACACTGAATGAAACGCGCTTGGCTGTCGAGCAACCAATGTGTGTGTGTTTCCTTTTAGGGTGCAAAAACAAAAGGGGTCATATGCGCTCAAGTCAGAACATGAAGACAGAGATGAGTTAAAAAACGACTATACATCAGTCCCAATTGACATAAGAGAAGACAGCTAAAAATATGTACGTGGAGAAAGGGCTACAAAAGACGCCATACAGAGACGGAAGTCCGAAACTAAAAATTAAATGGCCGTCGCTATATTGCTTTGATGGATAAAAAGTAAAACGTGGTCGACAGCCCGCGCCCATTTGCTGTAACTGCCGATAACTCAGATGTCAAAACCAAGCGGGAACATAAATGGTTAAAAAATGGGCATTCCATCAGGAAGTGGCAGACAGTTAAAACGTGGGCGCAATGTGTACAAAGTGGTGGGGGAGCGCCACTTATCAATGACGATGGCTAGAAAGGCAGTGCCCAATACGCAACCTACTTAAAATGACCTCCTCCTAACGGAAGGACCGAGAAAGGTCGTCCAAACCCCTGGGAGAGGCTTAATAATCTGGAACTTATTGCCATGAAGGGAGGTCCAATGGCGATGCCAAAGGGACACCACCTCCTGACAGATGGCAACACGGAAAACATTAGAGAGAATATAGGAACTAGTGGGCTGACGTTTGAGGCCTGCAGCCTTGGCAGCAGCGTCAGCGGCGTCGTTTGCTGGCAGACCGACATGACCAGGAATCCACAGAAACATCACGGTGGTTCCACCAAGAGTGAGCAAGTGAGTTTGCCTGGATCTGTTGCACTAAGGAATGGGCGGTGTACAGCTCACATAGACTTTGAAGGGCGCCGAGAGAGACCGGGCAGAGGACACAATTAAAAAGTCTGTGTCGCCAGATGTACTGCGTGGCCTGATACGGGGCAAAGAGGTCGGCTGTAAATGCTGGGCAGTGTGCCGGAAGCCGATATCAAAAGATGAGGGTGCCAATAACGAAGGCACACCCGACACCACAGTCCGAAAGCCATCAGTGTACACAAAGATACCGTCGTGAAGTTCCATGCGATTGAACAAGGCTGGAGTACTGTCCTTAGAAAGTGAATGAAGGCCAAGGTTAACATGGGCTGCCACATGAGGCCAAGTTGGTGAAGCGTTCATACCCACTGCGAAAGTTGTAAGTAGTGTGAAGTTAAGTCACCGGAGCAAGTGCCGAACGCGGACTCCAGGAGGTAACAGAGAAGAGGGACGCGCCCCATACTGGCGATCAAAAGAATCATCGAAGGAGGAGGCAGAGAAGAGGTGGCCACACATGGCATAGCTGCTGAGGAGAAAGTCACGGCGGTAGGACAGTGGTAGTTCAGCAGCTTCAGCATACCGACTCTCAAATGGGCTAGTGGTTCAAATGGCTCTGAGCACTATGGGACTCAACTGCTGTGGTTATCAGTCCCCTAGAACTTAGAACTACTTAAACCTAACTAACCTAAGGACATCACACACATCCATGCCCGAGGCAGGATTCGAACCTGCGACCGTAACTTTCCCACGGTTCCGGACTGCGCGCCTAGAACCGCGAGACCACCGCGGCCGGCAATGGGCTAGTGCAGAAGGCGCCAGTGGCCAAATGGATGCCACGGTGGTGGATAGTGTTGAGACTGTGTACAAAGGGCAAATGTGCAGACGCGTAAACAAAGCCCCCATAGTCTAGTTTCGAACGGACAAGAGACCAGTACAAATGGAGGAGAGTGGTTCGATCTGCACCACAGGAAGTACCATTGAGGATACGTAGCACAATGAGGAACTGTGTACAGTGGGCTGCCAGGTAAGACACATGGGAGGTCCAAGGGAGTTTCCTATCGAACATGAGCCTCAGGAATTTTGTAGTTTCAACTAACGGAAGAGCAACAGGCACAAGACGTAAAGATAGTGGGAGAAACCAGTTGCATCGTCAGAAATTCGTACATACGGTTTTGTCAGTGGAAAAACGAAAGTCATTGTTGATGCTCCAGGAGTTAAGACTATCGAGATATCTCTGAAGCCGCCACTCAGTGAGACAGGTCCGTGGAAAACTGCAATAGACGGCACAATCGCCAACGAAAAAGGAGCCGGAAATGCCCAACGGGAGACAGGCCATTATAGGGTGAATGGCGATAGCAAAGAGAACGACACTCATGACGGAACCCCGAGGTGCACAGTTTTCGTGGATAAAGGTGTCCGACGAGGCATAACTCACACTCACATTGAAAACTCGGTCTTTTAAAAATGCACAAATGGAACAGGGCAGGCGGCCACGGAAGCCCCACGTGTAAAGAGTTTGGGGGACAACAGTTCTCCAGCAGGTATTGTAGACCTTCTCCAAATCGATAAAAAATAGCCACAGTCTGGGATTTCCGCAGAAAACCGTTCATGACATGGGTGGAAAAAGTAATGCGATGGCCAGCTGCAGAACGGCGCACTCGAAATCCACACTGTGCAGTCGTTAATAAATTGCGAGACGCGAGCCACCATACCAGCTAGGCATGAATCTTAAGTTTCATCACCTTGCAAACATAGCCGGCGAGAGAGATGGAGCGGTAGCTTGAAGGAAAGTTTTTGTCCTTACCGGTCTTGGGTATGGGTATGATGGTGGCTTCACGCCAACGTCCACGAAATGTGCCCTCTGGCCAAATGCTGTTGTACATATTAACTAGAAAGTGCTTGCCCACAAGAGGAAGGCACTGCAACGTCTGAATGTCGGCAGCGTCTGGCCGTGGGGCGGAGGATCGGGATGATATGAGAGCATGATCTAGCTTCCTCACAATAAAGGCAGGGTTGTAGCACTCACTATTCTGAGAAGAGAAGGCTATCGCCCGAGTCTGCTCCACTCGTTTCCGATGGAGGAAAGCAGGGCGATAGTGGGAAGAGTTCGAAATGTCCGTAAAATGGCGGCCCAAGGTGTTGGAGGTAGTAATAGGGCCCACAATAACATCGTCTACTACTGTCAGGCCGGAAACTGGTTAATGGATCTTAGTCCCAGAGAGCCTCTGGAGGTTGGCCCATACGACAGAGGAAGGAAGGGGTGGAATTGTCAAAAGAACTAATGAATGAAATCCAGCTAGCTTTTTTGCTGTCCGAAAGAACACGATGAGATTTTGCACGCATCTGTTTATAATGAATGTAGTTTTCCATAGTAGGATAGAGCATGTCTCTGTGCGCGAATTGCGTCGCGGTTTGCCTCAGTCCATCAAAGGACTCGGACGCGGCGTGGTAATGAGGAAGTGCGAGGAATGGAACGTTCTGCAGCAGTGAGGTGAACGTTTGTGAGGTATTCCACCTGGTCATCACAACTGGGGAAATCCTGTTCTGCGAAGGTCGCCAGGGAGGAGTAAAGCTGCCAGTCAGCCTTAGTAAGCTTGCGAGGTGGCAGGGCTAGCAGTGTATTTAACACTAAATTCTTCTAGATTCTTCATATGGATATGATGCTCTAAGCCCCCCCCCCCCCCCTTTTTCTAACTCCAACTTTTGCTGTTGCACATGGATTAAGAAGAAACGCGAACTGACTCTAATCGACCCTGCAAGTGGAGTAGAAAAGAGTTTGACACCTGCAATAATTTAATGTGATAGAAATTAATTTGATAAATAAGTTTCATTAACATGGTGAGAAATGAAAGGGTTGCTCTACCGATCTACAGAATGAAAGTTCTGTCCAAAATAACAATTTGATTTATTATGACTAAACTCAAAATAATAAACACAACACATGGAACTTTTACAACACGTCAAATTGAATACTCAAATAAATGCTGTGAAGGTGAAGTTGTCCGTAAACTAGCTTGTGACGTTTATGGCCAAGTGGTATGTGGAGCCAATTCCTTGCAACTCAAATCTTAAAACACCCAGCCAAATCAACATTAATTGCTGTTACAGTATTGAGAACTCAGACAATGAACACCTAAGACAGAACCACGTAAGAAAAGACGGGAACAGGCGCGCTCTGCTGAGCTCTGATTATCACAGAGCAAAATTCCCTAATCTGCCGGTGCTGCGGACATACATTACCAAGCTGTCTTCTTAACTGCAAGGACACGATCTGGCGTACCGGAAGCGATGGCTGGTTGCTTCGACGTCCAGTCGTGGTGATGATAATGTCACGAGTATAGCCCGAAACAAATTATCCTGGTCTGGTTGTTCCAGACTGAAGACTTCCTGTCAATACAAATGCGCCTCTGAGGGAGACGAAGAAAGCTCGCCACACAATTACTGACGGTACAGTGATTGATTTTAACAAACGACGTCACACAATAACTCCGTCCGCAGCTCGTGGTCGTGCGGTAGCGTTCTCGCTTCCCGCGCCCGGGTTCCCGGGTTCGATTCCCGGTGGGGTCAGGGATTTTCTCTGCCTCGTGATGACTGGGTGTTGTGTGATGTCCTTAGGTTAGTTAGGTTTAAGTAATTCTAAGATTTAGGGGACTGATGACCATGGATGTTAAGTCCCATAGTGCTCAGAGCCATTTTTTTCACACAGTAACTCCGATACAGTCAACTTCAGCCAAAACTGCTCAAGACGGACAACATGGACCGCTTGCTCGCTGAACGGTCAATTGCTAACTGTACTCGGAAAGTTACACTGATGTCGAAACTTCAGCAACTTCGTCAAACAGTTACAATTAAATGAAAGTATATTAGACAGCCAACGGAAGGCAGTCTGTCCAGAGCAGTGAGAGCTCAGTCTTTTAATCTACTCCGACCGAAAGCCGAGAGCCGACTCCCTCAAGAGCATCCGCACAAGCTGAACAAAGAACATTCCCGCCCCCATGACAGTGGCCGTAGTTAAACGTTCCAATCAGCAACTCGAAAACCGCCGGAAAATTCCACGATATTGCCGACGCACTACTATTCCACCAATGGAGATACTTGGCGCCAATTTCTGCTCCAATTTTGCTACGTCATGGAGCTATCCCCTGAGCAAGCCAATCACAGTTATGATTTTGCAGAAAACGCGGGAATGTACCCGCCAAGACTGCCTGGGAACACAAGTCATTCCCACGCCTAGCTGGCAGCCTGTCAGAAAGTGTTTTCACTAAGTTTCTGCGAAGTAACGGAATCTCTAGCCCAATCGCTCCATCAGGCCCCTGTGGGCGTGTCGCCCCCACTCTTATGACAATGTCAGCATCTGGAAAGCATCGCTGGCCGCGGTGGTCTAGCGATTCTAGGCGCTCAGTCCGGAACCGCGCGACTGCTACGGTCGCAGGTTCGAATCCTGCCTCGGGCATGGATGTGTGTGATGTCCTTAGGTTAGTTAGGTTTAAGTAGTTCTAAGTTCTAGGGGACTGATGACCACAGATGTTAAGTCCCATAGTGCTCAGAGCCATTTGAACCATTTTAGCCATTTGAAAGCATCCACTAGACTCCCTCACACCCCTCAGATTAACCCTCTCAAGATCAGCAGAACCCCCCTGTCACTGGACCACCCGGGTGACCACAGTCGCTGCGTGGGAAGTCCGCGTGTGAAGGAATAGCAACTTTTGACCACATGCAATAAGAGAGGAAAATCAAATTACTCAGAGTAAGATAGAAATATGAGAGGGGGCTCATGCCACCTCTCAAGCTGCCATTTGGGTATGCATGCAGGTGGCACAGGAGTCAGCAAACCGATAGCACATGGGAAATGGTCGTTTGAGAAGGTGTCAGAAAGAACTGGCCATTTTGACGATGGGCAAGCTGGGCATTGCAGGAGAATAGGTCTAAATGGGAATAGGTGGGCAAGGAGTCGGAAAGGAATGCGAGTGTTTCAGTGTTAACAGAAGAAGTTCAGTTGCTTAAGAAGATCAGCCAAGAGGGCACTTCTCTAACAGGTTCTGGGCGAACCCCAAAGGGGATGATGCTTATTAAAGTCACTGAGTAGCAGAAATGGGGAGGTAGCTAACCATTAATCTGGAGGAAGTCTTCCCAGGTGTCATCAAAAGACTAGGGAACATAAATAGTGTAGAGGGAAATAGTCAGGTGAGGAAGGAAAAGGCCAACGGCAACAGCTTGAAGATGGGTGGTCAAGAAGATGGGCTCACTATGAACGTCATCCCGTATATTCAGCATGACGCCCCAATGAAATGGAATGCCGACCTCAGGGGGAAGGTCAAAATGAACCAGGAAGAAATGTGAAAGCTCATAGTGGTCGTGAGGACTCAATTTTGTTTCCTGAAGGCAGAGTACAAGGGCACACTGCGATACTAAAAGCAGCTGTAAATTCTCTTTGTAGGACCGAAGCCACGAACCTTCCATTGGAGGAGAGTCATTATGAAGAAAAAATGAAGGGGTGTCACCTCAACGGCTGCCAAGTGACAGCCTGTGAAGACTCGCTGCTGCAGTGCGCCAAGTCTGGAGGATCCTGCTCCATGAGGTCCACATAAGCATCGACTTGCTTGTGCTGTCGATCTGTGGAGTCGAATGCAGAAAAACGGTTGGTGGTGCGCACCGGCGGCACAGAGGCCGGCTGGGTTAAGGTATGACTTGGGAACACCATCGAAGAGGATCTTCGAGTTGGCGAAGGAGAAGGCCGTTTATCTTTCTTGGACTTCTCTGAGCCTTTCCGGTTAGCAGATGAAGACTCAGGTGTTGTTTGGCCATAGGGATGTAGAAAGTTTTCACAGGAGTGCTCCTGTCCTTTCCAGCCTACAGATTATGTAGCTGGTGGCTTCATCTCTTGAGGCGAGAGTTTGATAGCTTGTTGTACTGATAGAGGGTGGATGGCGATACTACCTTGACACTGGGCGATTTCACAACATCAGAGCTGAATTTGAGATCGCATGTCTGCGTGGCCATGTCCTTCATGGAGCGAGAGGAACAAGAAAAGATCTGTAAGTACCAGACAGGAGAACACAGGATGTGCGACTAGCTAATAACTAAAGAGCGACTGGGTAAAGCTATTTTTCCTTTCCCCAGATCTTCTGAACAGCCCGCTTGTCAAGATACACAGGACAATCCCGAGAGGAGGCGGCATGGCCGCCTTTGCAGTTGATACATCTGGGAGGAGGAGGGAGAGAATAGCTCTCATGTGCATCCCTACCACAGGTTACACGTTTGGATGGGTGTCGACGAGACGTTCTAGTGTGGTTGAAACAATAGCGCTGGTAGCAGTGCATCGGGTTCAGAATGTATGGCTGGACTGGATAATTTCATAGCTTGCTTTGATCTTGGATGGAAGCACCACTATAAAGGTGAGAAAGAGTGCGGGTGGGCACTAAGGAGGAATCTACCTCTTTCATCTCCCGATGGATGGCTCTGACATCCTGATCAGAGAGCTAAGAATGGATTTCGGTCGCGGTGAGACTGTCGAGAAGCCTAGTGTAAATAACACTACGCGAAGAATTCAGAGTCCTATCGGCCTCAACACGAACAGGATAGCTCTGGAGAAGTGAGGCAGCAATCAGTTGTTGTGCACAGGGAGGAAGAAGAAAAAGAGGAACCTCGAACGCTCAAGAGGAGGAGCAAGAGGAGAAATGAAACAAAGAAAGGAAACAAAGAAAGGAAACAAAGAAAGGAAAAGGGATCGAAAAACAGTGGTGAGACTGTTCTTATGCCAGAGACAGACAATGCGGAACATTCCTAACAGCGCCCAAGGCATGTTACCCAAGGGAAGGGAATAAGAATACCAAGAGGATAGACATGCAGCACAGAAGGGAAAGATGTTGCAAAGGCTGGGGCCCCGTGGTAGCCAAGCACAAATCTGCCAAACAGTGGCGAGCTCCCTGGGGGGCCAATGCACGGTGCCTTCAGTAACTACCACAGCAGAATGTTGTCAGATGACCTTTCACAGAACCCAAAGATATTCGGTCGTATATTCTAGCTCTTTATCCTCATGAAGTAATGAGTGCTATCGACAGGGAATGTCAAATTGATTTCATATTTTTAGATTTACAGAAGGCTTTAAACACCGTTCCTCACAAGCGTCTTCTAACCAAACTGCGTGCCTATGGAATATCGCCTCAGCTGTGTGACTGGATTCGTGATTTCCTATCAAAAAGGTCACAGTTCGAAGTAATAGACGGAAAAATCATCGAGTAAAACAGACGTAATATCCGGCGTTCCCCAAGGAAGTGTTATAGGCCGTCTATTGTTCCTGGTCTATATTAACGATATAGTAGACACTCTTAGTAGCCGTCTTAGATTGTTTGCAAATGATGCTGTCATTTACGTTTTGGAAAGTCATCAGATGACCAAAACGAATTGCAAAATGATTTAGATAAGATATCTGTATGGTGCGAAAAGTGGCAATTGACCCTGAATAAAAGCAAGTGAGATGTCATTCACATGAGTATTAAAGAAATCGGCTAAATCTCGATTACGCGATAAGTCACACAAATCTGAAAGCTGTAAATTCAACTAAATATTTAGGGATTACAATTACAAAAAAATGGCTCTGAGCACTATGCGACTTAACTTCTGAGGTCATCAGTCGCCTAGAACTTAGAACTAGTTAAACCTAACTAACCTAAGGACATCACACACATCCATGCCCGGGGCAGGATTCGAACCTGCGACCGTAGCGGTCGCTCGGTTCCAGACTGTAGCGCCTAGAACCGCACGACCACAACGGCCGGCTTTACAATTACAAATAACCTAAATTGGAACAATCACATAGATAATGTTGTGGTTAGAGCAAACCAAATACTGCGATTCATTGGCAGAACACTTAGAAGGTGCAACAGGTCTACTAAAGAGACTGCTTACAACACGCCTGTCCGCCCTATTCTGGAGTATTATTGTGCGGTGTGTGATCCGCATCAGGTGGGGCTGACGGATGATATTGTAAAAGTACAAAGAAGGGCGGCTCATTTTGTATTATCGCGAAATAGGGGAGATAGTGCCACAGACATGATACGTTAATTGGAGTCGCGATCATTAGTACAAAGGCGTTTTTCATTGCGACGGGATCTTCTCATGAAATTTTAATCATCATTTTTCTCCTCCGATTCTACATCTACATTTATACTCCGCAAGCCATCCAACGGTGTGTGGCGGAGGGCACTTTAAGTGCCACTGTCATTACCTCCCTTTTCTGTTCCAGTAGCGTATGGTTCGCGGGAAGAACGACTGTCTGAAAGCCTCCATGCGCGCTCGAATCTCTCTAATTTTACATTCGTGATCTCGTGAGGAATAAGTAGGGGGAAGCAATATATTCGATACCTCATCCAGAAACGCACCCTCTCGAAACCTGGCGAGCAAGCTACACCGCGATGCAGAGCGCCTCTCTTGCAGAGTCTGCCACTTGAGTTTGCTAAACATCTCCGTAACGCTATCACGGTTACCAAATAACCCTGTGACGAAACGCGCCGCTCTTCTTTGGATCTTCTCTATCTCCTCCGTCAACCCGATCTGGTACGGACTCCACACTGATGAGCAATACTCAAGTATAGGTCGAACGAGTGTTTTGTAAGCCACCTCCTTTGTTGATGGACTACATTTTCTAAGGACTCTCCCAATGGATCTCAGCCTGGTACCCGCCTTAACAACAATTAATTTTATATGATCATTCCACTTCAAATTGTTCCGTACGCAAACTCCCATGTATTTTACAGAAGTAACTGCTACCAGTGTTCGTTGCGCTATCATACAATCATACAATGAAGGATCCTTCTTTCTATGTATTCGTGGTACATTACAGATTGCGAGAACATTTCGTTGGCACCTACCTAAATAGGGAGAAATTATCATCACGATAAAGTAAGAGGAATGACGGCTCACACAGAAAAATTTAACTACTCGTTTTTCCCGCGCGCCGTTCGAGAGTGGAACGGTAGAGAGACAGCTTGAAGGTGGTTCATGGAACCCTCTGCCAGGCACTTTATTGTGAATAGCAGAGTAATCATGTAACTGTAGATATAAAGTCTGTTAATGGCACCAATGTTAGTGTCCAGTCTCTAGCAAATGAAACAGGAACTGCAATTGATGGTAGCGAAGGAAATGCTGAAATGTTTAAGTGTATTTTCAAATGGTCCTTTACAAAGGAAAACCCAGGGGAATTGCTCCAGTTTATTTCTAGTACCACTTAAAATATGAATGAAGCAAGTATTAGTGTCAGTGGCATTGGAAAGCAGATGAAATCGTTAAAACTGAACTTAGCTTCAGGCCCCGATGGAATCCTTGTCAGATTCTATACTGAATTTGCGGCTGAGTTGGTGGAACAGAAAACCGCGCCCATATCTTGGAAAAAGGCACAGGTCACACCTGTCTACAAGAAGGGTAGTAGAAGTGATCCACGAAACTACCGTCCAGTATCCTTGACGTCGATTTACTGTAGAATCTTAGAACATAGTCTGAGCTTAAACGTAATGTGTTATCGTCAACAGAATGACCTCGTCAATGCCAGTGAGCAAGGATTTCGAAAACATCGATCGTGTGAAACAGAACTCGCACTTTTATCACATGACATAGTGAAAGCTTTAGATTAAGGCAACCAGGTAGATGCCGTATTTCTTGATTTCCGAAAAGCATTTGACACAGTACGCCACCTACGCTTACTGTCAAAAGTGCGTTCATGTAGGGTATCAAGGGAAATTTGTGACTGGATTGAGTACCTTTTGTAGGGAGGACACAGCATGTTATCTTGGATGGAGAGTCATTGTGAGATGTAGAAGTAACTTCGGGTGTACCCCAGGGATGTGTGTTCACTTAGAATATTAATGACATTGCAGTCAGTATTAATAGTAAGAATCGGGCTTTTTGCAGATGTTATCTATAATGTACGATCTGAAAGAAGCTGCATAAATATTCAGTGAGATCTCGATAAGATTTCAACGTGGTTCAGAGATTGGCAACTTGCTCTAATTGTTCATAAATCTGAAGTTTCGCATTTCACAAAACGAAAACCTTAGTATTCTATGACTGTAATATCAGCGAGTCACTGTTGAAATCGGCCAGCTCATACAAACACTTGTGTGTAACACTTTGTAGGGATATAAAATGGAATTATCAATAGGATCAGTCGTTGTTAAAGCAGGTGGTAGACTTCGTGGGGAAGTGCAATCAATCTACAAAGGAGATTGCTAACAAGTCATTCGTGCGACCAGTTATAGAATATTGCTCTGGTGTTGGGGAGCCGTACCAGATAGGAGTAAATGGGAATACTGAATGTATGCAGAGAAGGGCACCAGGAGCGGTCGCACGTTTGTTTAATACGTGGGAGAGTGTCACAGAAATACTCAGAGTGGTTTGCAGAGTATGGATGTAAATACAGATGTAATGTCCGTGAGCGTTAGTTACCGTTGAGATTGAATATTGTGAAGTGTGTTAGTCAAAAATGCCTTTAAGGCGACAAGGATGACGTTGTCAACACTTCACTGAGTTTGAATGAGGTAGTGTAATTGGGCTACGAGAAGCCTTGATGTTTCTTCTATGATATTGCAGAAAGACTTGGCAGGAATTTAGCCACTGTACATGATTGCTGGCAGCGGTGGCGACGGGAATGTACAGCTGCAGGGAGACCGGGCTCCGAATGGCCTAGAGACAGTATCAAGAGGGAGACCGTCGTGTTCGGCGTTTGGCTCTGGCGCATCGTAGTTCATCTGCAGCAGCAATTTGAGCAGCAGACACAACGAACTGCTATAATTCGGTTACTCTGAGGACAGATCCGAGCCAGATGCCCCGAAGCGTGCATTCCGCTGACCTCCAACGATCGCCATTTGCGACTTCAGTGGTGTCAAGCGTGAGCTCATTGGAGAGCAGGGTGGTCTGTTGTATTAACTGATGAAAGCTGGTTCTACCTCGTTGCCAGTGATGGCCGTGTGTTGGTTAGGAGGAGGCCAGTTGAGGGCCTGCAACCAACCTGTCTGCGTGCTGGACACACTGCACTTTCACCTGGAGCTATGCTCTGCAGTGCTGCTTCGTATGACGGCAGGACCACTCTCGTGGTTATCCCGAGCACCCTGGCTGCAGAAGTCTGGTGATTCGACCTGTTGTGCTGCCATTCCACGAACATCATTCCAGGGGTTGTTTCCCAACGCTCGCCCACGTACCGCTGTTATACCCAACATGCTGTACAGTGTGTCGATATTTTGCCCTTTCTGCTGGATCACCATATCTCTCTCCAGTCGAGCACGTATGGGACGTCATCTGACGACAACTGTAGCGTCGTTGACAAAAAGCATTAACCGTCCCTGTTTTGACAGACGTCGGCCAACAGATATGCAACACCATCCCACAAACTGATGTCTGGCATATGTACAACACAGTTCAATATTCTGGCGGTTACACCAGTTATTGATGTACCAGCATTTTATTTTTGCAATGGCTTATCTCACGTTTTCAGTAAAGTGTGGTCTTGCAATGTTAATTACTTAAAAATGTTACCTACACAAATGTATTCCCGAAATTTCATTACTCTAGAATAATTATCTTTTGGTATTGAGATGTTTATTTCGTCGGTGTAGTTTTATTGGTTCGGTCACGACCGGTTTCGGGCTATTGTAAGCCCACCTTCAGGTGTACAAGAACGTGAGGGGCATGGCCGCTGCACACCGAACACCGGCCGCGGGCAGGTGACAGCCGCACGTGAAGCCGAGGTATGCCGTAACTGGGCGTCACGTGCGGCTGTCACCTGCGCGCGGCCGGTGTTCGGTGTGCAGCGGCCATGCCCCGCACGTTCTTGTACACCTGAAGGTGGGCTTACAATAGCCCGATTGAACCAATAACACTATGAAGCAGCTGATTATCTGATTCTGTACACCTGAAGGTGGGCTTACAATAGCCCGATTGAACCAATAACACTATGAAGCAGCTGATTATCTGATTCTGCCACGCTCAGTTGCGGATGTCCTTTTAACTAAATTTTATGCTATTCTTAATACTGTACATCAGACTGGGAACCTTACTAAGCAGTATTAGCAGAAGAGACTGAAGAGACCTAACGAAGGGGGGCACGTTTCGTCGCGGAATCGATTAATGAGCGAGAGAGCGTTACGTGAAGCTCGACAAATTCCAATGGCAAACGGTGCAAGATGGTTCGAATGGCTCTAAGCACTATGGGACTTAACATCTGGGGTCATCAGTCCCCTAGACTTAACTTACTTACTTACTTACACACTGGTCATACCGGACTCAAGAGTCCATTACCGCAGCAACGTATTTTCGCCATCTGTCCCTGTCTTGGGCTATTTCCTTCCATTCACCTTCAATACCTAGGCTCCTCAAATCGGCTTTCACATTGTCCTCCCATCTACGCCTCGGTCTCCCCACAGGACGTTTTCCCTCTAGTGCCCTACCAGTACTCTGCGCGCTGCCCTGCCCTCATCCATTCGAGCTACGTGACCCGCCCATCGCAGCCTACGTGATTTAATAATACTGATTATGTCAGGGTTTGAATAGAGTTCGTGAACCTCTTCGTTATACAGTTTTCGCCACTCTCCGCTAATGTCATCCCTTTTTGCTCCGAAAATTTTCCTCAAAATTTTGTTTTCAAATACCCGAAACGGCTTTTCATTCTGCACAGTGAGAGACCAAGTCTCACACCCATACAGCATAACTGGTAGAATAATAGTTCTGTATATTCTAATCTTTAAATTCCTAGACAATATCCGTGATGAAATTAATCTATTCAGTGAGAGGTAGCACGCATTTCCCGCCCGTAATCTCTTCTTCAGTTCGGATTCAATCTCATTTCTCGAAGTGATGGCCTCGCCTAGATACTTAAATGTGTTCACTTTTTCAAACTGCATGTCTCCAACTCTTAACATTTCCTGATCTACTGCTGTTGGCGTTCTAGTAGTAACTAGGTATTTAGTTTTGTCTTCACTTGTCCTTAGACCTACATCTTCACTAACCTTGATTAACGCATTCGCATTTGCTGTTACAGATTCTTTCCTATCGCTAATGATGTTTAGATCATCAGCATACCCTAATATCTTAATATTTCCATTTAACTCCACACCCTCTGAATTATCTGCTGCCATTCGTACAATATATTCTAGGACTAAATTAAAAAGTAGCGGAGACAGGGCATCTCTTAAACCTAACTAACCTAAGTACATCACACGTATCCATGACCGAGGCAGGATTCGAACCTGCGACCGTAGCGGTCGAGCGGGGATTGAAGCGCCTAGAACCGCTCGGTCACAGCGGCCGGCACGGTGCAAGAGAGGGGGCGTTGGGTATCAAGGAGAAATATTGAGAGCCAAAGTCCCACGAAGAGTGCGGCAACATATTACTTTCTCCCACATACGATTCGCGAAATCCCTGAAAGGTAAAATCAGAAGTCAGAGTTTATAAACAGGTCTACCGATATCCGTTCTTCTCACCGCGCCAATCGCGAGTGGAAAAGGGAAGATAGGAAAAAGAATTGGGGAGGGAGGGGGATATTGGTGTTTGACGACCAGTTGATAACGACATCATTGGAGACGGAGCACAAGCTCGGATTAGGGAAGGACGGTGAAGGAAATAGACCGTGCCCTTTCGAAGGAACCATCCCGCCATGTGCCTTAAGCGATATAGGGAAGTCATTGAACACCTAAATCAGGATGGTTGGACGCGGCTGTGAACCATTGTCCTCACGAATGCGAGTCCAATGTGCTAACAACTGCGCCACCTCGCTCGGCAAGTGAGGAAAAAAGATAGTGCCTTCAAAAGTTCCCACCGCTACACTCCGTAAATGGGTTCGTAAGTATAGATTAAATGCTGACGTAGATAGATTGGTACTTGTTGCACAATAACTTCAGGTAAATGTGATCTTGGGCAGTGGGATAGTTTTGTTTATAAGTTTACATAAAGTGTTGTGTTGAGTGTATTGCCCTGTAATGGATATTTTTAAACAGTGATTTCTCTTGGAGACGATCAACGCAAAGGACAGATCTAGATGAAAACATCCAGGAAATGTAATATGTGCCACTGGAAGTCAGCGATTACAGATCGATGGAATAGCTGATCCCAAAGGCTTATTAGGATTATTGTATATTTCATACCAAGCATTAACTACGAGTAATATTAATCTAACATGGATATAGCATTTTTTAAATACTGATCAAAAACGTAAATCTGTTTCTTAAGTAATGAATAGATCGTTAAAAACTGTTCATGGATAAATCAAGCTGCATAAATAGATAAGCCATCCAAAACACATGGTGACATGTATGCGTCGGCATCATTGATTTAGTACCTTATGCAAGATATCAACCATTCATATTTGGATGAATCATTTCATTCTTCTCTTTAATAGTTGGTCTGTAGATGGGTGAACCAAAATCGGTCTCCAGGAATAAACAGAAAGGCACCAAGACCTTTCTAAGGTTTGTTATTGGTCATCTCTGCAGCTCCACATAGGCTGCAAAATGATGGTCAGGTCCTGCAGAAAGGAAACACTTCACGGCATTCGCTTCAGAACTGCTACAAATTCGTCGGGCAATAGACCGCGCCGCTCGAACTGTCAACACAACTGGCACTGCTGAGGGTATCCTACGACTTCCACATCGCTGGCAACGGGTTATACACAACGCCGGTTACTACTGTGAAAATCAGTAAAACTTTGAAACACGTATCTATTTTGCACGAGTTGTAAATAAATAGTTGCCACTATTGAAGTTCCAACCCTCGTAAATCTCGTTTGGAAGTGGGACGATTGCGGAATCTGAAGTGTAAATTGTTGTAACTTCTGGCTGTCTAACATGTTTCTCACGTTCTGTTTCCATGTTACTTATCCCTGTGGGTTAAAGTTATTGGAAGAAAGTTTTTGTGCCTGGGAGACATTTTAACAGTAATATTTCCACTGTTCTTTTCGCGTATGGTACAGGGTGGGAAGAAGCTCATTTTGGTACTAAGTACCCTCAACTGCATACCGCACTGTTGAGCAGTAAATGCAGATGGAGTAGTGTAACCAACGTGCTGTGCTATTTGAACAAGGAAACTTCAAAGCTCAATTACTCATCCCTCAGTGTTTTCGGCCATTTAATCCATCTGATGGTAAGCTGGCGTACGTCGCGGAATAACGATGTGGCAGAAACGGTATCAGCGACTTTGAGAACGAATTTGTGTATCACTACAGCAGCGTTCCTAACCCACTGAAAGGTTGCATGAAATTTTCTGCGGGGTAAAAACTAAAAGATTCGATTCTATTTCAGTCAGAAAACCAAATTATTTCCAAAAGATCATTGCTACTGCCACAATTTTGGAAGACTCTAATAGTAATTATATAAGTTACCAGTAATTACTTTTTCTCAATTAGTAGAATTAATGCGGTGGAGGTTAGAGGCTCCTCACATAGTCCACTCACTACAAACGTATGTTGTACTTTGTCCTAAGGCGCTCAGTCCGGAACCGCGCGACTGCTACGGTCGCAGGTTGGAATCCTGCCTCGGGCATGGATGTGTGTGATGTCCTTAGGTTAGTTAGGTTTAAGTAGTTCTAAGTTCTAGGGGACTGATGACCACAGATGTTAAGTCCCATAGTGCTCAGAGCCAATTTTTTTTGTACTTTGTCCCGTACATCGTTGATGATAAAAGTGAGACACATACGTAACAAATGCTAAATACCTTAAGAAAATGTCTTTTCCAAGTTGTACATAATATCTGCAGTAGTCCATAAATTGCTTCATTACTTGCTTCCAAACACACAATTGACTTAATTGAGAGCACGACACAGCAGTAACTACGTAAGGGCTACTATAGTTCGTACACAGTTTTATTATTATTGTGAGTCGTTAGACACAAAGCATTAACAGAGTAAAGTAGTCAAATTCGTGCTAGTTCAGAAGTAAGGAGCGCAGCAATAAAGTGATTTACGAACAGTAAGTATAGTGCACACGTCTTAACTTGCTTGATTTTAAATGGGGTTGCAGTGTGTACGTCAAGCAATTGTCGCGGTAGAGAGGCGTAATGCAGGAGAAGCATGTTTTGTAACAAGTGTCTACTTCCCTGTGTATAGCTAGCCTTTTTTTCTGAGAAGCAGTTGTGGGTAGCGTTCCAAGGAAAGTCTTTCATTCTACAGTTTAGTTAGGTGCTAAGTTGGAGTTTAATGTGGCGGCGGGGGGCAACAGATGGCTGGTGGGGGGAGGGGGGTGGAGGGGGGAGGGCGGAGGTAGTAGCTAATGTCTCGTTGTAGTCAAGGGTAATGGTCTCTTGGGAACCACTACACTATAGGGTGATTCAGTTGCCTCTACCGATGTCGTTTTATGCGACCCGCAATTCTGTATCTGAACTTCAAAAACCACGATTTTCATATTTCTCGCTCGCTAGGCGTGAACTGTTAGTCCTACAGGGAAAATGAACAGGACTTTTTGTAGGAAATTTAATGTAGCTAAATTTTCTGCTGGGATGCACTTTTGCTGGAGTCCATGTCCTTAGAGTTGTTCACGAAAAAAAAAAAAAGGTACCTTCAGGCGTACCTCCAGGCCCCGCACTCTTCCCTTACCTGCCAGAATTTCTAGTTTGTTGTCCCTGGCACTCTCTCCTACCACGGTACGAAAGTTTCCGACTACAGGAGCCTTTTTATCGTCTCTATTGATTGGACTATTATGCCACCAGCGTAGACGGCAACTTCGTTGACATTATTACTTTAAACGTGTCCATGATGGTAATGAAAGAAAAGGGTCTTATGTAGACGTTACGCTAAAACTAATTACGTTGACAATTCGATTGAAACTTAAACCTCGCAAGCATAGTAGGCTCGTAATCAAAAGGCCTGGCGAATACAGCGGTGTAATTGTTTACTTTAGCCTGTTAAAATTCACAAAATCGTTAGGTAAAATTTATGCAATAGTCAATTTTACGATTTTCGGTGCTGGACTAAGCCGGTGGCGTAATATGGCCTCATGAAGAGGACCAAGGAAGGTCAAATATGGGAAATAATTCGTGCAGTCACGAACTTTTGTATAGTCGTAGAAGGAAGTGCCATGAACAACAACTAGAAATGCTGTCCGGGGCTGAGTGTGGTAGTTGCGGTGTGTCTGAAGGTCAATTTCATACTTTGTTCTTGAATAACTCAGATTACAGGCTCTAACAAAAACGTATAACAGTACAAAATGTTTCCACAAAAAGGTTTTGTTCATTTTTTCTGTAGGACTAATAGTTTGCGAGTAGCGAGCGAGAGAATATGATAATCTTGCGCGTTATTTCTGAAGGCCAGATATAGAATTGCGGGTTGCATAAAACGACGCCGATATCGGCAGCTGAATCACCCTTTATAAAGGACTGAATGGAGAATATCCACGTGGTTCCTTAGAGATGACAGTTTTCATTTACAGAAAGCGTGATGAACGTACTGGAATGAACAAAGAGAATCTACTCTTTTTCTGATTTCAAGTGACACTCTTGATCTTTTAAATGCTCCACACTTCGTATTCATAACTGTCACAGTCTGTCGAACCTAATCAACAAAGGATCTAGAGAAAAGGAACGAGGAAGCAGATTCAAGAATTATAGCATTAGTCGACGTTCTTCGCCAATGAGATGTCCTACATGCTATTGTCCTGTTAAATCAGCCACTGCGCTTGGGAATAAGCTTCTTTCAGAGATTCCGATGATGATTCTATTTCCCCTTTTCTTTTAAGAGCACAAACTAAACTCCAGTGTCTTTTCTATTCATACTATTTTCTGTTCGAAAGCTTCGCATACTTCCAGAATGAGATTTTCACTCTGCAGCGGAGTGTGCACTGATATGAAACTTCCTGGCAGATTAAAACTGTGTGCCCGACCGAGACTCGAACTCGGGACCTTTGCCTTTCGCGGGCAAGTGCTCTACCAACTGAGCTACCGAAGCACGACTCACGCCCGGCACCCACAGCTTTACTTCTGCCAGTATCTCGTGTCCTACCTTCCAAACTTTACAGAAGTTCTTCTTGCCCGCGAAAGGCAAAGGTCCCGAGTTCGAGTCTCGGTCGGGCACACAGTTTTAATCTGCCAGAAGTTTCTTCGCATACTTCTTGGAAAATAGAAAATAAAAAAAAAATGCTGATATCTGCTTTCTGACACCCATGTTACAGCAGGATTAAGTTAATGACGTAAACAAAATTCTACATAATTGCCAAATTGTGAGCATATAGTAGGGTACACATGTTGTGAATGCAGCCACGGAAAATTCCAAGTAATACAGCAGTTCAGAATTGAAGAGACTAATGAAACCAGATAGACGGGGTAACGTGAATAAGACACGGTGCAACATCACAGTTTTTTAACACAGGAACTCAACAAGACTGTTGTAATTCCAATTCCAAATAAGACATGTGCTGACAGGGGTGACTATTACCGAAACACACAGCTCAATAAGTGATGGTTTCGAAATACCGACACGAATTACTTACAGAGGAATGGAACAATTGGTAGAAGTTGAATTCGTATAAGGTCAGTCAGGGTTCCCGAGAAATGTACAAACACACAGGACAATACTGACATTACGCCTTACCTTAGAAAATAGTTTCAGAAAAGGTAAACCTACGTGTACAGCATTAGTACATTTACAGAAAGGTTTTGACATTTTTGTGTGGAGTACACTATGAAATTCTCAAGGTAACAGGGATAAAATACTGGGAGCCAAAGTTTATCCAGAAATTGGGCGGACACCAAACTACAATTAAAAGTGTCGAAGGTTGTAACCATGTAATAATAGGTATTGAGCGCAATATGTTGCACTTCTATGAGTTGAGGATAAACTGCCAACCCTTGCATCAAGGTTCAAGCTTCGATCCCCTGCATGACATTCTGAATTTCGCTAGATTTTCTAGCCTACAACGGCATCAAACCCTTACAGCTACATGGAGCTTCCGACGTTCCCCTTGGACGAACAGGAGCGGGATACTGTGTTCGACTTGGTAGGAATAGTTGCTGCATAAATAAATAACGAGAACAGTGTCATTACTTCTTTATGGATATAAGTAAATATATAAATAACAGAATCATTGTATACTACCGCACTGTCCTCCATAGTCTCACTCCTACGGTTCGTACATGAACTGCATGTCAGTTTCGTGGAAACCGCATCAGAGATTGCACTGAAGTTCTGCTCTGGAATTTAAAACGACTGTCCTTCAACGGATCAGTGATGCCTTTGGTTCTCGACAGCTCGTGTACTACACTAAATGTAAGCATTACACAGTGTCCGAGAATTACTCTTCTGTTTCTCTCACTCTCCCTCTTTTAACTCTTAATATCTAATTTAGCCTCAACCGTAAATTTGCGTGTATATGAAATCTGTACACTGTAAAACAATTCTTTTTACCGGTCACGACTGCGTAGCTTCTCAAAAAACGTAACAGTATCGTTTGTACTTCGTGTCTCGTCACTTCTGAAAACATACCATGCGTTCAACCAATAAATTAATTTAACATATTCAACATGTTTCGATTCTTTAGCATATTCTAAAGTATTGTCCTCCCGCAGGCATTTCTTAAAACGAGTTCTTGTGATGAAACTGCTTTTGTTAGCAACGCTGCTTGTAGTGTCTAACTCTTGCGATTTCACAATCGAATTATAACTAAAAATTAGAAACGTATTTGGTGTGAAAGGCTGACGTTTGTGGTGACAAGTGAGATTACGAAATGATAATGGGCTAAATGCATGCGTATTTAGGAGCGGAACACATTCTCACTCTCTCGTGTGTGTGTGTGTGTGTCGTTAGTCGGCGCTCACTTATCACATCTCCCGCTCGACCCCCTACAACCCCTCCTTCTCTGAAACGTTTCTACCATCCATCCTCCAACCGACATTTAAAAACTACGAAAATTACCTAATTCAGCCGTAGAGCATTAGTGTCCGATTATAGGTAACGGTAATGGAACTTTTGGTTCTTTTTACACGCTTTTGTAATAGTAATACATTACATTCAAGGACTCAGTTGGGTGTTCCTGCCTATCTTAACATACATCACGCTAATGGTTTTCCAAATACTTCTTTCCGTACTAATTTTTTGGGGTGGACTTGCATTTTGTGCCTTGTGTGTTTAATATATTTCTAAAATATTTGAAATGTTTTCTTCAAACTGTCGACATTGTCATCGAGACGCGTTTCAGGAAATTCTTCATCACTCTGGCATAATTATCTTTTAACGAAGAAATTTGTCTTTGCTCACTTTAATAGTCTTATTTTCTTTCCTTCAAGCTGTTTCTTGTCATCCTTTTTCCTCGGTATCAGAAATTTTTTTCTTCTACTGTGCCTTGACCAATTTTCATGATTGCTTAATCGCTGTACTTCGACATTACATTATTTGCTTTCTTTGTATGAGAGGTTCTAAGTCGTCTTTTGCCATTTACCTTTTAACACTTTAACTCACACTTTCTTACTGGTTATTTGACACTGTCGTTGAACTAACAAATACATTGAACTGAAGCCTTCCTTTCATGGACTAGGTGCTTTTTGGTTTTCTGCTTTTATTGGACTTCCTTTTTCTTCTCGGATGGTGATGTCTATACTTCCATTCTCTTCATAGTTTCTAACAGAAAATTCCAATTTACACTACCGGACGGTTTAAAAATTCTTTTATTTTTGAGTAGAACCTCGCTAATTCGACCGGAGATGTTTCGATTCTCCGCTTAGTTCGACTGTTCCATTTCCGGTGTTTGCTTACGTACACGGACCGCTACTACAATCAGGTCTGGACTTCTCGACGACTCATCGTTGACGATGTGGACCAGTTGGCACTCGGCCATTGCTATGTGTGATAGTACGATCAGTTTTAGTGTGAAATACTTTGTTTCTAACTCGATCAATAAGCATTACTGTAGACGCATTTGGTTTACAATATTAGTGACAGTGTTGCTGTTACATATTAAAGTGTGTAAAACTAAATTATGGCACCAACTTAACGTAAACAGATGACATTGTCTTGAGAACGTAACTTTGGGTCCATTGATGTGTGTGTGTGTGTGTGTGTGTGTGTGTGTGTGTGTGTGTGTGTGTGTGTGTGTGTGTGTGTGTGTGTGTATCTATCACTGCAACTGACGGCTCGACAACGGAAGCAGAATTAAAGAACTACCATATCATTGACGCTGTAACTCTAACAACCTACGAGAACGAGAAAGATGAGGACGACAACTAATACGGTAAACCTACGGATGGGGTACCACATACAGATGTTAAAAATGAATTAGATGTAGCCCTTCAGTACATCTAACAAAGCTCTACGTCTACGTGGATTCGGAACTGGCAGAACATCGCGGCGGAATCAGGGTTGTAGTCTGCTATGCAAAATATCATTACAGACTTTTTTTGCCCTGCTTAAGAACAGAATATTTTTTTCCATATGATTTCTTTTGTTAAGTGCAGATCAGTTGCTTGCCAATGCAGTGTTGTAATAAGGCATGTACAGATATTGAACTTTCACTCAGAGTAACGTCATCTGACCGTACGATGCTGAAGTGTTTTACAGTCGATTATACTCCCGTGTAAGATTTTTTAATGTGTACGTTTTCTTTTCGTTTTGTTACTGTTTTAACATGGATCAATATTTCAGACAGTATTTCTAGCTGAACATTAAAGTTGTGCTGTACAGTATTGTGGTGATATGCTCCCGGTACCGTAGAGGACGAATTACCTAGTTTCCACTGTAGTTTTCTTTCACTACTAAGAGAATCGGCAGAACGTCTTTTTCGATATCTTTAACTGGGTAGGTAATTTACTTGTGTGTGCAGTCTACTTCATACAGTCAACATCTCATTTTTGCAACAGTCGCCGGCCGGGGTGACCGAGCGGTTCTAGGCGCTACAGTCTGGAACCGTGCGACCGCTACGATCGCAGGTTCGAATCCTGCCTCGGGCATGGATGTGTGTAATGTCCTTAGTTTAGTTAGGTTTAAGTAGTTCTAAGATCTAGGGGACTGATGACCTCAGAAGTTAAGTCCCATAGTGCTCAGAGCCATTTGAACCATTTAGCCAACAGTCTATCCGTGAATGAAACAAGAAACGTACTTTATAAATGGCATATTGAAACATAATCGATAGAAAGCGAAGGCATATTAGGATTTAACTTGCCGTCAGCGATGAGGTTATTTTGCTGATTGTGGATGAAACAGGTAAGGAGTACTCCATGCCCTTTCCAGATTAATCATCCCAGCATTCGCACTGGGGAAACCATGGGGAATACAAATCTAGATGTTATAAAAGGTGTTTGAATTTTGCTCCACCCGAATGCGGACCTAGTGACCCGATCACTGTGCCGGTTCGCTTGGTGACATAACCAGAGCCGTATTCTTTACGACGACGCCAAGGATATAGATATAATATATTTTTTGTTTTTCGAAATTACGACCACACGTTACGTATTAATGACAAAACAAAACGGTAACGTTTTGTCTGGTGCCCCTCCGCTAAAGGCAAATTGAACGAAAGGAAGACATAAAGCTCTTTACGTCCCTCCACCGCTCAATATCGCTTTGCATGTGGTAGAGTCACATCATATGGCCTCGCTTTCAAAGGACACAATAGGTGTGCGGGAATAAACGTGGGCAATAAATGCTCCTGGTGGGGTTTAATCGCGCCTGGCACAGAATGGCTACGGCAACCGTGGGGCATAAACGTAAAGATGGCGGCCTGTTGTTATGAGCACTCTGCAACGACATTGCAGACCTTTGAAACACGGCTTTCTTTTAGGAAAAATTGTTATATTGTACACTTGTTTTCTTCGACGCAATGACATGAAAGTTTCATAATGTTAACCGGTTCCGAAAGTGAAAGGTTATCTACACCTTGTACAGAAGTAACACTGCAATTACAATATCGAAGGGCGAGAAAGAGAAGCCATAGTTGAGAAGGGAGTGAGAAATTAGTAGAAAGAAGACATCGACAGCCGTAGTTTTGCCTGATTTTTTTTTCATTTAAGCAAATAATTTCGTTATTTCATTAGCGTCATATTCAGGCCCCTTCCCGAATAAAAATGGAGACACCCAAACATCGTCGCACATAGAATGGGTACCATATATTGAACTGGATACCATGGAATCTCTCTATTCGATTTGTGTACTCCAAACGCATTACATAAACTGTCAGCGCCAGTGTTTAGAGGTCTCCGTTTTCCACACAGGGGCCTTAAGACGCAAATGAAGCGTCGAAACCGGTCCATTAACATCAGCAATACCAACGTATTTTTGTCATAACGTGTATTACCAGGGGCGAATGTGTAGTTTACGCCCACCATAAAAAATAGGAAATAAGCAAGTGTCTTTCACTGTTGTTGACTTAAATTAAGAACACACTTTTTAAAGAGGAAAAGGGGGGGGGGGGGGTTGTAGGTGTTGTTACTTTATGCCCAAGGCAAAAAACTTTAAAGAATGCAAAATTCGGTAAGTGTTGTTGAGTTTTACTCAACATACATTTTAAAGAGTTACTGATGTGTGAGTAACGTCATTGGGGAAAGTGATATCTACTTCTAAGACAAATTTTTGGGTTAAGTTTACCTGAAAAATCTAACATACTTATAGAAGCTGATGGAAAAGTTCCTCTTCATATTCATCAGACATCAGCAAAAACACCCTGTGAGGGCGTTAGCGTCATTAAAATAAATTTTGGGATTAGGAGTGACAGAGCACATCGGAGTTTAGCTTTAGAAAATTTGTTTAATTTTTGCATTGTTGTCAAAGAAGCACACGAGCTTACATAGACTGTGACATGACAATTTCAGGACAGTCGTCAAGATAACATATTACGTCCTGATTAGCAGAAGTAACACTGAACACAACAATATCGAATTTAAATAGAAAGTTCTCTACAAGATTTTTCTTACTTCTGGACACTGATGCATTGTCGTAGTTGGCCAATATTACGACAAATCATCCGATTCCTGTTCTAAGTTTTGTATTATTTAGGATGACAATCAAGTCTATGGAGGATGGTTAGTTTTTGTGACAAGATGAGCAAAAGATTACTCAAGGTTGCTTATGCTCATAGTGGACGCAAGCTGGTAATCCGACAATTTTACGCCTCTTTAGCTCTGACACGCTGTCAGCTGCGTGGCTGCTCTCACCCTCTGAAAATCCTATAAAAAGCTAATCAAATTCTTTACTGATTTTTCAGCTGAAACTGTCGTATGTTTCTCGTTAGGTGAGAAAACATGCACTCATCACTAGTCTGGAAAATATGATAATATACATGTGCATAGATGGAGGAGCATGTACATTTCAACACACTCCTTGTTCTCGCAAAAACAATTAACTACGTGGCAGTTTTGTTTCTGTGCTATCGGAGCTCAGTGGCTCTTCAGCTAATTTCTAGCTGCATGTCAGCTGAAGTGAATGCAGTGTTCACACAAAAATTCCTCTTTTCGCGTTGTACAGAGCGTGATGCGCCCTGTTCTACACTCGACGCTGGTTCAGAGGAGAGTACCCAAAGTTTTCGGTATTGTGTCTTTCGTAGCAAACCGTCCCACATCTGTGTCCTTTCATACTTCATGTCACGGCTTTTTCAGACCCATGGGAGCATTTCTTTCATCTTGTGGAAACTACCACGCCAGTTGTAAAGGGCCTACCTTTAAACTGCATTGAAAGATCGCCACTTTTACTCCTGAGTATATTTCAGTCAAATGGACATTTTGTGCCCGGCGCTGACGCCTAAAAGCTACCCATGTACATCACGAAAACACCATGGATCTTTCACGTGATCAACTGTGTCTCTGGCCTGTTTGTATCCATCTGGAAATTCCCCAATGCAGTTTTCTAAAGAATTTCTCCGTCACAGGCAGCGCTGGGCTGATACCTGCTCTCCTCGATGCATCGCCTATCGCTTTCGTTGTCTGTATTGCTGTGGGTCACCAACCCCTGTTAAAAGCCTTATGCTGTATTGAGCACATGATTGCGCAAGTCGCGTCTGCCCACAAAATAACACATTTCTTTCAGCACCTTTTTTCCACCTTTTGCTCAATAACATGCTAGATTTGGGTTTGGTGCGTTAATACCGTCGAATCTAGTGTCATCCCTTTGCATTACATACCCTACATTTTGATAGGCAAATCTGCTCACTATCGCTGAAGTATGTCAGATGACACATTCATCTACTTGTTATGATGTATAAAATCTCATGTAAGATGTGAAACTAAGATTCATTCAAGCTGCCACCTTACATAGTTCATTAAAATGATAACTATTTCTTTTAAATTTTAAAATAGAAAGTAACTGATTAGATTACAATAACTTCGAAAGGTGGGCGTAAAGTACCCCTCCCCCTACTCCCTTGCTATTGTTAGAATTAAATATTTAAAGAAAGTTAGGAAGAATTACAGCTGTTGGTATCTTTTTCTACGAGTTATTCACTAGCCGCAGACCCGCATTCACATCTGTATGATGGACTTGAAGGAAAGGGAGTGACTGTGGAGAAGCAGCAAAGGAAAACAAGGAGATGTAAGAGAAATTAAACTTCAGGAGGAAGAGATAAAAGATTTTAGGTTTCTTAATACACCACAATTCTGCGAGAGATGATGGATCTGTAAGAGCAGTTAAGTGGAATGGGCAGCGTCTTGCAATGAGTATATAAGATGAACAACAGCCTTAAAAGAAGGGACTCTGAGTGTATGCGAACTCAATTTGGAGATATTCGGGGAATTACATTAGGAAACGAGGCAATGAAGCTAGTAAATTAGTTCTTATTTCGGCAGCAAATTAAGTGTTACAGCCGAACTACAGATGTTATAAAATGCTTACTAGCAACATCAAGAAAAGGGCTTTCTGAGAAAGAGAAATTTAACGACGGCAAAGTACATTTAAGTGCTACGAAGCCATTTTTGAAAGTGTTTGTCGGTAGTGTAGGCTTCTGTGGAAGCAAAAAGTGGACGAGAAGCTTTGGAAACGTGATGCTCAAGAAGAATGCTGAGTGTTAGATGGCTAGATCGAGTAACAAATGGAAAAGTACTAAATGAAACTGTGGAGAAAATAAATTAACGGCACCTTCTAAAAGAAGGTAATGGTTGATAGCACACATTCCGAGGCATCAAGAAAATGATAACTTGTAATGGAGAGAAAATTGTGTGTGAGGTATGGGGTGTGGGAAGGTTGTAAAAATTGTAGAGGGAGACCAAGTGATCAGTATAGTAAGCAGTTTCAAATGGATGTCTGTTGCAGCAGCTGAGGTTTGTACACGTTAGAGTAGCATGGAGAGCTGCACCAAACCAGTTATCTGACTAAAATCATCACAGTCAGTATCAACAACAACAAACACAACAGGTATCTGGCACTATAGGGCATCGTCAAAACAGTTGTAGCAGTATCTATACAGTCTCCAAGTAATGCTTTAGTCTGTCAGAGCATTACCTGGGGTCATCTCTATACTGTTTCAACTGTTCTTATGGTGAGACCAATTAAGAGTATGATGCTCATATGTGACTGCGTCAAGAACAAGTGTACAATAAAATGCCAAACAAGGTCACCAGAAACAATATTTTTTCCTATTAAAACTAAACACCATCCGAAAAGGGCTCATAAGACCGAATGATATCGACCGACCGCCGTGTCGTCCTCTGCCAATTGACGTCACTTGATGTGGATTTGTAAAGGCGTGTGGTAGGCATACCGCTGTTCCAAGTGTTAGTTTTGTGACCAGAACAGCTGCTTCTAAATCAAGCAGCTCCTCATTTTGCCTCACAATGGCTGAGTGCGGCCCGCTTGCCAACAGCGTTCGGCACACCCGGGCAGTGAGCTATCCAAGCGCTAGGTGAGCCCAACAGCTCGTGAGTTCGGTGATCTCACAGGAATTGGGTTATCACTGCGACAAAGCCGTTGGCTATTCTTTTTATTACTGTCCCCTTAAGCCCATGTAGCCTTCGACCGCAACCATCTTAGTACGGACTGGAAAAGAAAGATCCCATATCATTTAGCTACAATATAGCAGGTCAGCAAATGGAAGCAGTTAATTCCATAAATTATCTGGGCGTGCGCATTAGGAGTGATTTAAAATGGAATGACCCATATAAAGTTGATCGTCGGTAAAGCAGATGCCAGACAGATTCATTGGAAGAATCCTAAGGAAATGCAATCCGAAAACAAAGGAAGTAGGTTACAGTACGCTTGTTCGCTCACTGCTTGAATACTGCTCAGCAGTGTGGGATCCGTACCAGATAGGGTTGATAGAAGAGATAGAGAAGATCCAACGGAGAGCAGCGCGCTTCGTTACAGGATCATTTAGTAATCGCGAAAGCGTTACGGAGATGATAGATAAACTCCAGTGGAAGACTCTGCAAGAGACACGCTCAGTAGCTCGGTACGGGCTTTTGTTGAAGTTTCGAGAACATACCTTCACCAAGGAGTCAAGCAGTATATTGCTCCCTCGTATGTATATCTCGCGAAGAGACCATGAGGATAAAATCAGAGAGATTAGAGCCCACACAGAGGCATACTGACAATCCTTCTTGCCACGAACAATACGAGGCTGGAATAGAAGGCAGAACCGATAGAGGTACTCAAGGTACCCTCCGCCACACACCGTCAGGTGGCTTGCGGAGTATGGATGTAGATGTAGTTGTAGATGTAGACCGGCCCATCAGCTCCCAGATGAAAAATAACCCCTTTCCTCCTGTAGCCGGATTTTGGCCCAGGCGATAGCAACGGCCAACAAGGGAGGCTAATAAAAGATGTTACGACGATATCGAACCACTTTTCTATTTTGATTGACGTGTACAGTTAGTCTTTCATTGGACTCAGAGTTCAATTACTCTGTCAACCATACTTTGTGCAAATTTTTCAGCGAGGTGGCTGGAGTGAGTAACTGATCTTAGGCAGAGGCCGAAGGTTGGATAATACTATATGGTGCAATACATTTATAAATTAAGTTCACTAACGTAATATGTTCGCATTTACGTTTTAAGAGACAGGATCTGTAAAGGTGAATTTCACCCTTTGAGAAAGTTTCGGTAGCATCAGGATGGCAGCTGTGGTAAATGTTTGGTGCTGACGTAGGACCGATCGTAGAGGCGGTTTGTTCGAGCCACTTTCTTCGAGGAGCGAAACAAAGTGTCGAACCAGTGTTCCCAGAAAAAGGATCTGCAGCCAGCGTGCCTACATAAGTCAAAGACGAAAGCGGAGGAGCTCAAAGGGCTGAAGATAGCGCGGTAGGGAGCCTATTTCTGCCGGACACTTCAAAGTGTCGCTGCGACGCAAGCGGCCGGCCGCAAGCCGAGGCGTTGCGGTAATTACTTGGCAGCGGCAGCGGCGCAGGCCGCAGGAAGGCGGCGGCGAGGTATCAGCAGCCCCGCCTTATCTGCGCCGCGTATTCATAGCACGCGCTCTCTCTCTCTCTCTCTCTCTCTCTCTCTCTCTCTCTCTCTCTCACACACACACACACACACACACACCGCCCGTCCCCTACCTAAGTGCATCCATTGTCGCCCTATCAGCGCAATGAATCACAGCGCCGGCACAGCCTCTTCGGATTACGAGGAAAGAGGAGCCTAGAGTAATAGATGTCTTTTGCGTCCAAAATTTCATCGAAATTTCAACCACTTTACATTGTGGTGTGCGTACTGTAAGACCTCCGGTACACACACCATCAGATTATTTGACTCGTCGCTCTAACGAAGTAGGCGAGTGGCAGCAATATGTCTCGTGGTCTTATCGTGGCGTGTTTATCTTCTGCCGTTAGGTCAGACGATAGAAATGCCACTTGCAGATTGACGGTGACCAACTTTAAACAGAACTTGATTAATTTTCACTCACATTTATTAAAATAATAACAAGCATAAAATTACTTAACTTGATTCTGGATTCTATTTACAATTGACAATCTGAAGTTCCTTTGGTCTTGGTACTTTAATCTTATTCTCACATATCTCTGATACTTGACAAAGTGTCTATACATTTATCTTCATGGCTATGTACAGGAATATGATAATCTTACTAGGCGCAGACTGAAACTTGACTATAGACTGGTACAGACAAATGCAGACTGACTAATCGGAGGTCTGTACGCTTGTCATAATACCTCGTGCGTTCAGGTATCACTGCGCGAGTGAGATCCGTGAGGAGAAAAGGTTCTACGTTAGCAGCAGTCTCATTGGCTGCGTTACATATTAATACGCGGATCGGTGGAAGCAGAATTTGGTCCGTCTCTAAGGCAGCGCCATCTCGTAGTGCGGAGACAGACGAGCACTGCACCTGTGCTGTTGTGCTAAGCCGTTGAGCACGCGATGCCGATGAGTGCGGACAACGGAACGCTCGCGTCCGAGCCAGCCGGCTGGGTCGCGCCGGGGCCGGCCGCTGGCTGGTCGGTGGGGCCTGCCCCGCTCCCCATAGGACGGATCCAACGGCGACGACCCCTGCAACGACAACGGATTCTGACAGGCAACATAATGAGGACAGGACCACGACGAGCGCTATGCGAATGCAGAGCGGAGGACAACATACGTCAAACCCCTATGACGAGCGACATCAGCTAACACAGAACGATCGGCAACAACGGGAACTAACAAGGGAACCTCCCCACCGCACCCCCCTCAGATTTAGTTATAAATTGGCACAGGGATAGGCCTTGAAAAACTGAACACAGATCAATCGAGAAAACAGGAAGAAGTTGTGTGGAACTATGAAAAAAATAAGCAACATATACAAACTGAGTAGTCCATGCGCAAGATAGGCAACATAAAGGAGAGTGTGAGCTGACGAGCGCCGTGGTCCCGTGATTAGCTTGAGCAGCTGCGGAACGAGAGGTCCTTGGTTCAAATCTTCTCTCGGGTGAAAGTTTTAATTTTTTATTTTCAGATAATTATCAAAGTTCAGGCGCACACACACATAATCAACTTCGCTCTCCAAAATTCCAGCACATGTTCAGATTTGCTTGGACATATACAGAATTTGACGGTCTACGCACGGAAACATTTGAAAACGTAAATAACATATGTTTTGACAGAGCACAGGGAAAACTGTGCGACTCTGAAACTGTTGCATTCATTTGATGCAGTTTATGTGACAAACACTTATGTTTTCATCACTTTTTTTGGAATGATTATCACCCCCACAAGAAAACCCTAATCGGGCAAGGTAGAAGAATCTTTTTACCCATTCGCCAAGTGTGCAAGTGAGGTGGGTCGACAACATATTCCTGTCATGTGACGCACATGCCGTCACCAGTGTCGTATACAATATATCAGACGTGCTTTCCTGTGGAGGAATCGGTTGACCTATGACCTTGCGATCAAATGTTTTCGGTTCCCATTGGAGAGGCACGTCTACTAATCGCACGGTTTTGCGGTGCGGTCTCGAAACACAGACACTAAACTTATTACAGTGAACAGAGACGTCAATGAATGAACGGACAGATCGTAACTTTGCGAAAATAAAGAAAGTAAAATTTTCACTCGAGGGAGGATTCGAACCAAGGACCTTTCGCTCCGCAGTTGCTGACTCTAACCACGAGACCACGGCGCTCATCAGCTATTATTGTCCTTTATGTTGCCTATCTTACACATGGACTACTCAGTTTGTATATTTTGCTTATTTTTTCATAGTTCCACACAACTTCTTCTTGTTTTCTCGATTGATCTGTGTTCAGTTTTTGAAGACCTATCCACTGTGTCAATTTATAACCAAATCTGAGGGGGGTGCGATGGGGAGGTTCCCTTGTAAGACGTGAAATACAACACATGATTCTGCAAAGTCAGGCAGTATACGACAACCGCACTAATACAGTTCCTACTTCACAGCCTGAAGAACGAGTAGACGACGTGGAACACTTTTCTCCTCCAGAAGACGACGACGAAATGGAGGGAGTCTCCTCTGAAGAAGTTTGGACCATGCAGCCCACCGACGGAGAGGGCGATTTTACACTAGTTCGCCAAAGAAAACGACCCAACGCTTCTGCTAAGCAGAACAACTCTCGGAAGCGACAACGTCCAGAAGAACTGAAAACTTCCAACCGTTATGCGGCTATTGCGACGGAAGATAATACGTATGCTCCAGAACGTATGGACCAGACGAGTGATGTCAATCTCGAAGCAGATAAAGAGGGGACAGATGGCTCTGGCCGGAACTTACTACGCAAAGTCCCGCCCGTTACTATTTACCATACCAAGAACTATATGGAACTCAACAAAGCGCTGAAAGCGAATATTGACGGCAGTCTTAAGGCCATCTACCAACGAGACAGGATCAAATATCACTTTGACTCATATGAAGATCAACGACGGGCCATCAATTTCTTTGTGTCGAATGACATCCACTTTTTTACACATCAGGCCGCAGAGGACAAGGACCTCAAAGTGGTTGTCAAACGTCTACCTGCCAAAGTTACGGAGAAAGAACTGAAAGCCGCTCTGATAGAGAAGAGTTTCCCTGTCATCAACGTCCACCAGTTTAAAAATCGAGACGACCACACGAAGGAATTACGATCTCAAGATGCTTACTGTGTCACGTTGCCATCCCAAAAGGAAAACTACAAGATTTACGACATCAAATACCTTCTATATATTAAAGTCGTTATTGAAACCCACAACAGACGAGAAGGACCTGTTCAATGTCGCCACTGCCAGCGATTCGAACATACGGCTAATTATTGCAGCTTGCCTGCTCGCTGCGTTCGATGTGGAGGGCAACACCGATCTTCAGCATGTGCTCATCCCCGAGGGGCTCCGCCGAAATGTGCTAACTGTGAAAAGGACCATCCTGCCGCATGGCGTGGTTGCCAGAAATACCAGGAACTTCTCAGGAAATACACACAACGGTCTTCCCCGCAGCCCTCTCAACGGAGGACTCGTGTACTACGGAACTCCAACCTGACGCCACACCCTCCGCCCCACCGTCAGCAAACGCCACAAGAACAGCCGGCGGCGACACGGCAGCCAGTAACACAGCCTCCTCCTGAAGCACTTCCACCTCGACAGCACCGCCAGCATTATTCATACGCCCACGCAGCATCACCACGCCGACCGGAACCGGAAACCTACGTCTCACCAGCTAATTTGATGGAATCTATAGCTCCAGCGCTCTCTGATGTCGCCAAACTTCTCACCGCCGTGCAGCAACAACTAGTGGGGATACTTTCTTTAATCGAAAGTGTATTGAAGGCCTTTGGAACACCTTAAGATGGATCGCCCTGGGACCACGAGAAACCTGAAAATCTGTATATGGAACGCCAACGGAATGAAACACAAGAAAACAGAATTCACTGAATTTTTACAACGTCACAAAATCGACATCGCACTTGTATCGGAGACGCACCTTCGTCCAACAACTGAGCTCCGGTTTCGTAACATGTACGTCTATAGAACGGACAGACAAGGCCAACGAGGTGGAGGGACCGCAGTTCTGCTTAAGAGGGAACTGCGGCACCACCATGAAACGCTACCACACCTCCAACATCTGGAGGCAACAGCAGTAACGGTTCGATCGGCGGCAGGCAACATCACTTTCATTGCGCCGTACAACAGCCCCGGTAAATACCTGGTGCCAGACGACCTAAGGAGTATCTTCACCAATTTTGACAAAATCTTCCTAGGAGGCGACCTTCACAGCAAGCACGTCGCGTGAAATTCCCGGCGTACGAACCCTCGTGGCCGAACTTTGATTGCCATGGAAGAAGAACTGGGCATCACAGTCCATGGCCCACGAGAGCCCACACGGATTCCTTACGTCGATCGGCAAGAAGCAGACGTCCTAGATATTGCTATCATCAAAAATATCGAGACGAACCTCCAGCTCCGCACCGTCGACGATCTTTCGTCTGACCACCGACCTGTTATCAGCATAGTGGAAAACGCAACGGCCAACCTTCCGCCCCCAACCTCACAAACTCTGAACTGGGGTCAATTTCGGACATATCTTGACAACAATATCTGCCCGACGCAGGACGTTTCCACACTGGAAGCCATCGACATCGCGGTACAAACTTTGACGCAGAAGATAAAGGTAGCCAAACGGAGGGCAACTACTCAAACAGTCTACCCTGTAGTAGCTTTCGACGAGTTCCCGCCTCTACTCCAAGAACTGAAGACACAGAGAAACAGGAGCAGGCGACGTTGGCTCCGCTATAGAAACCCGATCGATCGACGAGAAACACACGTCTTAACACGAGAACTGGACAGGAGAGTAGCCGAGTGGTGACAGCAGGTCTGGGAGGATAAAATGGATGCATTCTTACTTCGAACCAAGAACGAATGGCAGGTAGTCAAGAACATACGACACCAGCGGCCACCTAAACGAGCCATCAGAGGACCAGATGGCCTCCTCTATGACGAACTCGCCCAGGCGGAGCTGTATGCTACGACTTACCAAGAACAGATGTCTACACCAGCGGCCCCCGTGAACGACGTCCGCCTGCAAGAACAGGAAGCCGTCGTTACAGCAGAATGGACTGCTTTTCGTACTGCGCCTGTGCAGATCCGCCACAACTCACCACACCAGCAGAGATCCGTAAAATTATCCGGAAGACTCGGAATAATGCGCCGGGCAACGACTCCATAAGCAACACCGATTTGAAACAGTTGCCCAGGAAGCCAACTGTGCTCCTTACCCGAATTCTCAACAGCTGTCTTCTGCAGGGATATTTTCCTACGGCATGGAAGACGGCTCGAGTAGTTCCAATACCAAAGCCAGGTAAAGACCCAGCAGAACCCAACAGTTACCGGCCAATTAGCCTCTTGCCGACCCTTGGCAAGGCGCTCGAGAGAGTGCTTTTGAAGAGGCTCCATGACACGCTTACAGCGCATGACGTTATACGACCCGAACAATTCGGTTTCAAGGACAAGTTATCTGCCGAACTTCAACTTCTACGGATCACCGAACGGATACAAGACGGATACAACAAGCAGCACTTCACGATTGGTGTCTTCCTTGACATCGCACAAGCTTACGATAAGGTGTGGCGGCCCAAGCTTATCGTCAAAATGCATCGCACTACCCCTATTGCAGATTGTTATATTAGACTCATAGACAGCTTTCTGCAGGACAGGAAACTGTATGTCCGAGTCGACGACAAAAACTCCGAAATGGAACTGATCTCCGCAGGAATTCCGCAGGGCTCTGTCATTTCGCCTCTGCTTTTCAACTTATATATAAGTGACATCCCAACAGTCCCCCTTGTTACGGCGAGTTTTTATGCGGACGATACGGCATTCCTGACAACTGGACGACACTTGGACCAGCTAATCGCTAGGATGCAACGGCAACTTGCTGTAATGGAACCCGCTGCAAAATAAGATAACCATCAACCCGACGAAGACGGCAGCCGTTCTATTCACACGGAGGAAACCAGTTCTTAACGACAGACTCCAAATAGCTGACCAATTTATCCCATGGTCGCCGGGAGTGAAGTATCTCGGTGTCTACCTTGACAACAAATTACTCTTTACGCAGCACATTGACGACAAGAAGACGGCAGCCCAGAAGATGGCGAGGTCATTGATTCCGTTCCTGAAGAGTAAGGATCTCAACCCTAAGACTAAACTCCAATTGTATAAGGCAACGGTGGAACCCACAATGTTGTACGGCTCCACCTCGTGGGGAACTACGTGCGTCTCCAACTACAACAAACTCCAAGCGCTGCAAAACATTTGCTATCGATGGATCACAGGAGCTCCATGGTGGACAAGAAACGTCGACATCCGCACCGCACTCCACGAGACCACTATACAAGAGAAGGTCCATGACAAGGCTCTACGAGTTTTTGACAAGATTGATGCCCTTAGGGACGAAGTTCGACAATTGGAATCGGTAGGAACGGTAAACCCTGCAAGATGGCACAAGTATAGAGTACCGAAGTCAATAACGTTTCACCCCCCATAGGCAATCTGTCATAACACGAGGAAGCAGTCACACATAACAGCCTTGACACATTTCACCCTTCACAGGAGATGGACATCACCAAAGACAGCAGGCTAAAGGACCCATTGCGTGCCCAAGCCTAACTGAATGTGTAATAAATAAAGTGTTTTCATTTTATCCTTACATCCCATCCTGGAAGAATAAGTCATCAAGGATGATCTCTTCAGTTAAAAAAAAAAAAAATTGTGCTTAGCGGGGCGCGCTCTAGTGGGAAGGTTGTGTACACGCTGACTACGCGGAACTATGTACACAACAACATTAAACAAACAGCGAGAGCTTTCTAGAAGAGTTTCCTTCCTCATCATCTTCATTAATTTAACACGACTTATTTTATTCTTTACGACGAATATGCGTATAGTCTCTAACGGCTGTAAGTTCATCCAGATCAATTTATCGTTCTGATGTAGCCACGCGTTCGTCAAGACATACTGAGTCTCATCTTCGCCTTCGATAAGGATAGAAGCTGAAGTATTTAACTAAAACCAATCGTCGCTATTGTCAAGGCCCTCCGATACTGGAATAGCACCCGAGCTTTGTGTTACGATTAGGCGGAAGTGTGAACTGAAGCTTGTGTTTGGGAGGCCACTTGACTAGGGTTGTACGTACAACTGTGTCAAACACAGTGCCAGGATGATGCAGTGAGCACCACAACTGCCTGGTAAGCAGGAGACTTGGGCTCAAGTCCAGGCAGTAGCACAAGTTTTAATTAATTACTACAGCTTTTATCCTGATCGAAGATGAAACTGAGACTCAGTGTGTCTCCATGAAAATGTAGATCAATAGGTAAGATATGCTTGCGGTATAGGCAAGATTTCACCATTAAATACAAAGCTGTTCCAATATTTGAGGGTCTTAGCATTAATGACGATTTAAGAGCGGGAAAATCAAGACTGACTTAACTTATGAACTGAAGTCAGTGTTAGGCAGGGCATTAGACTAGGACAGTTCGTGTCAGCCACAATGCCAGGTCGCTGTAGTGAACGCGACATCGTCCTAGCAAACAGGAGACCCAGGTTCAAGTCCTGGCCTTAACGCAAATATTAACTGATTATTTCAGGCCGGCGTAGGCGCTACAGTATGGAACCGCGAGACTGCTACGGTCGCAGGTTCGAATCCTGCCTCGGGCATGGATGTGTGTGGTGTCCTTAGGTTAGTTAGGTTTAAGTAGTTCTAAGTGACTGATGACCTCAGAAGTTAAGTCCCATAGTGCTCAGAGCCATTTGATTATTTCAGCTTCTATCCTTATCAATTTATTCTAACAGGTGTGGCAGTGAGCGACTTTGAAATCTCCACCAGTCATTTTATTTTCCAGCTGCATTTAGACTGCTAGGGTCTGCAATGTTATTACTTTACGCAGTCCGTAGTGCTCCATACAGACCTCTTAGGGGGTACCCCTGGCCACCATCACGCAGCAAAATTTTACTATGCAGTCGAGGCCACGGGCACTGTTGTCCATGCAGCACCACGTGGAGGTGGGCCTGCGTGGATTTCTTTTGTCTGCACGTCAGTGGTATCTTTTATTTACGTACAGTAATTACACTTATTTTTTAAAGAAAAATACAGAAATTTGGAAGTAGGAAACTATAAATTTATGGTAGAATTTAAGAAGAGAATTAAATAAGACAGGAAAGAATAGATATTCCTTTACCATCACCACCTGGAAAAGAGGACTAGGTACTGAACTTCAAGTCTGGCGTCCACATGTGGTGCTGCCTATTTTATTATTACCCACATGAACATCCTACTTCGGGAAAACTCAGTCCATACGGATCTAAACTCTATCGGAGTTGTTTGTTAGAATGATGTGTGAATTGATGTTTGTTGCGTTACATAACAACTACCACCACTAGGTTGGTTAGTAAGCCAAATTCTGCACAGCTTTGCAACAATATCCTGCCTCAATGTAATCTAATTATGTTCTGTTCCCATATAACTGTAGGAGATATAACAAACCACCACTAAACAATTATTAATCTTGTAAACTCATTTTTATAGAATAAAACTGAACTTTTTTGAATAGTGGATGCATTAAGTTGGTATAATTGCGTATTATGCATGAATTTTGCTTGCTTACTTTATACTTAAGTCGTATTTTTATGTTTAAAATGATGTGTTCATTTATGTAACTACTTGACAATGTTGGGCACAGCCTTAACTTGGATTCTAGAACAATATCTATCCACAGACTATTTTAATTACTCCTACTTTTAACTAGATTCATTCATAATAAGATTTAAACTAGAATTTATTTACAGCGATATAAAATAAATATACAAGAATTAACAATGCTTTCAATTTAAAATGTCCATCACATGAAAATCACGCGATGTAATTGGCTGCCATTTTCCTTCAAATTTCCAGTATGTTATGGAAGTTAGACATCAAATCTTGCAAGACTGGCACTGGAATTCGACCCACTACCTCTCCAATTTGATCTTTTAGTTTCTGGATGGTTTGTGGTGTGTCACTACTGGTATGACAGAGATTTAAAATACCGCAAAGGAAGAAAGCGCATGCTGAAATGTCAGGGGATTCTTGAGGCCACGAAATATCCACCTCCTTCGAGATGGATGAACAGGAAAGATGTTCTGTAGTGCTTTAATGAAATGTGGTGAGGTGTGATATGTGGCCACGTCCTGAAGAAGAAGAAGAAGAAGAAGAAGGAGAAGAAGAAAAAAGTCGGTAGTCAGTATCTAAGGCTTTGCTTGTTAACAAAGCCTGCTACATAAAAATTGGCTTCATCGCTCATGGTCATCGCACGGGCCTGAGTTGCCGTTCGTGAGTTGCAATTCTCGGCAAAAGCGTAGTCCCTTTGGCAGGTCGTTCGCGTTTAGTTTTGGCACTATCTGATTTTTGAACCGGCGCTATTGCAATTCATTTGCGAAATTCCCCATACACTGTTATCCGATATGCCCAGTTGTGGGGCATGCTTGAGTGCAGACCGCCTGGGACATCGACTGAAGGCTGCTTCTATTCTTGCAACATTTCTAGTGTGCACACGCGTTTTGAACTTCCACCAGTCTTTCGCACCGTATGATCCGTCTCCTAGAAGTTCTGTACGCTCACTTTGATATCATGTGCCGACGGGACGTGCGGGACTCTAACGAGCACAAAATACTCGCAGGACAGTCACATAGTCGTGTTTGTTTTTGTGAAACGCCTTCGCGGAAACAGCGCGTTGTTCATCAGTCCACGACGCCATCTAGACTGATAATGATATTAGGTTCAGTGGCAAAGGTTTGTTATCCATATGGCAACACTCCCTTTTTGTAATTCCTAACGAAGCCTGCTATTTCCAGAGTTGCCAAATTGCCCGTTTCACTGCTGCACACGTTACAACAATGAAATTTTTTTATTAATTTGGCTTAGGCAAATGTTGTTGTTGTTGTCGTCTTCAGTCTGCAGACTGATTGGGGGCAACTCTTCTCGTTTGTCTGCCCTGTGCTAGCATCTTCGTCACTCCATAATTACTGCAACCTACATTCATTTGAACCTGCTTTCTGTATTCATGGTTACGTGACAATCTACAATTTTTGTCGCTCATGCTTCCCTACATTACCAAATTTAGTGATCCGTGATGAATCCGGATGTGTGCTGCGCACGGATCCCTTCTGTCAGTCGTGGCTTAATGTCATTTTTACCCAGATCGCTTCACCACTTCCCAATTAGTTAGTCAATCGACCCATGTAATATTCAGCGTTCTTCTACAGAATCTCGTTTCAAAAGCTCCTTGTCTCTTCTCGCCTCAACTGCCTGTCGTCCATCTTTTACTTCCGTACTAGATGTTTTCCAGATGGATCTGTATTACTAAACGGCTAAAACGGTCACCCAGTTCCAGTTCGTCTATCTAGCAACTTCCAGGGGCAACGAAAACTTTATTTTCAGTATTTCATACAACTATTCAGTGAATTTTAAAATTTGAAACGCTGTCATAATCTAGAAGAAATACAATATTACGTGAAAACTTTAACACAGTGAGTGAAGCGTTACAGTTAGAAACTGTGTTTATCTCTTGAGACAGCATAAATCATGTCGCGCAAGTTCCCCAGATTGTATTCATCCAGTATTTGAGAATGAGAATACTTAGCGATTTCCAACATATTTTATATAATTTCAACCCTTGTAGACACATGTCGCCGACACCTTTCCCCCCTCCGGCCCCACAAAATAATGAAAGGAAAAGCAAGTATTGCCTACTGAATTTTCGCTGTTCACTTAAGAAACCACGGCATCCGGTATGAAGTTTTAATGTATTACATCTTTACCAGTAAGTGTGTTCGCAGCACAATTTTTATACAGTACTCACACATAACACTAAAAGTATTAAGTCTACAACTACGCTTCCGCCGTTTTGTAACAGATGATAGTAGCGGCAAGTGATGGTGCAGCTCGTAGGTCGTAATTCTTATACAATAAGCTTCGGAATTTGTAAAAATAACACTATCGAAATATTAGTCGACTTGTGATTGAATCATTAAGTTATTCCCGACTGAATATGTCAACTTAAGAGCCCAATTCTCGTCATTTTGCGGAAAGTTTTAATTTTCTGAATTAACATGAAGAAATACGCGGCTGAGTCGCACTAAATATTGTGTAAGACTTATTGTGAGGCACCTGTTAGTTAACGAATGTGCAAAGAATTGTTTCAGTGCTTCAAGAGCGATGATTTTGATGTTTGATTCCGTCTCGATTGCAGAGCTTCGAAACCGTTCTCTCTTTGATCGCCATGCCAGTCTTAATCACGGTAGATAGTTGTCGTTACCAATTGATACGTCTGAGCTGAATACTGAAAGATAAACGGCCAAAAAACTGCGATAGACATGAAAAAGTGGTTTTGCAGCATGACAATGCTCGACCCCATGTCACAAAACCCGTCCAACCTGGAAACGTAGAAGTGCTATCCCACCCGCTTGTGTTCTCCAGACATGCATCTCTCTCTTTAAGGTCAATACCGCCGATAGACTTGTTTATTTACAGTGTTACATTAACAGAATCATGATTTCGGCTTCAAAGTTCCATTATCAAGCGTTTTAAGTGCTATAAATTGCCTAAGATGGCATACTGTCGTATTAAGATGCACTACTAGATACATTGTCTGAGAGTCGATATTTCTGGCAGAACCTCCTGCTTTGTTTCATTACTGAGTACACCATCAGTTTATAACTTAAAACACTTGATAATGGCACTTTGGAGTCGAAATCCTGATTGTGTAAGTGTAAATGTAACACTGTAAATAAACAATTCTAATGGCAGTACTGACTTTAAAGAAAAATATTATGACTATGGCCCCGCATTATGAAAAAAAATTATTAAATGACTCTCTCTGATTACCACCTTTTCCGATCAGTGGCACACGCCCTGGCTGACTAGCCGTTACGTTAATATGAACAACTGCAAAATTGGATCGATTCGTCGACCTCTTCAAAAGACACACAGTTCTTCCACATCGGTATTTGTATGTTGACCGAAAGATGGGAAAAAGTAGTGGCCAGCGATAGCCAATAATTTGAATCGTAACTTTTTTGTAAGCTTTCCACAATAAAGCCTCGAACTTCAAGTAAAAGAACGAAGGAAGCCGAGTTGTAGAACTAATATCTGCAGAATTAGAAGATTCTACAACACATCAGGAGATACGAAGTCATAAACATTGTGATGCGTGAAAATCTAGCTTCTTTTTTTTTTTTTTTTTTTTTTTTTTTTTTTTGAGTCGTAGTCTTCCGACTGGTTTGATGCGGCCCGCCACGAATTATTCTCTTCTGCCAAGCTCATCATCTCAGAGTAGCACTTGCAACCTGTGTCCGCAATTATTTGCTGTCTTCCTCTACAGTTTTGCCCTCTACAGCTCCATCTAGTACCATGGAGGTCTTTCCCTGATGTCTTAACAAATGTCCTATCATCCTGTCCCTTCTCTCGTCAGTATTTGCCACATGTTACTTTCCTCTCCGATTCTGCGCAGGACGTCCTCATTCCTTACCTTATCAGTCCACCTAATTTTCAACATTCGTCTGTAGCACCACATCGAATGTTGAAAATTAGGTGGACTGACAAGGTAAGGAATCTTCTTAAAACGTACTAAAAAGCTGAATTTTAATAAATCTACTGGTGAATAAACTGAAGCTAATAAAACAAACACAGTTAGGGTTTTGCGACTTGAAACAAAGATTTCACGTGCTTAACATAAAATATTTAACACCCCAACTCATTTGTACGGTAATCCGAATTTGAAACTGATTTATACATGGGAGGAATTCTTTAAAGAATCATCAGTGATGGTATTACTGGTCAATTCAGGAAAGGCTTCTCAGCACTTGAGTGTGTATTCCATGTCAACATATTTCTCTTTTTCAGAAACTCTGTTCTTGCTATCTCCATCTCTAATTCGATCATCATCATCATCATCATCATCAGTTATTTTGCTGATAACTAAAATCATCTACCGTCTTTGCATATCGTAGCTCAATCGCATTAACACTTAAAAAATTTATGAACATTGTGAGCCTACAGCCCCACTAGAGTGGCGATCGGCCGTCGCGCCTCTGTCTACGCAAGAGGCTGTGTCCTGTGGTGCCGTTTGAGAGCCAAGTAAGACGACGAGTCCACAATTCTGCACACAGATGGCGGTGGCTTTGACGTGTGACCATACATCTACATGTCTACATCTACATGGATACTCTGCAAACCACATTTAAGTGCCTGGCAGAGGGTTCATCGAATCACCTTCACAATTCTCTATTATTCAAATCTCGTATAGCGCGCGGAAAGAATGAACACCTATATCTCTCCATACGAGCTCTGATTTCCCTTATTTTATCGTGGTGACGTAGGTCGGTGCCAACAAAATATTTTCGCATTCGGGGGAGAATGTTGGTGATTTGAAATTCGTGAGAATATTCCATCGCAACGAAAAACGCCTTTCTTTTAATGATTTCCAGCCCAAATCCTGCATTATTTATGTGACACACTCCCCCATATTTCGCGATAATACAAAACATGCTGCCATTCTTTGAACTTTTCGATGTACTCCGTCAGTCCTTTCTGGTAAGCATCCCACACCGCTCAGCAGTATTCTAAAAGAGGACGGACAAGCGTAGTGTAGGCAGTCTCTTTAGTAGGTTTGTTACATTTTCTAAGTGTCCTGCCAATAAAATGCAGGCTTTGGTTAGCGTTCACCACAACATTTTCTGTGTGTTCCTTCCAATTTAAGTTGTTCGTAATTGTAATACCTAGGTACTTAGTTGAATTTACGGCTTTAAGATTAGAATGATTTATCGTGTAACCGAAGTTTAACGAGCCCCATTTAGCACTCATGTGTTTTCGTTATTTAGGGTCAACTGCCACTTTTCGCACCATTCCGATATTTCTTCTACATCGTTTGGCAGTTTGTTTTGATCTTCTGATGACTTTATTAGTCGATAAACGACAGTGTCATCTGCAAACAACCGAAGACGGCTGCTCAGATTGTCTCCAAAATCGTTTATATAGATAAGAAGCAGCAAAGGGCCTATAACACCACCTTGGTGAACGCCAGAAATCAATTCTGTTTTACTCTATGACTTTCCGTCAGTTTCTACGAACTGTGACCTATCTGACAGGAAATCACAAATCCAGTCACATAACTGAGACGATATTCCATAAGCACGCAATTTCACTAAGAGCCGCTTGTGTGGTACAGTGTCAAAAGCCTTCCGGAAATCCAGAAATACGGAAACGATCTGAAATCCCTTGTCAATAGCACTCAACAGTTCATGTGAATAAAGAGCTAGTTGTGTTTCACAGGAACGATGTTTTCTAAACACATGTTGACTGTGTGTCAATAGACCGTTTTATTCGAGGTAATTCATGATGTTCGAACACAATATATGTTCTAAAATCTTGCTGCATATCGACGTGAACGATATGGGCCTGTAATTTAGTGGTTTGAATATTGGTGTGAGCTGTGCAACTTTCCACTCTTTGGGTACGGATCTTTCATCGAGCGAACGGTTGTATATGATTGTTAAGTATGGAGCTAATGCATCAACATATCCTAAAGGAACGTAATTGGTATACAGTCTGGACCAGAAGGCTTGCTTTTATTAAGTGATTCAATTTGTTTCACTACTCCAAAGATATTTCCTTCTACGTTACTCATGATGGCAACTGTTCTCGATTCGAATTTTGAAATATTTACTTCGTCTTCTTTTGTGAAGGCTTTTCGAAAGGCTGTGTTTAGTAACTCTGCTTTGGCAGCATTGCCTTCGATAGTATCTCCATTGCTATCGCGCAGAGAAGGTATCGATTGTTTCTTGTCGCTAACATACTTCACATACGACCAGAATCTCTTTGGGTTTTCTGCCAGGTTTCGAGATAAAGTTTCCTTGTGGAAACTGTTATAGGCATCTCGCATTGAAGTTCGCGCTAAATTTCGAGCTTCTGAAAGGATCGCCAATCTTGGGAATTTTGCGTCTGTTCAAATTTGGCATGTTTGTTTCGTTGTTTCTGCAACAGTGTTCTAACCCGTTTTGTGTACCAAGAAGGATCAGCTCCGTCGTTTATTAATTTATTTGGTATAAATCTCTCAATTGATGCCGATACTTTTCTTTGAATTTAAGCCACATCTGGTCTATACTTATATTATTAATTTGGAACGAGTGGAGATTGTCTCTCGGGAAGCCGTCAAGTGAATTTTTACGTGCTTTTTTGAATAGGTATATTTTTTGCTCATTTTTCGAAGATTTGGGGATTACAATATTCAGTCTCGCTATGACAACCCTGTGTTCACTAATCCCTGAATCGGTTTTGATGCTCGTTAATAACTGAGGATTATTTGTTGCTGAGGTCAAACGTGTTTTCACAACCGTTTACTATTCGCGTGAGCTAATGAACTAACTGCTCGAAATAATTTTCAGAGAATGCGTTTAGCACAACTTCGGATGATATTTTGTGCGTACCTCCGAAATTAAACATGTATTTTCGCCAACATATGAAGGGTAAATTAAAGTCACCACCAACTATAATCGTATGAGTCGAGTAAGTGTTTGAAATCAAACTCAAGTTTTCTTTGAACCTTTCAGCAACTGTGTCATGTGAATTGGGAGGTCGGTAAAATGATCCGATTATTATTTTGTTCCGGTTGCCAACAATGACCTCTGCGATACTAACTCACAGGAAGTATCTTCTTCAATTTCGCGACAAGTTAAACTACTTCTGACAGCAACAAACACGCCACCGCCAACCGTGTTTAGCCTATCCATTCGGAACACCGTTAGGTTCTTCGCAAAAATTTCGGCTGAGCTTATATCCGGCTTTAGCCAGCTTTCAGTGTCTATAACGATTTGAGCATCAGTGCTTTCTATTAGGGCTCGGGGCTCTGGTACTTTCCCAACACAGCTACGACAATTTACAACTTTTATAACAGTGGTTCCTGTATCTACGTTCTTCCTGTGTTCAGCCTGCAACCTTTGTGACTGACGCCCTTCTTGTGTTTTCCCAAGACTCTCTAACTCAAAAAACCGCCCAGTCCACGCCACACAGCTCCTGCTACCCGTGTAGCCGCCTCCTGCGTATAGTGGACACCTGACCTATTCAGCGGAACCCGAAACCCAACTACCCTTTGGCAAAAGTCGAGGAATCTACAGCCTAAACGGTCGGAGAACCGTCTGAGCCTCTAATTCAGACCCTCCACTCGGCTCTGTACCACAGGTCCGCAATCGGTCCTGTCAACTATGCTGCAAATGGTCAGCTCTACTTTCGTCTTGCAAGCAAGACTGGCAGCCTTTACCACATCTGTTACCCGCTCGAAACCGGAGAGAATCTCTTCTGATCCAAAGTGACACAAATCATTGGTACCGACGTGAGCAACCACCTGCAGTTGGCTGCACCCTGTGCTGTTCATGGCATCCCGGAGGACCCTTTCCACATCTGGAATGACTCCACCCGATATACACACGGAGTGCACATTGGATTTCTTACCCTCCTTGTCAACCAAGTCCCTAAGGGGCCCCATAACGTGCCTAACGTTGGAGCTCCCAACTACCAATAATCCCACCCTCTGCGATTGCCAGGATCTTGCAGGCTGAGTGGTTTCCTCTGGCACAGGACAGGCGGCAGCATCTGGCTCAGCGACATTGTCAGCCACAGATAGCACCTGGAACTTGTTTGTGAGACAAACCGGGGAGGCCTTACGTGCGGCCGCGTGGGATGTCTCTCGCCGCCTGCTTCGCCCCAGGGCAACCTCCCACTCGATCACAGGTGAGAGGTCAGCCTCAGTGCGAACAGTAACTGGGTTGCCCACCGGTGAGAACCGATTGTAGGACTCGGACGTGCTGGACGTCCGTTGGATCCCCACGGCCGGTCCACAACAGTGGTTCCCACCCACAGCAGCCGCAAGCTGTATAACCGAAGCCATCACAGCCTGAAGCTGAGAGCAAAGTGTCACCAACTCGTTCGCATCCGCACACAACAATCGCAGTTTCTGTCCATACTAAAGACAGTGGGAAACTAAACTATGCAGATAAACGGACTATCGGTACGCGTTGCTCTGCTCTACTGTAGACCCTGACGAAAACGCACGAACTGTGTCTAGTAATACGCAGATATTCAAAAACCTAATACCGAAGCTCTCAGGTGAAACTAAATAATTGCCCCTGATTAGGAGCTTGTAATATGTCATAAAATCGGTTTACTTTCCGACGCAAACGAAAATGCGACAACTGTGGCTATAAGACATTGACCAAGAGCGGACGGAAGCCCTGAGGGATTGCCTCCTGTTGATAAGCGGGATATTGCTAGACTTATAGGCATGGCAAATTACTTTAGGCGTTTTGTGCCCAAGTTTGCTCAGCTGGCGGCACCCTCAAATCAGTTACGCTGTAAAGGCGTGCGTTTTGAATGGGAACCTGCCCAGGAGGCTGCATTTGAGCATATTAAGACAGCGATAGCCAACCCGCCGGTTTTTGGTGTACCCGATTATAGCAAAGGTTTATCGTGCAGATTGATGCTTCTAATGCCGGTATTTCAGCTGTTCTCCTGCAGGAATTTGAGGGGCAGAGACAATCATTAGTTTATGCGTCTCGGCGGTTAACAGATGCTGTGCTTAAGTACTCTGTCTACGAGTGCGAGGCCTTGGCCGTTTTGTTTGCATTAGAGAAGTATCGGTTCTACATTGAGCATCGGGTTTTCCAATTGGAAATGGACAATCAAGCGTTGAGCTGGGTCCTGGCGAGGCCGCGTAAGACTGGCCGTATTGCCAGGTGGGCAGTATGTATTTCGGCATTTCAGTTCGAAGTTAAATATGTTAAATGTTCTGAAAATGTCTTGGCGGATGTTCTCAGCCGGATGTTTACCGAAGACGTGCCTAGTCAGGGAAGGGAGCAGTTAACTGTATGGTGTTAGGTGAAATTCCCCTTTTGTTTGAAGACATCGCGCAATATCAGGAACAGGACCCTGTGAGGGCTGGTGTTAAGCAACTTATGTTGGTAGGAGAGCTCTCGGAAGAATATGAGATTAAGAGGGGTATTCTTTGCAGGAAGGTGGGCAATGCTAATCAGTCTAAGATTTGTTTACCTGCTACCTTGGTGCGTCTGGTCTTCCGTTATTTTCATGATTCATTGATGGGTGGCCATTTAAGGACTTATAAGACGCTCCAAAAGAGCGAGGAGCATTTAACTTGGCCCTCTATGGACCAGGATGTTAGACAAATGATAGCTCAATGTCATTTGTGTAACGTAGCCAAACCCAACAATGCCCTTCAACAAGGCTGGTTGAGTTCTGAACGAGAGTTCTCTCCCATGCACAAGCTCTATATTGATTGTTGCATTTTCTAGGTTTACTGCCTCCTTCCGAGCCGTAACGTTACCGCTACCACCACGATTAATCACTTAACTAGTGTCTTTAGTGTTTTCGGGCCATCTAAGCAGCTGGTTAGTGATAACGCTCTTGCCTTTCTTTAGGGCCCCTTTAAGGCCTTCTGCTTTCACATGTCACCACCACCCCGTATTATCCCCAGAGGTCCTTTGCGGAAAGGGTTAATCGGAATCTTAAGCCCGCTTTGATTATTTATAATCAGAAAACACCCAGTAAATAGGACTCCAGTCTTCCCTGGCTCAGTTTTGCCTTTAATACCGCCATTCGTGAAGACTCGCGAGTTACGCCTGCATCCTTTATCTTTTCCTACCCAGTTAATTCCCCTCTTTCCAACTTGTGGAGAATTCAGGATCTTATTCCACCTGACGTTAATCCGCGGGTCATCAAGGAAAACTGGAACTAGACCAGGCGTAATATACTCAGAGCTCATAATAAGCAAGCCGAGGCCCGCTAAATCTCTTAGTTGAAGAGAAGAGCTCAGGTAAGCAATATCGGGTTCACCTTAGTCAAGTTAAGTTCAAGTAGCTCAGGGTTTCAATTAACCCCTTCATGAGTTAAGTTGGAGGGGGGGGGGGGAGGTTGAGCCGTGCTCACTCCGAACTATGCATTTCCTTGAACTTGGCTGACTATTTGTGTTTGGTTTACCGCCATTGTTGCGGTTATGTCATGGTTCTTCCTCCTCCTACTCGTGGCAGCAGCGATGTGTATCGATATTTGCACTGTGTACCATCTTTGGTCTTGTGCATATAGTTTCCGGCTAGGGGGAGTGCGGGCAGTCGGTCGGTTGGTGCGGACCAAGGAGGGTATCTCCGTGCGGCGCAATCGGCTGGGTCCGCTGGCAGTCCCTGCGCAGGGTCGGAGCGTGTGTGGAGCTGTCCAATCGCTACGAGCTACGTGGCTCACCGACCCAGGACGTCAAAGTTGAGTGGTGTCTTAAGTACCCAAGCCACATCCATTCATATTGTGTCGTTCGTTTCGGTGGTTCACTGTTGGGGAGCTTTTCCTGTGAGCAACACCGAGTGTTTGCAGTGGTGAAAATGAACTGCCCTGTGGTGGGATTAACTATATTGGTTCACTACAATTAAAGTGCACTTTTCTGTCTTGTGGCATTTTGTGTTCTGGTTACCTACCCTGACCAACTGATATAAATTCTGGCAGTTTTTTTTTTTTTTTTTTTTTTTTTTTTTTTTTTGGGGTTAACTATATTACCTTATTTCAATTTCAAGTGTACCATGGGAATTCGCTGCCTTGTGGCCGTTAGTGTTCCGGTTACCTGCCCTGGCCACTAACGTAATTTCAGACAGTGTCTTTTCCTCACCTGTTGTCGTTGTCCAATACGGTGTGGGGTTATGACAACTTAATACATATTTCATTGTGGATAATCACGTCCATGACTGTTTGGTCTTTGAGTTTTCGTGTACCGATTGGTGGCTAGCAAGTTGTTTGGTCAGTCGGTCCATGACGGTCTCTTGGTTCGGTTACCGAAGGATTAAGTGCAACTGGGCCCACCACCTGTCTCACCTAAGAGAACGTTAATGTTTCGAGGGCAGCCCCCCCACCCTTGGAGGCGTCTGAGTGCTGCTGTCTACACTGTCCTTTTCATGAGTGTTTAATAGTCTGTTGGTAATCTATTATAGCCAGTGCTTTAAAGAAAAAAAAAGGGGTTTTATGTAAATCAAGGGTCTTCAGCCCATATAAGTAGGCTTAAATTCTCGCAAGAGTTACTGTTGTTGTGCTGTCACCCACTTAAAACTTAAAGGTTTAAAGTATTTTGAATTTTTGGAAAATCAATTGTGGACCTTCAGCCGCTTAAAACCTTATTCTTAAATTTAGTTATTGTCGTTGTGTTGTCTTTTCATTTAGTGTGTTTTGGACCTCTTAAAACTTAAAGGCTTAAGCTATTTTTTGGAATTTTTGTAAAAATCAACTGTGGGCCATCAGACGCTTAAAGCCTTATTCTTACAATTCCCCCTTAAGCGAAAACATAGCGGCCTTCTGCCTTAAAAGATTATCGTAATATATTTTGAAATTTAATTGTGGCCTTCACCCGTTGGTATTGCACCTTGTTTATGTTCGTTCTATCCACTTTTGCCTTGAGGCTTTCAGCCTAGATGTGATTATATATCAATTATTTTACTTGCAATTTTAACTGCGTGTTTTCAATCACTTGAAATTTATCTTGATTTTTAAGATTTCTTGTTTGAAGGCCTTCAGCCGTGAAAGAATTGGGATTTGAAACTCTTAGTTGTAAAGGTTCGGCTATGTGCCGTTTTGGTTTAAATGTGTTATTAAATTACAATACATTACAATTTTGAGTGAAACTGACAGCCACCTTACTTGGCGCTTTCCACAATCCTAATCACGTGTTCTGTCCTGGGGGTTTAGCGGGCGTATCACGGTTCTTAGGAATTTCTATCGTTCTTCGGACTTATCTTCTATAAATATCGGGTTCTTTAGGCAGCACATGTACGTTATTGAAATGGATGTCAAGGCCACAGTTCTAGTGATGTTCCGCTCCGCCGATTTCATACTTTGTTTCAGACGCGTGTGGCGTTCATGTTCCTTAATGTGTTTTCGAACCATCCTCCATGTTTTGCCTATATACACTTCGCCGCAACCACACGTCGTTTCATAGACGCCTGCAGTGTGGAGGCTGTTAGGTGCATCGGTTTACCGTCAGAAAATGTGTTTTGTTTGTTTTAGGTTGGTTGGTTGGTATGGGGAGTAAAGAGACTAAACTGCTGAGCTATCTTTTCCTTTTTCCGAGGTCACACATGTCTCGGAGGAAAACCATACCCCAAATGAATCGTATCAATTGAAATCGGGGAAAGAAACAAAGGGTGTAAAACAAAATGTGTAACCACACAGAAAGAGAAAACGAAAGAAGCAAACCACAAGTGAAAATATTTGCAGAAAGGAAAAAAAAAGCGATAGAAGATGGTAAAATAATATGGCATATGACCTGGGCTGGCTCATCACAAGGATGAAAAAGGATGAGATAGCCACCCTGCAACAACTAAAATCTCCAGATTAAAAGCAAAAGGCAAGAGGCAAGAGAAAAACAGACGATAAAGATACGAACACGAAGTCGAACGCACAGCACCAGAGAGAGCGAGGAAGTGTTAAAAACTTGGTGGGGTGAAGGCCTGAGAGAGGAGGTCACATGCCCACCGTTAGGTTGAGTGACAACGCCTCCTCCGCCCCCCCCCCCCCCCCCCCCCCCGCCATCCTCCCTTTCGAATAAAACACAAAACTACATCAGACGTTGAGGCATTGTTCCAAAACACCGTAGGCAGCGTGTCTGGAAGATTAAAAGACGGCCTGAAGGCGGATAGATTGGGACAGTCCAACAAAATGTGAACCAACGTCAATCGAGAGTCGCAGCGACACTGTGGTAGGTCCTCGCGGTGGAGGGGCGACCGTGAGTCAGCCAAGTATGGCCGATGAGGAGCCGGCTAAAGATAACGGTGTCGCTGCCAGTGACTCGCATAGGTGACGTCCACACATTAGTTGTCTCCTTGATAACACGTAGTTTATATGGTGTACTTAGGGTGTGCCATTCAGCATTCCAGGTCCCGAAAACTTCAGGGTGTAGGACCGACGGAGATCGGTCTTCGGTGTGCTGATCTGCAGAGTCTGTTTACCGGTAGCCTCTTTGGCCAGCAGCAAGCTCATTTCCCGGGATTTCGATATATCCTGGGGTTTTTGAGGGTATAAACATACACCTAGATAGCCATTACCAAAAGATTGCGAGGAAAGCACTGGTTGAGAGTTTGTAGGCTGCTTGAAGCGACACTACAGATGAAGGACTCACCTGCTCAGGAGCAGACGTGCTCAAGAGCGCGAGAGATGGCTACCAACTCGGCCGTGAAAACACACTCAGCCATCCGGCAAGGAGCGCTGTTCAGTACGTCCGGGGTGAGCATAAGCGAAGCCAACGTGACCATCGAGCATCGAGCCATCGGTGTAGACCATTTATGAGTCATTAAACTCGTTGAGAATAGAGAAAAATTAGCTGCGGAGGGCCTCAGGAGGAATGGTGCAAATGGCTCTGAGCACTATGGAACTTAACGGATGAAGTCATCAGTCCCCTAAACTTAGAACTACTTAAACCTAAATAACCTAAGGACATCTTACATATACATGACCGAGGCAGGATCCCAACGTGCGACAGTAGTAGCAGCAGCGGGGTTCCGGACTGAAGCGCCTAGAACCGCTCGGTCACAACGGCCGGCTGCCTGAGGATGAACTGAGTCTTTTCGTAAAAAATGAACATGAACAGTTGCAGCCACAAGAAACTTCTTTTTTATGAGCTTACCCGTTTCGGTCTGGTTTAGACTATCTTCAGGCCTCACACTGAAATACGTAGATACATTAGAATTTGAGGGATGTAGTAATATATAAAACACATCTTACACAACAAATAATAAAAGGAGAAACTATAGCCATGCTTGTAGACGGTGGCAGTGGACGGAGCTGGCGCTACAGCTCCAAGAATGATAACTGCTAAGGAGAGAAATGCAGCTGTTGCCTAAATACGCGATTTCCCGCCCACTGCACACCGAATTACATCAGCAATAGCTGGTCAGGTATACAGGACGTAAAACGGTTGTTACTATATATATAAGGTACCTATTTGAATATATGTTATTAGCTTTCGTGTAATTATTCTGTATATACTTTATTTTAACAACCGTTTTACGTTCTGTAGGTCTGATTGGCTATCGCTGATATAATTCTATGTGCATTAGGCGGAGCATCGCGTATTTAAGCAACAGCTGCATTGCTCTCCTTAGCAGTTAGCGTTCGTGGATTTGTCCTCTGTTCGCTGCCACCGCCTACCAGCATGGGTTTAATTTCTCCTTTTATTATTTGTTATTTAAGATGTGTTTCATATATTAATACATCCCTCTAATTCTATTGTGTGTACATATTTCAGTGTGAGATCCGAAAATTGTCTAAAACCAATCGAAACCGGTAACCTCATAAAAAAAGAAGTTTCTTGCGGTTGCGAACTTTCATGTTCATTTTTAAGTAATAAAAAAAACACTGATCCCCATGAAAAAGGTTCTGAAAAATTACTGGGTCTTTTGGGCCCTGCGACAGTTGACTATGGAACTCTACGTGACTGGAGCCAGAGGAAAGGTTGTAGAGAGAAAGACTCGAGTTCAGTGAGAAGGGACCGGACAAGGACTGCAATTGGGATCCCTGATCTGGGCCGTCGTTGCGGGAGAAGGATCGCCAGGTTAGGGAAAAGGAAATGGTAATTTGCATGTTGAAGTGAACTACGAATGTGTGATGTATAATTCGCAAGTAGTTGCTGTCGCCTGATCCACAATGGAGGATCGTTCGGGAAGTTCCCGTCTCGAGTCGAACTCCACAGTTGTGTATAGGGTCCAGCAGCCGCAATGCTGAGGGCGATGCTGAACCATAGGACAGGCTCCCATAATCAAGATGGGATTGCTCAAGAGCTTTGTACAGCTGCAACAGTGTAGGGTGATCTGCATCCCAGTTGGTGTGACTTAGGCAGCAGAGAATGTTCAGACACCGCCTGTGCTTTTGCTTAAGCTGACGACGATGGGGAAGCCACGTTAAGCGGATGTCGAAAACCAGTTCTAAAAAGCGATAGGTCTCCAGTACGTTTAGTAGTTGGTCATCGAGGTAAAGTTCTGGACTTGGATGGACAGTAGAAGACTGAAGTGTTGCTGGCTGAAAACTGAAAGCCACGGATGAGGGCCCACGAGTGCGCCTTTTCTATGGCTCCCTGCAGTCGACATTCAGCCACACCAATAGTAGATTAGCAAAAGGAAATTCGAAAGTCGTCAGCATATAAGAAAGGTCGTACTGAGGACCCATAGCTGCTTCAAGATCGTTAATGGCCACTAAAAAGAGCGGGACGCTCAGTACAGAGCCCTGCGGGACCCCATTCTCTTGGGTATGGGGAGAACTGCCTGAAGCACCGACTCGAACTCTGAAGGTGCGGAGCAACAAAAAAGTTCTGTATAAAAAATGGGAGCGGATCCCTGAGACCCCACTTGTGCAATGTAGCGAGGAAGAGGTGTCACCAAGTGGAGTCATAGGCTTTTATCAAGTGAAAAAACCGCAAGAAGGTGATGATGGCGCGAAAACGCCGTTCGGATGGCAAACTGCAGTCATACCAAGTTATCAGTGGTAGGGCGACCTCGGCGAAAACCGCCCCGGGAAGGAGCCAACACAATCCGCAACTCATGTACAAAAATGGTTCAAATGGCTCTGAGCACTATGGGACTTAACATCTGAGGTCATTCAGTCCCCTAGAACTTAGAACTACTTAAACCTAACTAACCTAAGGACGTCACACACATCCATGCCCGAGGCAGGATTCGAACCTGCGACCGTAGCGGTTGCGCGGTTCCAGACTGTAGCGTCTAGAACCGCTCGGCCACCCGGCCGGCAGCTCATGTACATTCGAGCAGCTTGCACAGAACGTTGGTGAGGCCAAAAGGACGATAGCTATCCAAATCCAGCACGTTCTTACCAGGTTTTAGAACTGGAACGATAATACTTTCCAACCACTGTTACGGGAACTCGCCATTGCTCGAAATGCGGTTGAAGACAGCAAGGAGGTGGCGCTGGTAATCCGGTGATAGATGTTTAATCATTTGGTGATCGACGCGGTCTGGCACACGGGATGAGTCAGGACAATTGGCAAGGGCACTGAGAAATTCACTGAATGGAGCATTATAAGGCTCAGGGTCTCATGGAGCAAAAGGTAAGTGTTGTCATTCCATCCGCTGTTAGAGGGTACGAAATGTGTGGTGGCAGTTCTCAGACGCAGAGATTCGAGCATCATTCGTAGCAAAAGGCTCTGGGATTGCCTCTGGAATGGTACAGATAGTTCCATTAGTGGAAATCCCAGGTACACCTGCGGGGGTCTGATATCCATAAAGGTGAATAATCTTAGTCCAAATCTGCATTATCGTCACTTCACACGTTCTCCAAATCTACAATTGCTGCAAATGTTGTTTCCTCTTTCTTCAACCTATCTTCTGTGAAAAGTCGTACATTCATTATGACCTGGCACCTTCCACATTTCTCCAAAACCAAAGCTGATCTTCCCCGAGGTCGACTTCTATCAGTTTTTCCTTGGTGTCCATTCAGGGATAAAAAAAAATAAATAAATAAAATAAAAAAAAAGAAGAAAAAATCGATGGAAATGTGCTGACGCTAACGCGCGGACGCATGCAAGGTTGCGCGCGCGCGCGCGTGTGTGTGTGTGTGTGTGTGTGTGTGTGTGTGTGTGTGTGTGTGTGTGTGTGTGTGTGTGAGAGAGAGAGAGAGAGAGAGAGAGAGAGAGTGAATACTGTTATTTGGGTTCAGTAGTAGGAAATGACGGTAGAACTAAAGTCTAGGATAGTGACCCTATACCGTAGTACGTCCACATTGCCTCCGACATCACCAAACAAGCACAGCGTTGTGGTTGAAACGCAGGAGAGATGTGTACTCCACGAGTTCTAAGTCAAGGTTTTTGACTTTCTCCGAAGAAAATTCCTGCAACGAGGAAATCGCTATATTGGTCGCAGGTTTTCGTCACTATCGATTTATATGATACATGCGTTCGTCGTCGAATCTGACACATCATGTACCAGGGGACAGACAATTTGCACAGAATCTGGTTTTAGGCATTTGTTGAAGTATTTTTCAGAAACATTATATACATTAGCTGATTAGTGTCAGAGAGTGTGTGAGTCACAGTTCCATTTTTCTGCTAGTGTGCGGAAGGTGGAAATTTATTCGTTGAGATCTTCGTCGTTGTAAACGGTAATAAACTAGCACGACGCCGTACTGTGTGGAGGGCACCTCATCACACCGCGTATACTTTCATGAAAATAAACCAGGAGATTTTAATTTAACAGGAGAGTGAGTGTAGCTTTACAGCGGACGTAAACGGATGCGCCCAGTACCACACAATTCATGGCAAATGAGAAAGTTGCAGAGACGAAGAGTGTGAAAGAGGACAGAATGGAACTAAACCATAGCACACAATGAACTCCTCCAAAGCGTTCTATTCCGAATAAGAAAATTACTACTTTCATTATGGCTTTCTACACTAGTGGTGATTAAAACTGCGAGACCACGAAGGTAAGCAAATAACGAAATTTTACTTACTGTGCGTATATAGTACAGGGTGAGCCAGATGTTAAGCAACCCTACATACAAGAAATTGAAATCTTGATTGATGTGTTTGTAATGTAGACACAAACAATACATCGTTTCTCATAATAGATGCTGAGAACATCCTACATAGCAAATCTGCCTCGCGGATTCACGACTGGGGCCGATGTGCCGGCCTGCCTGGACGTCGTTATTAAAGTGATTCCAGGTAAATACCGAGTGGTACCAACGTCCCCTCCCATCTGGACGATGCGCGAACACTGTCACTGTTGATCATGCTATCTACTCTAGACGCAGACGGAAGGGGTCCGCCACGGGGGGAGGGGGACTTAAAAATGCCTTTGAGAGTGGCGACTCCATGGTAATAATAGCATGTGAAACTTCTCCGTTATTTGATTCTGAAACAGCTGAGTAAAACTGAATCTACTGAGCCTACTTTCTCTTTACTTTTTCGTATCATGTCAACACTGACCCACAATATCCTAGCGCAACGCAACCTGACTGTTCAAAAAGATTATAGCCTGACTTCAAATAATTAGTTCAAAAGAATAGCCCTGACTAAAAAAGAAATCTTAACAATAACCTATACATTTCATTAAGCGCTTACCTCGCAAAAATCTTCATTACGCGAACTACTGCAATACAGCGAGTGTCAATACTGCCAGCTAAATAAAAGATTCTAACTACTAAAGCCACTAATTACTAATAGGCATGTGGTTAGCAAAGGAAAGATTTTGTTGCAAACCAAATAATGTAATTTTTTTCACCTTAATAATGTGACATGCAGTTCAGACACGAATATAAATCGTCATTGACATCTAGTACAAAGGTATATAATCATGAATAATATTCAATCTCCAAGTAGAACATGTACAGATCGTTAGCCTGCGCCAACACTTCAGACCCCTACCCTCCTTCAATGCTAACTTCTCACATTTAACATCCATCACTGCTGGCTGTTCACATCCAACTGCCCAACAGTACTTCCATCACTGCTGGCGACTAACTTCCAACTGCTCAACAGCACTGGCGATTAACTTCCAACAACGAGTTCAACGATCCAGAGAGAGTCTTATAAAGAAAGCGCAGTCAGAGAACCAATGCAAACCGCTACACAGCGCTGCCAACACAGAACCAACCCACTTACACATGCACACAGGTATGGTCGATTCTCCGCGAAATCACTCCCGACTCTGCATTGGCTGGATATAGGGCACCAGAAAGGAAGGAAGAAATTACTTTTATATAAATGATGTGAAAGAAAAAAAAATGACGAACTAGAAATTCATCATATGAATTACACCAGCAACGTGCAATCGATTTACAAATACCAATAATAATCAAATTTCTTCTTAATATTTTTACATTAGGTAACTCAAAAGTCAAAACTTTTCTTCTAGTGCTGTACAATGGTTCCACTCATACTGCCAAACGTGTGTAACGATCGGAACAAATAGGTCACGCCGCGCGGTTTGAGGGGCCATGTCACGGATTGTGCAGCCCCTCCCGCTGGGGGTTCGAGTCCTCCCTCGTGTGTGTGTGTGTGTGTGTGTGTGTGTCGTTCTTAGTTCAAGTAGTGAAAGAGGTCACAGTGGAAGAACGTAGTCCCATGAGACCTACAAGGATCAGTACTGGTGCCATTAGTTTCCTCATTATACGTTGCTGTTCCGACATTAAGCCGTCACGAGTCGCTGCGACTTGACTTCCCGGTGCGCCTCGTCGGGACCTGCTGCGGCGCGGCGCCGAAAGCGACACACGTGTGGCGCCGTCTGCTTGCAGCCGATCCTTGCCGGCCACACCGCGACCTCTTTTGTGATCCAGCCGTTCGTCTGCGAGGGTCGATGATAGGCTCGCCGCACCACCGCGTTAACCTTTTGGTCGGGATCGGTGTCAGCGCCGCTGCCATTCAATTTTTTACAATTTTTTTATATGTGGTTAAGGAAGACTTCCAGCTGGTATTGGAACCTGCCGAGCGCTGCTGAAAGACTTAGCCGATGTATTTTAGCGCGAGTTGGGTCTGGTTATTGTGCCTGTGCTAATTAATGCAAGCAAATTTTTCTTTTGTTAAACAGAAACGTAGTGTGAGCTGCCTTGAGTACAGAACTTTTTTGGCAGCCTTGTTCATAAATATTGTGTTAAATATTTCGTGATTTAAGGTGGTGCATTCTCAAAATCATTTATCTGTGTACTAGTTGGGCGTTCAGCTCATTCAATTTTACGTTCAACTGACCCGAGTCATTGGAATCAACTGTTTGAAATTTTGTATCATTATTAGTATCATTATCATTTATTGCGTTACGGATTATATTAACTGTTTCTCTTACTGGTGATCTTATGATTTAAAATGTTTCCCGTGTTTAAAATTGTAATACATGGAAATTGTTCAAAAGAATGTCACACCCACTTCCACCTAGCCCTTTCTCTCACTAGTTCTGTTACAGTTAGAAATGTGTCGACTATTAGCTCACATTGCTCGTGCAAGGTACCATGACGGCCAAGGCGTGTTGTACACTGCCTGCAGACCACCTACACCCATTCACGATGAACATGTTTCTCGACAGCAGTAGCATTTTTCAGCAAGATAATGCGTCATGTCGCAAGGCCAGGTGCGTGATGGAGTAGGTTAGGGAACACAGTGGCGCGTTCCAATTGATGTGCTGGCTCCCTCTCTCACCATATGTGAATCCGATCAAACATATCTGGGAACGTGATTGAACGTGGCGTCAGGGCTCATCGCCCCCTCCCTGGAATTTAAGGAAATTAAGTGACTTATGTCTGCAGATGTGGTTCTAGCTCCCTTCACCAACATACCAGGGCTTCACTGCTCCCATTCCATGATGCGTCGCCATTGTTAACCGTGCCAAAGGAAGGCATATGGGCTAGTTTGTAGGTGGTTACAATGTTCTGGCTGATAAGTGTGTAAGATGACGACGCACAGTTACACCTACATGCAAGTCCAACAAATCTGCGCACAGCCATTCAGAACGTAAATGCTTTATCAGAATGGCCGTAGAACATAGTTTAATATTTTTTTTTTGTATTCAAAAAATTTGAAAACCTCTCTCACACCGGCCTGGTTTAGCTTCACTGATCAGGATAGTAAAAACATGCATATGTTAAGGGTATTTTCATTCACAAAGCAGGGTTATCACATTCACACAGTTCAATACTGTTCTATCCTGATTAAATTGAGCTTAACTTAAATTCCATAAGGCAGTGAAGCAGTTTCTAAGTCTCGGTGCGACGAAAATTGTCAGTCGATCTCCTGAAAACATTTGCAACAATTATTAACTTTCGGTGATCACATGGGGAAGACCAGAGATCTGCTGGTAAGACCGTGTTAGCCTATTTATTTCAAGTAACTGGATATCTTGAGCATACAAAACGGCAGGTTTCGTCCAGTGTAAATCAGACGTTCCCACTGATCCCGTGCGACACAGCGTAGTAAGCAGACACTGTCAATAATAATCAGTTAAATAATACGCGAACACACTTACTTTAGTTTAGTTCATGTATTAAATTCCTTCTCATACAGAATCTCATCAAGATGGCGACTAGCTCAACAATACATACATATACATCCGCCTCCTTTCACGGCTAATCGGCAAGCATTTCCTCATTCTTTTCATAAGAGAAAACAGATAGCAGAGAAGCTATTCCATGGAGTAAATGGACGCTCCAAGGAATAATAGGGCTTCAAACTACTTTGCATTGATAATCATCGTATATTAAAGTTTAGGAATCGGTAAGATAAGAAGAGATATTTCGAGATATGTACTGAGTTATATAATTTATAAAATTTCTGAAAATATCGCGGAGAGATCGCTGCAAGAGACATTACAATAGTATTGCAACTTAACGCAAGCAATCTTAGTCGCTCACAAATAGAAACATTACTCCTCATTTCAAACAGTATTTTCCACCTTTAATCTCCAACAGCACAGAAATCACCCCAGGGCTGAAAACACAACTGCGGTCTGCGAGAAGTCTCAGCATCACCTTATTCATTACAAAAACAAAGTATTTGCTCTTGAACTTGAAAAGAAGCTCTTAGAGTCACAAATACTCCTGTGTTCCAAGAACTTTCGTATGAGAGCTCACGACGGCAGGAACAATCTATGAACGCTTGTGACTCAAGTAGCTCTGAGCACTATGGGACTTAACATCTGAGGTCATCAGTCCCCTAGACTCAGAACTACTTAAATCTAACTAACCTAAGGACATCACACACATCCATGCCCGAGGCAGGATTCGAACCTGTGACCGTAGCGGTCGCGCGGTTCCAGACTGAAGCGCCTTGAACCACTCGGCCACACCGACCGGCTGAACGCTTGTGTGTGATACATTTGTGAAGAACGCTATTCCTACCATATCACCCCTGCGTAAGAACAATTATCTTGGCTGCGTGCCGAGAAGGGTAGAGATCATCATACCTTGTGTTTACCATATCGCCTTTTCAACCGCTGGACTCCTTCCTATATACTTCTAACCCCTACACAACCATCTGAACAACAGGGCGCAAATGCTAGCTCTCAACAAATTAAAATCTTCTCTGTACCAATACACAACTCTGCCAAATTCTCTAAATCATTTTATTTATCAGAAACCCGACTTTGGAACAATCTTCCCCGAAATGTTATAGAAATGAAAATCCATTCAAATTCCAGAAAACAGGTGATCACTACAGCTCTCTCTTCTTGCTGCTCACTCTCACCAACCCCCCCTCCCCCACTACTTTTCCCTCCCGTTGCTACAGAGTTCTCTATTAAAGTTCTGTTCTTTCCGAACAGCCCTTGTCACTTTATTTCAATTCTCTCCTCTTTCATTATCCCTTCCACTACTTCTAATATCAAACAAGGCTTCAAAAGTGTGTAACTAATCAATATTATTTTTAACGTCCTTACTAATTTATTAGCATTATATTATTATTATAATTTCTTTCTTGTCTCAGACGTTATGTCTGGTTAAAAATGGAAGGTGACGCGGACCTTGATCAAGCGTGACTTCCTTTTAACTGTACGGTATGTGTTACATTGCATTTAGGAACTTTCGGGTAATTGAACAAGTGTCAATAATTACAGATTTCTCTAGTTGTATATATAAGTTTGGATGTAGCTGTATTGCATTGATGTACTGGTGGATATTGTGTGGTATGACTCCTGTAGTTGATAGTATAATTGGTATAATGTCAACTTTATCCTGATGCCACATGTCCTTGACTTCCTCAGCCAGTTGGATGTATTTTTCAATTTTTTCTCCTGTTTTCTTTTGTATATTTGTTGTATTGTGTATGGATATTTCGATTAGTTGTGTTAATTTCTTCTTTTTATTGGTGAGTATGATGTCAGGTTTGTTATGTGGTGTTGTTTTATCTGTTATAATGGTTCTGTTCCAGTATAATTTGTATTCATCGTTCTCCAGTACATTTTGTGGTGCATACTTGTATGTGGGAACGAGTGCTTTTATAAGATTATGTTGTAAGGCAAGCTGTTGATGTATTATTTTTGCTACACTGTCATGTCTTCTGGACATTCTGTATTTGCTAGTATTGTACATCCGCTTGTGATGTGATCTACTGTTTCTATTCGTTGTTTGAAAAGTGTGCATTTATCTGTTGTGGTATTGGGATCTTTAATAATATGCTTGCTGTAATATCTGGTGTTTATTGTTTGATCCTGTATTGAAATCATGAATCCTTCCGTCTCACTGTATATATTGCCTTTTCTTAGCCATGTGTTGGATGCATCTTGATCGATGTGTGGCTGTGTTAGATGATACGGGTGCTTGCCATGTAGTGTTTTCTTTTTCCAATTTACTTTCTTCGTATCTGTTGATGTTATGTGATCTAAAGGGTTGTAGAGGTGGTATGAAATTGTAGTGGTGTAGCCGATGTATTTATATGAGTGATTGCTTTGTGTATTTTGCTAGTTTCTGCTCGTTCTAGAAAGAATTTTCTTAAATTGTCTACCTGTCCATAATGTAGGTTTTTTATGTCGATAAATCCCCTGCCTCCTTCCTTCCTGCTTAATGTGAATCTTTCTGTTGCTGAATGTATGTGATGTATTCTATATTTGTGGCATTGAGATCGTGTAAGTGTATTGAGTGCTTCTAGGTCTGTTACTCCATTTCACTACTCCAAATGAGTAGGTCAATACTGGTATAGCATAAGTATTTATAGCTTTTGTCTTGTTTCTTGCTGTCAATTCTGTTTTCAGTATTTTTGTTAGTCTTTGTCTATATTTTTCTTTTAGTTCTTCTTTAATATTTGTATTATCTATTCCTATTTTTTGTCTGTATCCTAGATATTTATAGACATCTGTTTTTTCCATCGCTTCTATGCAGTCACTGTGGTTATCCAATATGTAATCTTCTTGTTTAGTGTGTTTTCCCTTGACTATGCTATTTTTCTTACATTTGTCTGTTCCAAAAGCCATATTTATATCATTGCTGAGTACTTCTGTTATCTTTAGTAATTGGTTGAGTTGTTGATTTGTTGCTGCCAGTAGTTTTAGATCATCCATGTATAGCAAATGTGTGATTTTGTGTGGGTATGTTCCAGTAATACTGTATCCATAATTTGTATTATTTAGCATGTTGGATAGTGGGTTCAGAGCAAGGGAGAACCAGAAAGGACTTAATGAGTCTCCTTGGTATATTCCACACTTAATCTGTATTGGCTGTGATGTGATATTATTTGAATTTGTGCGTAGTGTAGCGACCTTTGTTTGGTTTTAGCTTGATATGTCACCTCTGCATCTATTATCAGTTGCTCTTTACATCCTCGTGCTCCTCTGCAACAGGCTTTTTGTTCTTCATTTATAATTTTGTTCTGTGTTGTATGTGTCATTACTTTCTGTGTAGTGACTGAAGTTAATATTTTGTATATTGTTGGTAGGCATGTTATGGGGCGATATTTAGCTGGGTTCGCTGTGTCTGCTTGATCTTTAGGTTTCAGATAAGTTATTCCATGTGTAAGTGTATCAGCGAATGTGTATGGGTCTGCAATGTAACTGTTAAATAATTTAGTTAGATGTGAATGTGTTGAGGTGAACTTCTTTAACCAGAAATTTGCTATTTTATCATTTCCAGCGGCTTTCCAATTGTGAGTAGAATTAATTGCTTGGGTGACTTCATGTTGCAAAATTATCACTTCAGGCATTTGTGGTATCATCTTGTACGTGTCTGTTTCTGCTTGTATCCACCGTGCATGCCTGTTATGTTGTACCGGGTTAGACCATATGTTGCTCCAGAAGTGTTCCATGTCTGTTATGTTTGGTGGATTGTTTATTTTAATGTGTGTGTTATCTATTGTCTGGTAAAATTTCTTTTGGTTTGTGTTGAATGTTTGGTTTTGTTTCCTTCTTTTTTCACTTTTTTTGTATCTTCTGAGTCGTTTGGCTAATGCTTGTAATTTCTGCTTCTTTTCGTCTAATTGCTCTGTCGCTTCTTGTTGTGAGATTTTACCTAACCTTTTTCGTTTTTTTTCCGAGATTTCATTTCTTATAAATTGTGTTAGCTGTCCGATGTCTTTTCTCAGTTTTTCTATTCTGATCTGTAGCCTGTGTTGCCATGCTGGTTTGGTGGGTTTCTTCTGTGTGTTGGTTGGTTCTGATCTCTGTCTAGTGTGTATATTTAGTGTAGTGAGTGCTCCTATAGGAACCAGTAGTTGTAACTCTTCCATAGTTGTGTTTTCATTTATTTTGTTGTGTATGATTGTGTTGATAGTTTTTATTGTTGTTTCGACTTGTGGGTTATTTGGTGGTCTATGCAAGAATGGTCTTAAGTCTGTATTTGTGTCTTTGTATTCTATATATGTCAGCTGAAATTTTTCTTCTATATCTAACATGTGTGTCACTTGGTGTTCTATTTGTGCTTGTTCTGGTGGCTGTCGTAAGATTTCATTTTCCTCTGACTGTTTAATTGGTGCGTGTTGTGATTTGTTTGTTTGCTCTGGGATGTTTGAGTCCATTACTGTATTTTCTTCTTCTTCTGATTGCACATTATTTTGTTCCAGTATTTGTTGTACTTTTTGTTTGATGTTTTCTAATTCTGACTGGGGTATCCTGTTATTTTTGATTATTACACGGATCTGATCAGCTAGTCGTTGTTCTGTTAAAAATTTTAATTCTGGGTATCTGGTAATAAATGTTGTGTATACTTGTGATCTGTATCCAGTTGTGTTGGTTCCTAGGTTTGTTGCTTGGTAATAACAGAACATGAGGTGTCGATGAACTTCATCTGACCATCTCATCCTCTGTCTTTGTTTTCCTTCTAGGGTGGTTGCAGGAAGCATATCCTGCAAAACACCTCTATTTGGATTTAAATCATTTTCCAGTTGGCTAGCAGTGTCGTTACCATTGTGGGCGGGCATAGGGTTCAAGCGTCGTCCCCGACCATGACGGCACTTGTCCGAGGCTTCTTTAGTTCTGTCCTGAATTATTATTATTATTATTATTATTATTATTATTACCATTTTTACCACAAATTTTTATTTTTATTAATAATATAAATTGTGATTTTTGTGTAATATTTTTTGTTTTGTTTGTGGGATTCTTCATACATAAAGGAGTGTCCTTAAGTTCTAGTCTGGTCAGGGTAAATAAGCAATAAATAAATAAATAAATAAATAAATAAATAAATAATAATTCTCTTCTTAGTTATCAGGAATAGTTTTGTACCAAGACTGCTGCGAAAATAACAGGTTTCTATTTCTCTGTGTGTCTTGACAAAATTTAACTGTATTACACTAATGAACCAACAGTTTTGAAGTTTATAAACTCGATTTGGAGAATCTCATTATAACTTGCCTTCTTTTCTTCATGAGCGTCTACGATAGACACTGATCACGGCTTAAGAGTAATTTCCGTAATCTGTTGAACTCGCATTTTAGCCAATTACCGTTTTTAGTGGGAGAAGCTTAGCTTGTTCATCGCTGGCTCAGTCCTCTCTACAGCTAGTAACACCACCTCATTCGAAACAGTATTTAGCGAATTAACGACCAAAGCGCTTTCCATGTCGTCACGGGAAACAGAATATTGCTTGTGGCGAATGCATTCGAATGTTTTACTGTGTCATAATTAGAGGTAAGTCCCAGTAACGACGCCGACAATATATCACCGCACCACTACATTCCGTGTCTTCCTAAACCTCCGCTTATGCTCGCACCTGTGGTAACAGCAGCTCTGTGCCAAAAAAATGGTTCAAATGGGTCTGAGAACTATGGGACTTGACTGCTGAGGTCATCAGTCCCCTATAACTTAGAACTAATTAAACCTAATTAACTTAAGGACGTCACACACATCCATGCTCGAGGCAGGATTCGAACCTGCGACCGTTGCGGGTGCGCGGTTCGAGACTGAAGCACCAAGAACCGCTCGGCCACCCCGGCCGGCAGCTCTCTGCCCCATCGCACTTTAAGTACATAGAATTATTCTCCGGACTGCAGTTTGGATTACTCCTCCTATGTATCGGTATGAGAGATATTCGTTTCATCCTAATTTTTTGTTGTTGTTGTTTATTCTAAGTCATAATTCAGAGTGCGATTATTATTTGCCTACCAGCGGCATTCGAACCAAACACATCTGATTTCTAATATCATGCGCCGATTTGCAGACTTTGATGATACTGTTCCCTTAGTCTCCTGTGAAATCACATGCTCGTCAATCAGCCGCTGGGGCACCGTGGAGGAATTTCGGATTGCTGCCTTGGACGAGATATTTGTGCTTCCATACAATGCGTTACAACATGTCATGTATGTAATGATAATTAAATCAAGACCCTACGCTGCCGACAGGCGTTGATATACATGAACGGGGACAGTTGAAAATGTGTGCCCCGACCGGGACTCGAACCCGGTATCTCCTGCTTACATGGCAGACACACTATCCATCTGAGCCATCTTCACATGTCATGTATGTATCTCTATCCTGTGGGTTACTGTGAAGAGAAAGGTGTTATGCTTAATTTTGGAAATGAAAAGGACATAAAACCAACTGCTTTCGAATAGCACCAAGGGGACTGCAAAGCTTAGTTTCCAGAGCTATTGGACAAATCAAAATCAACACTGGCACATGATTTGATTCCATGGAATAGTGCGAAGAGATTATGGATCGATCCCTGAAACTTAGCGCAGTGTCTGGTGATTGAACACTGTTATTTCTCCTACAGTGCCTTTAAACGCTGTGGTAAGTCACTGGACTCGAATCCGGGAGGGCTAGAGTTCAAAACCATCGAGGTATAAGTTTTCCAAGGTTTCCCTGAATTGTTTAAGATTAATTCCAGGATGATTCCTTTAAAAAAGAGCGGAGATAATATCCTTCCCCGTCCTTCTCAAATCCGGCCTCGATTTTCATCTCAAACTATGTCGTCGTTGGCGGGAGGTTAAACCTTAATCTTTCTATTTCTCTTCCATTTTCCTCTTGTTAAATTAAGCTTTCGTTACAAATACCAGATTCAAACCGCAAATTCATCGTAGTTCTGATCAACTGCTAAATGTATCTACATAAAAAACTTTGTTTATCCCCTTCTTTAGTTTAGGTAATCATTGTATTGTTGTCCTGTATAAACACTTCCTCATTCGTGCACCTTTTGTGTAAGTCGCGCATCATCTGTGTTTGCGACGTTCAGTTGTCACTTGAAGCCGGCTGGAGTGGTCGAGCAGTTCTAGGCGCTACAGTCTGGAACCGCGCGACCGCTGCGGTCGCAGGTTCGAATCCTGCCTCGGGCATGGATGTGTGTGATGTCCTTAGGTTAGTTAGGTTTAAGTAGTTCTAGGGGACTGATGACCTCAGATATTAAGTCCCGTAGTGCTCAGAGCCACTGCCTGGTAAGACGAAATCAAGTTCGTGAACAAATAAATACATCAAGGTGACGGAAGTCATGGTATATATACAGACTGCGGTAGTATCTTGCACACACTGTATAAAAGTGCAGTAAATTGGCGGAGCTGTCATTTGTACTCAGGTGATTTTTGTAAAAATCTTCCCGATAAAGTTTCCCGACATGATAATAGCTGCACGACGGGAATTAACAGACTTTGAAAGCGGGATGGTAGTTGGATCCAGACGCTTCCATTTCGAAATCCGTTAGGGAATTCAATATTCTGAGATCCACAATGTCAACAGTGTGCCGGGAGTACCAAGTTTCACGCGTTACCTCTCACCACGTGCAATGCAATGGGCGATGGCCTTCTCTTAACGAACCAAGAGCAGCGGCGTTTGAGTTCTAACATTCTGCGTGGTGTCTGTTGTTCTATGTCGTGTCTCCCTACCACTTTCGCGCAACGACGTACTGAGCGTGTTTTTTAGGGAATTGACTAGTTTGAACCTGGGACCTGTTGGTGGTAAGGAGACACCAGACCACACATGACATGTAGAGTTCAGAAGAGTTCAGTGAGACTAGCGATGATATAATCAAATACTTAATGATTTCAGCGTCAGCTCCACTGCACTCCCTGTAAAAGAATCTTAATACTAACTAAATTTAGTGGAAGGGGTTCGAGGATTTCCTATTTTTAGTTAACTGGTAAAATAATGTCGAAAAAGCAGTTACGTTTACCACTGGAAATTTTATTCTACTCACAAAACATTGTTTATAAATTGCACTATTGATTAATGGAAATGTTTTAATACAGGATGATAAAAACCAACTGCGTTCAACAAAAATGTGAACGAATATTCCGTGAGTGGGTCGAAGGATGACCTATGCCATATCACATCTATAATCTAGGTTTAAATTAAGTTTCACAAAAGAGAAAACTATCAAAATGGTCTACCATGACCCTCAATTATCTTTAATTACTTATCTAACTTGTCGTAAATTACAGTGGCTGATGTGGCTTCTCAATAATTATATAACAGAAAAATCATCGCGTTTCAGATTTTTGCTTCAAGTAGCAAATGTGAACACCATGAGATTTAATTGACGATCAACACTAGTATTACGCAAAACGGGGGTGTAACAGATGAGAATTCTGCAGTTCTGAGTGAAGCTTTATGCGCTGTTATGCAGCATCGCGTGCATTCTTTACCTTGTCGTTGGTTAGGCAGTGTCAGGGGGCGTCGGTCGGCTCCACGCACCTCGCCGACTCGGAAGCAACTCTCTCCTAACTTCTCCTTACTACAATTTACCGAAGTTGGTTTTAAAAAAAACCATCTGGCTGTGTTTTCATCTGACCAATCAGGGTCTCAATGTTAACCTTAAGCTCTGCCTGCAAAAATTCTGTCTATTCAATGAGAAACGTTATACTTTTCCTGGTGGGGCAATGTTTTTAACGTTTGCAACGTAACAGAGACGCGAAAAAGTCTCACGCTAAAACTTGCGGCTGGTGTGGCCCTTTTAGTGTTATCGTAAGATCTATACTGTTCTTCTGGAGGGCTCTAGCTTTTAACATGGGCTGGGGGGTGGTCCTGGCGGTTAGCTGGAAACGAGGGTTTCCGTCCCTTATCGTAGGGCCTTCTAGCTTAACACTGTTCTGCTCTCGGCTTCTGTTCCCGTTTCTCCCCTCGGAACTGCGTCTGTCTCACTGTGGGAGGGTATTACATGCATTTAGGCATTATTGTGTTAGTCTGTGGTATTCCATTTGCTCACTCGTTACTCGTATTACTTTGGTTAATTTAATGTCAGGATTCATTCGGAGCTATGTGACATACTACTGGATTTGCTTATCATGTCAGGGTTTTCATGGAAGGTGTTGGATTTGCCTGACACCTTACAGAGTAGGGTTGTCAATGTTAACAGACAAGCAACACAGTGTGAAATAACCGGAAAAAATCAATGTCGGACGCACGACGAACGTATGAGTTAGGACAGCGCGACGAGATTTGGCGTTAAAGAGCTATGGCAGTAGATGACCGATGCGAGTGCGTTTGCTAACGCCACGACACGGGCTACTAAGACTCTCCTGGGCTCGTGACCACATAGGTTGGAACCTTGACGACCAAAAACCGTGGCCCGGTCAAACGAGTCTCTATTTCAGTTGATAAGAGCTGATGATAGGGTTCGAATGTGGCACAGACCCCACGAAGCCATGGACCTAAGTTATCAACAGGGCAATGTGCGAGCTGGTGGTGCTTCCATAATGGTGAGAACTGTATTGTGTCCTATGATGCAACTGAACCGATAATTGACTGGAAACGGTTATGTTTGCCTACCTGAAGACCATTTGCAATCATTCATGGACTCCGTGTTCTCAGGCAGTGATGTCAAGTCACAAGGCGAGAATTTTTCGCAATTGATGTGAAGAAAATTCTGGAAAAATTCCAGCAAATGATTTAGCCATCCGAATCGCCCGGCATGCGTTACTTTGTGCACAACACTCTGCACTGGCAACACTTTCGCAGTTATGGACAGCTATAGAGGCATCATAGCTCAGTATTTCTGCAGGGGACTTCTGACGACTTCTTGAGTCCATGCTATACGGAGCTGCTGCACTACGCCGAGCGAAAGGAGGTCCAAAACGTAATTAGGTGGTATGAAAATGGCTCTGAGCACTATGGGACTCAACTGCTTTGGTCATAAGTCCCCTAGAACTTAGAACTACTTAAACCTAACTAACCTAAGGACAGCACACAACACCCAGCCATCACGAGGCAGAGAAAATCCCTGACCCCGCCGGGAATCGAACCCGGGAACCCGGGCGTGGGAAGCGAGAACGCTACCGCACGACCACGAGATGCGGGCTAGGTGGTATGAAGATGGTATCTGTTTTTCCGGACATGTCCGAAAGAACAGATACCATCGGTGACCACGCAGTTCTCTTAGAATGAAATGATAATTCTATCAAGACCATAAGCTGTCGACAGGCGTTGATATACATCAACGGGGAGAGTTGAAAATGTGTGCCCCAACCGGGACTCGAACCCGGGGATATCCTGCTTCCATGGCAGACGCTCTAATCATCTGTGCCACCGAGGGCACAGAGGATAGTGCTATGCAGGGATTTATCCCTTGCATGCTCTCCGTGAGATCCACATTCCCAACTTAATGTCCACACACTAAATTCGTAGTGCCCCTGCCCATTACACTTATTACTCGTGGCATACAATCTTACCGAGTCCTGTAAGAATTCGGGCAATGCGTGTGCATCCAGCACACAAATTTTCAACTGTCGCCATTGATGTACTGGGTGATCAAAAAGTCAGTATAAATTTGAAAACTGAATAAATCACGAAATAATGTAGATATAGAGGTACAAATTGACACATATGCTTGGAATGACATGGGGTTTTATTAGAACCAAAAAAAATACAAACATTCAAAAAATGTCGGACAGATTGCGCTTCATCTGATCAGAATAGCAATAATTAGCATAACAAAGTAAGACGAAGCAAAGATGATGTTCTTTACAGGAAATGCTCAATATGTCCACCATCATTCCTCAACAATAGCTGTAGTCGAGGAATAATGTTGTGAACAGCAATGTAAAGCATGTCCTGAGTTATGGTGGGGCACTGGCGTCGGATGTTGTCTTTCAGCATCCCTAGAGATGTCTGTCGATCATGATACACTTGCGACTTCAGGTAACCCCAAAGCCAATAATCGCACGGACTGAGGTCTGGGGACGTGGGAGGCCAAGCATGACGAAAGTGGCGGCTGAGCACACGATCATCACCAAACGACGCGCGCAAGAGATCTTTCACGCGTCTAGCAATATGGGGTGTTCTTTTTTTTTTTGTTCTAATAAAACCCCATGTCATTCCAAGCGTGTGTGTCGATTTTTACCCCTCTATCTACATTATTCCGTCGTTTATTAAGTCTTCAAATTTATTCTGACTTTTTGATCACCCGGTATATCAACGCCTGTCGACAGCTTTACCGAGTAAGGTGGCGCAGTGGTTAGCACACTGGACTCGCATTCGGGACGACGACGGTTCAATCCCGCGTCCGGCCATCCTGATTTAGGTTTTCCGTAATTTCCCTAAATCACTCCAGGCAAATGCCGGGATGGTTCCTTTGAAAGGGCACGGCCAAATTCCTTCCCCGTCCTTCCCTAATCTGATGAGACCGATGACCTCGCTGTCTGGTCTCCTTCCCCGAACAACCCAACCCAACCCCTCGACAGCTTAGCGTCCTGATATAATTATAATTTAATTAGGATTTTTGTCACCTCAGCGTCTAGTTTTGCAGAACATTAGGGAGTGTTTTTCTTTTGAATACCTGAATCATGTTCAGCCAAGAACGGACGAATAATTCAGTTGGTTTCTTTCGCGCTTCCTTCCTTCATTTCTTCCTTCAGTTTCTGCTCCCTTTGACGGTTGGATCTAGCGGTGGTAATTTCTTTCACCAGGATTCATACCAACTATGCCTGGGCGAAATGCCATGAAGATGGTGCGGAGAGCTAATTGTTCAAGGAAGGCTGAATACTCGCCACTATATAGCCAGACTCTGAAACTCTGTTGTCATATCCTTCACGCCTACTGTATAGAATGTCAGAGTCCAGCAAGGCCGGCCGGTGTGGCCGAGCGGTTCTAGGCGCTTCAGTCTGGAACCGCGTGACCGCTACTGCGCAGGTTAGAATCCTGCCTCGGGCATGGATGTGTGTAATGTCCTTAGGTTAGTTAGGTTTAAGTAGTTCCAAGTTCTAGAGGACTGATGATCACAGATGTTAAGTCCCATAGTGCTCAGAGCCATTTGAACCAATTTAGTCCAGCAAGATAATGCGGGACTCCATATTGTAGACCACACCACAAGCGCCTTGAGGAATGCTCGGATTGTTGAAAAGCGCTCTCCATCCCCTGATTTGTCACCCGTTGAGCATGTGGGGGACGTGACGAGATGGGAACACGTGTACTTTCACAACAGGCTCTAACCAGCAGTCTTTATGAACTGACACTGAATGTGTTTCAGGCACAGCAACAAAGGCCTCAACATTCCGAGGCTGTATGCTTCGATATTACACCAGGAACAGAGGTGATGGATACCAGTTTTGAATAAAAAGTAAGTTTAATGATTTAGTACATTTTATGTAACGAATCTCTCCACAAAGTTTGATAAACATCGGACTGGTATTGGACTGGTGGAACACATTCTACTTCCGTCAGTGTGGAACTTGGTTCAAATGGCTCTGAGCACTATGGCACTTAACTTCTAAGGTCATCAGTCCTCTAGAACTTAGAACTACTTAAACCTAACTAACCTAAGGACATCACACACAACCATGCCCGAGGCAGGATGCGAACCTGCGACCGTAGCGGTCGCGCGGTTCCAGACTGTAGCGCCTAGAACCGCTCTGCCACACCGGCCGGCAGTGTGGAACTGCTCTTGGCGGTTTTAAGATACTTTCTCTGAATATTGCATCTGTTCCACGTTTTCAGTGGCTCGGAGTCAGGGAACGCCATGCTCACCAGAGGTCTGCGATCGACCCAGTACTGCTGAAGCTCACTAGACGAGACGCCGGTAAGAATTTTTCGCCCTTCCTTCCCTCTGCACAGAATTCGCGCTGGAGTTTCTCTGGCACGGAGCCGCTGGAGGACGGGACTGGGAAGTCAGCCATCAGACGTCATCGCGTCGCGGCGGCGGGCGGAGCGGCAGCCTACCTAAGCAAACAGCGCCGTGGCTGCGGTAAGCGGGCAGACAAAAAGCTCTGGAAGAACGGGGCGGGGCGCGGCTTAGGCAAACAGCGGCCGCTTTCCCTTGAACCCGCTGCTCCCACGCTCCAGACAATGCGGCCGCGGGAAAGAGGAAAGCACCCAACTCGCCAGCGCAGCCATTCACTGCCGGCCGACTCTCTCCGCGCCAGCTTCCTTCACGACTTCTGAGCGCAAGGTGCACTCCCCACCGTCGCACAGCTGGTGCATCGTAGGACCGTGCCTGAGGCGTGTTACTAGTGATTCGTCCTTCCTGTCCAGTGCTGTAGTAGTGTGCACGTGAGAAGGCAGCTGGTGGGGCGATGCGCAGTGGCAAGCAAGCAGCGGTGTGCCACAGAGGACTATGTGACGCTCTGGCAAATAGCGCCATTCTATGGGTCTCTTCGTAGCATGCGCTTCGGGATGCGTGTAGGACGTTCAGCTTCAGTTTCATGTTAGTTTATAGTGCAGTGACCGCATTCATCATTTGGTTTTGCTGTTCTTGGATTGACCATCTTTGCAGACAAAATTTCTAGGTATAAGTTCCGACTAATACGCGTACATTCATTCCTTAATGCCAACTGGAAATGGACGCACAACAGCAACATTTATACTGGGTTCTCGCGAAGTTGAGAAGTTTTATTTACAAACGAAGTTCTAGAAATATTTGCAGTGTTTGTGCGCGTATCTCAGCAACCCACGCGAATACAGATGAAAAATGATATGCAAAGCCTACATTTGTAGATGACAACCTGTCATCACTTGATAATGTACAGGTTGTCCTACATAAACCTACAATGTAAAATCAAGATTTGAATAAAGAATGCCCACTGACGACGACACGAAAGTCCTGAAACATACAGAGGGGTCCAAAAAAATGTATCCACTATTCAAAAGTCCATAACTGGCAAACTAATTGACGGAGTTGTCTCATCTTTGGTAGTGTAATAGTGTGTAGTTCCGGCAATCGCCACACAAGCGCTGTATCGCTTTGTCGCCAGACAGTGTTTTGTTCTTAGTTGCAGCCGGCCAGGGTGGCCCAGCGGTTCTAGGCGCTACAGTCTGGAACCGCGCGACCGCTACGGTCGCAGGTTCGAATCCTGCCTCGGGCATGGATGTGTGTGATGTCCTTAGGTTAGTTAGGTTTAAGTAGTTATAGGGGACTGATGACCTCAAATTTTAAGTCCCATAGTGCTCAGAGCCATTTGAACCATTTCTTAGTTGCACCTAGTTACTCGAGTAAACAAGGCTGGCGCAAGGCTTACATTAGATGAAAGGAAATCAGTTTTGAAGTGGTATTTTAAGTGCGAAAACATTAATGAGGTTCAACGGCAATGGCGAAATGAGTATCAAAAGGAGCCACCGACACGTTTAATGATACGTCGCATCAGAGACAAATTTGAAGCCGAAGGCTGTGTTAAAGATGTACACAAATAACGATCTGGACGACCTGTAACAGTAACAAGTCCACCTAACTCCCGTCGTGTGTTACAACAATTCAACGGCTGGTCCAGGCGGAGGTTCGAGTCCTCCCTCGGGCATGGGTGTGTGTGTTTGTCCTTAGGATAATTTAGGTTAAGTAGTGTGTAAGCTTAGGGACTGATGACTTTAGCATTTAAGTCCCATAAGATTTCACACACGTTTGGACGTTTGAACGACAATTCACTCGCTCACCACAGAAGTCTGTGAGACAGTGTGCCCGTGAAACTGGAGTGAGTCGCTCAAGTGTTCGGCGAATTTTGAAGACAGCAAAGTGGAAGTGCTACATCGCATGATTGCTACACGCAATGATCGAGGACGAGCCAGATCGTGGAATGGAGTACTGCGAGTGGTTTACTAACATGGTGCGCAACGATGAAGAGTTTGCAGAGATGATTGTGTGGTCTGATGAGGCACAGTTCAAACTCAATGGTACAGTAAATCGCCACAATTGCATCTACTGGGCCGCTGAAAATCCGAACATCCATGTAGACAAATCCGTGAATTTGCCAGTAGTAAATGTTGGTGTGGGTTGTCTTACCGGAGCTTGATTGGGCCTTTCTTCTTTGACGGCACAGTTACCAGTGAGGTGTACCTTCAGAAGCTTCAGACATCCACTTTACCTACCATTCGAGACTTGTCTGGAGCACAGTGATTACTTTCAACAAGATGGAGCCCCAGCCCACTACCAAAATCGTGTTAGGGCGTATCTCGACGAAAATCTACCAGGAATATGGATAGGACGCAGACGTGCTGTGGAGTATCCACCACGTTCCCTAGACCTAACTCCTCTCGACTTTTACCTGTGGGAAACACTAAAGGACGTCGTTTATCGACAAAAGCCACGCACATTGGATGAACTTCGAGAATCCATCGTACATTCATGTGCAAATATCCAACTGAACATGTTGCAGTCAGCAGTTCGTACTGCATTTCGGCGGCATCGTTTGTGTGTGGATGTTAATGGTGACCATTTCGAACACCTACAGTGATATCTTTAAGTTGGAATTTAAGCTACACTTTCACCAAAAATGAGACAACTCCGTCAATTAGTTTGCAAGTTATGGACTTTTAAACAGTGGATACATTTGTTTGGACCCCTCTGTATTTGGATCAATCTAAAATAAACAAACAGTGTCTTGCATAACAGGCAGACCTTATGTTCCGTAACTGTGAATATAATTAGGCACTACAGTGATCATTATGGGTGACCGAAAATAAACACAGAAGTATTATTTTAGTGTGTGACAGCAATAGTTTTCCGGCCATATTATTTTATTAGCGAGAGTCAGCAGCTTAAGAGTGAGTGAATGTGAACCAGAGTGGTGCCGGTTGCCTGGATAGGTGGTAGTAGCTAGAGCCTGCACCGACAATGGCGACGCCTTTCCTTGCTACGGAACACATCATGCACCTGCCTTCTTGTTTGCACTCCACTTTAGTGGTGGTGTAATATCATTGCTAGCCTCACTGTGGGGTCATCGACTTCACGGCTGCCTTCGCGAGAGTTGGTTGCCAGAGTTCTGCGGGAGGTTGCTCTGTGGAGCATGGAAGCGTAATCTGTTGAATTGGTTTGTGATCGGAACCTACTGGGCTGTCCTAAGGACTCTATCACTTTCCATCGAAGACTGTCGCTTTCCTTTTGAAAATAAACTTGCAGGAAGTCCCAGCAGGGTGTAGCACTTTGCAGCGTTGTGCTGTTTTTGGGAGCAGGAAACAGCCAACCAGCGAGGCTGCTTTCCTCTCCTGAAGCTGATTGGTAGCGAGGCCAGAACGTTAAAGATGTTTTCGTGCATCTGCTTGGAACTAACGAAATTGAGGAGTCGGCTCACATCACAGGTGGAGGAGGCAATCTGGGTTGGTGATGATGTCATGTAAACTGTGCGTTGTACGTCAACTCGAGACTGAGTTACCGTTTTTCGTACCAAAATATTATTTTTAAGTACAAGTGTGTTCCCGTGACAGATGTAGATTGTGATTAAATCATTTGTCTTCTCGGCAAATATTGCAATTTTAGTGTCTGTTCTTGCTCAGATTTAGAGGTCAACCTAGCACAGCTTGTAGCTATAACTTGACAGGAAGTTATGTTTAATAAAGGCCATGGCGTTGGCGGAGTCTAACTGTAGTCAATAAATACATTTGTTTCCATGAAAATTTGTAATGTGGTGCTTTTGTACACATTTTTTCTCTGTTGAATTTATTGTCTTTGGGGAGATTTTCAGTGTAAATTTTGGAAGTGGCATAGTGACTGTTAGTAGTGTACTTTTTTCGGTCCAGTTGTCGCACCTCAGAAATGTCACCTCTCATAACTTTTCTGATTAGATAGGTGAAGGGCATTTACCGTTGGTTTTGAGATAGGCAAAAGTTTAAGGGGCAAAAGGAAGGCTGACAAGAATCTGCTGGGATAATATTATCAGAAAAAGTATTTTTACGAAAAATGTCGAAGCTGATTGTGTTGTCAAATAACTTAAGCTTCAAATTCTTGTCATCCACACGCTCATAAAATTGCCTTCTTTCATTCTGTAGTTCATCGTGCCGAGAACACACCTTTAGATTTTTACTAAAGATAGTTCTTTCTCTAAACAATCCTGTTCTATAGTACTAACAGCGGATACGACCCTAAGTTAATTGACCAAATTGTTAGGAAAAAAACAGCTGTAAAATGTTCAAACCTAGGAGATAACAAGGTGAAAAAGAGTGAGGGTAATAAAGTTATTTCTACTCTATTTTTGGGGAACGTATCATACAAGATAAGGGGACTTCTACAGAAGCAATACGCTTACAGAGTTACCTTTTCCGTACATAATTGCCTGATAGAAAGAGTGATTCATACTATTGGGGCACGGGAAGAACCTGGCACTAAATCCGAAGTTTACAAAATTACTTGTAACGACTGCCCCAACTATTACATTGGGCAGACAGGTAGACCCATTAAAGTAAGATATAAAGTACACATGCTAGGTAAAAATGGGGGAAACGTGTACAATTTCACGTTTGCTGAACATCTATTGCTCATACAACATACGCCACGTAAACTGGATGACTTAGAATTGCTACACGAAGTCGGTAAAGGTTACAAACTGGACCTGTTCGAGGACTTCGAGATTTTCAAGCATCTGTCTCAAAAAGATGGTTTTATTCTTAACGATCAGGTGCAGCTTAGAAACAAAATTTTTTTTGATAGTTTCAAAACCCTCCTTGCTCTAACGTAATATAGTCTGGCTGACTAGAAGTTAGTTTTCTTGTCTGTTCATGCTGGTGAGATGCTCCTTTCCTGTTTGTTAGAATACTGCGTATTTTTTATGCTTGCTGTTCGCGGTTTTCGAGGTGTATGTGTGATTCTGTTATGTTTTGTATTCACGGCTACAGATGGTTTCATTTACTACAACATTTTGTCCGTTTTCGCTAATATATATCCTAGTCTAAGTTACGCGAGATACTCGCGCGTAACACTAGTGCCCTCTCTCGTTAGATGTGTTCCTTAGCGCAAGCTTCATCGGCATGACAGAAGGACACAGGCAAATTGATTTCATATTTTCTATTGTATGTAGGTGTCTTAAATGGTTTCTGATATGTTTTATTTATGAAGACAGAGGGTTTGAATTAGCACAACTTTTAAAATTTTGAGGCGCATGAGTATGTATCCCTGGGTTTTAATGTGATAGAGCGTCTCGCGCATACCGTAAGTGCCCCCTCTCGGTGAAACTGTCTGCCCTAGGGCTTCTACACCCTCTTCACGCTACTTCACAGGCTAAGTACTGTTGATATGCCGTGTTCGCATCGACCTACTCTTCATAATTATGCTGTACAAATGAAGGTGATGTTTTAATTTTAACTACTGACGACGCCGTTGGCACGATTATTTTATGTATATCCACTGCAGGATCTGATTTTTGTAAGTGACTAAAAGTTTTTGTGGTTTTAATACTTTGGAAATTTTACGGTTATTTAAAACTGTAAGTGTTTTTTTCTCCCTGTTATGGTGCTAAGTTTTTAGCTAATGAAGGTGTCTTCCTGTTCAGATGCATTTTTGCTTCTGATCAAGTTATATTTAGGTATACCCAAACCGTGGTAGGGGATTTCAATAAATCGTTACCCTGCAGCTGTTTGGCTGTTATCATTTACCGTGAAGATTTTTCACAGTTGCTGCTTCAGCGATGTTTAAAATTTTGACCTTATGAAGTGCCGTGTACACTACAGGTGAATACTTTACTCCTGGTGTCATAGTTCTGTCAAAGCTGCGAAATAGGATAAAACAGCGTAAAGCTCACTGATGATAGAATTTGTGAAACTGTGAAGTTGGCTCATACACTCCTGGAAATGGAAAAAAGAACACATTGACACCGGTGTGTCAGACCCACCATACTTGCTCCGGACACTGCGAGAGGGCTGTACAAGCAATGATCACACGCACGGCACAGCGGACACACCAGGAACCGCGGTGTTGGCCGTCGAATGGCGCTAGCTGCGCAGCATTTGTGCACCGCCGCCGTCAGTGTCAGCCAGTTTGCCGTGGCATACGGAGCTCCATCGCAGTCTTTAACACTGGTAGCATGCCGCGACAGCGTGGACGTGAACCGTATGTGCAGTTGACGGACTTTGAGCGAGGGCATATAGTGGGCATGCGGGAGGCCGGGTGGACGTACCGCCGAATTGCTCAACACGTGGGGCGTGAGGTCTCCACAGTACATCGATGTTGTCGCCAGTGGTCGGCGGAAGGTGCACGTGCCCGTCGACCTGGGACCGGACCGCAGCGACGCACGGATGCACGCCAAGACCGTAGGATCCTACGCAGTGCCGTAGGGGACCGCACCGCCACTTCCCACCAAATTAGGGACACTGTTGCTCCTGGGGCATCGGCGAGGACCATTCGCAACCGTCTCCATGAAGCTGGGCTACGGTCCCGCACACCGTTAGGCCGTCTTCCGCTCACGCCCCAACATCGTGCAGCCCGCCTCCAGTGGTGTCGCGACAGGCGTGAATGGAGGGACGAATGGAGACGTGTCGTCTTCAGCGATGAGAGTCGCTTCTGCCTTGGTGCCAATGATGGTCGTATGCGTGTTTGGCGCCGTGCAGGTGAGCGCCACAATCAGGACTGCATACGACCGAGGCACACAGGGCCAACACCCGGCATCATGGTGTGGGGAGCGATCTCCTACACTGGCCGTACACCACTGGTGATCGTCGAGGGGACACTGAATAGTGCACGGTACATCCAAACCGTCATCGAACCCATCGTTCTACCATTCCTAGACCGGCAAGGGAACTTGCTGTTCCAACAGGACAATGCACGTCCGCATGTATCCCGTGCCACCCAACGTGCTCTAGAAGGTGTAAGTCAACTACCCTGGCCAGCAAGATCTCCGGATCTGTCCCCCATTGAGCATGTTTGGGACTGGATGAAGCGTCGTCTCACGCGGTCTGCACGTCCAGCACGAACGCTGGTCCAACTGAGGCGCCAGGTGGAAATGGCATGGCAAGCCGTTCCACAGGACTACATCCAGCATCTCTACGATCGTCTCCATGGGAGAATAGCAGCCTGCATTGCTGCGAAAGGTGGATATACACTGTACTAGTGCGGACATTGTGCATGCTCTGTTGCCTGTGTCTATGTGCCTGTGGTTCTGTCAGTGTGATCATGTGATGTATCTGACCCCAGGAATGTGTCAATAAAGTTTCCCCTTCCTGGGACAATGAATTCACGGTGTTCTTATTTCAATTTCCAGGAGTGTATTTCGCGCCTGTGTTAGCAGAAGTGGATTCCCACGAATCTGAGATGTTTGCTTCTACGTGCATTTATCTGTGAGGAAAACTGTTGTCTGCTAGTTCCTGAGCTGGCCGCGGTGGTCTCGCGGTTCTAGGCGCGCAGTCCGGGACCGCGCGACTGCTACGGTCGCAGGTTCGAATCCTGCCTCGGGGATGGATGTGTGTGATGTCCTTAGGTTAGTTAGGTTTAACTAGTCCTAACTTCTAGGGGACTGACGACCTAAGATGTTAAGTCCCATAGTGCTCAGAGCCATTTGAACCATATTTTTTTTTGCTAGTTCCTGTATATTTTATTACAGGGTTAACTGAAGTTTCTGTCCAACCATCTCTTCAGTAAAAAAAGCAATATCAGGAGTGATGTTAGGAAGAACTCAGCTTACAGCTCGTAAAATTGTTGTTTATTAACACGTGACTGACTTCGCAGCTTCAAGCCGCACCGTCAGATGAACAACATTAAAAAATCATAGGCATACCCATCACTCGTAGTCTAAATTTACAATTTAAAGAGTGTTGAGTATGCCTATAATCTTTTAACGTTGTTCACCTGATGATGCGGTTTTTAAGCGACGAAACCGATGCGACAGCTGCGGTTGCCCGGAACATAAAATAGTTTGCAGTATCATGTGGTTCGGCATATCCACTTTTACTTCCATCTTGACGTGTGGAGACTTTGTAATCTTAATTATCACCAAATCGTGAAGATTAAGTCTTGTCACATACACGCAACGTAATCACATCTCTAAAATTTAAAATGACATGTCTTAGGTAAGTGATAACATGGCCGGCATCAGCTATCCAGTATGTTCGGGAATGACACCCCTCTAATGAGTTAGCTAAATCAAGCCACCAAACGGTGTGTGGCGGAGGGCACTTTACTTGCCACTGTCATTACATCTCTTTCCTGTTCCAGTCGCGTATGGTTCGCGGGAAGAACGACTGCCGGAAAGCCTCTGTGCGCGCTCGAATCTCTCTGATTTTACATTCGTGATCTCCTCAGGAGGTATAAGTATGGGGAAGCAATATATTCGATACCTCATCCAGAAACGCACCCTCTCGAAACCTGGACAGCAAGCTACACCGCGATGCAGAGCGCCTCTCTTGCAGAGTCTGCCACTTGAGTTTGCTAAACATCTCCGTAACGCTATCATGCTTAGCGAATAACCCAGCGACGAAACGCGCCGCTCTTCTTTGGATCCTCTCCATCTCCTCTGTCAACTCGACCTGGTACGGATCCACGCTGATCACCAGCACTCAAGTATAGGTCGAACGAGTGTTTTGTAAGCCACCTACTTTGCTGGTCTAAGGACTCTCCCAATGACTCTCAACCTGGCACCCGCCTTACCAACAATTAATTTTATATGATCATTACACTTCAAATCTTTCCGTACGCATACTCCCAGATATTTTACAGAAGTAACTGCTACCAGTGTTTGTTCCGCTATCATATAATCATACAATAAAGGATCCTTCTGTCTATGTATTCGCAATACATTACATTTGTCTATGTTAAGGGTCAGTTGCCACTCTCTGCACCAAGTGCCTATCCGCTGCAGATCTTCCTGCATTTCACTGCAATTTTCTAATGGTGCAACTTCTCTCTATACTACAGCATCATCCACGAAAAGCCGCATGGAACTTCCGACACTATCTACTAGGTCATTTATATATATGTATTGTGAAAAGCAATGGTCCCATAACACTTCCCTGTGGTACGCCAGAGGTTATTTTAACGTCTGTAGACATCTCTCCATTAAAGAACAACATGCTGTGTTCTGTTTGCTAAAAACTCTTCAATCCAGCCACACAGCTGGTCTGATATTCCGTAGGCTCTTACTTTATCAGGCGACAGTGCGGTACTGTATCGAACGCCTTCCGGAAGTCAAGGAAAATGGCATCTACCTGCGAGCCTGTACCTAATATTTCTGAGTCTCATGAACAAATAAAACGAGTTGGGTCTCACACGATCGCTGTTTCCGGAATCCATGCTGATTCCTATAGAGTAGATTCTGGATTTCCAGAAATGACATGATACGCGAGCAAAAAACATGGCCGGCCGAAGTAGCCGTGCGGTTAAAGGCGCTGCAGTCTGGAACCGCAAGACCGCTACGGTCGCAGGTTCGAATCCTGCCTCGGGCATGGATGTTTGTGATGTCCTTAGGTTAGTTAGGTTTAACTAGTTCTAACTTCTAGGGGACTAATGACCTCAGCAGTTGAGTCCCATAGTGCTCAGAGCCATTTGAACCATTTTTTTGAAAAAACTTGTTCTAAAATTCTACAACTGATCGATGTCAGAGACATGATTGACAGGATTTTTCTAGAGAATGCTGCGGGGGCTACGAGATATTAATTGGATGTGTACTCCAAAAGGCGGATCTGATACTGTGAAGCATGATATATAGCCCGAAAGGCCGGTCAAAGAATAATCAGAGAGCTAAGTCAGAGTTTCGTAAGGATAGACAGTCTGCAAAAGATTGTGGACCTGCTGAGGTAAGCTATAAAGATGCGCTGCTCGCTAAATCTTATCTGTGTAATCTAGAACTTCACTGACAATAAGTAATAGTTAGTTCCAAGCTTAACTTAGCTTCAGCTTTTGATAAACTGTTGCACAGGTGATTGTATTCACTCTACGTCCAAGTTCTTAACTTAGTCGTGAGTCGACTAAGTAAACCCAAGTGAATTATTTGTTTGGTATATTCAGTTTGTTACATCAAACCTAGTTCCTCTCTTGAAGCACCCTTAGAATGTCCTGAGTCTCCAGTCGAGGCCCTATCATCGCAAGAATTCTAACTTTAGCCCTATACATTCCAGCTACTGCCACTCTTTCGCTGATGTGCTGAAGTCGCTGAAAGGGCACAACCAGTTCTAAGGCTCACGCTGTGTGGCTAATAGCAGAGCGGCGATGCGACAGTCTGAGTAACGTATCTGCGACATCCCATAGTCTTGGAGCCATGTGCGAACTCCACCAGTGAGCTGCTCTCGAGGATCTCATCGCTGTTGATATCAGCCTCAAGGGCTGTACAACTCAACAGCAGTATTTCAACCAGATACCACGTTTCTCAAGTTTAGCCTGGCGATGTGCATCTCGAAACCTGTTTCGACTAGTGAATGTCTTGTGACTGACATTTTTGAGACAGTTGTAGAACTACTGTGAAATGAGTGGAAGAAGTGACTTCCTAGATTGTGCGTTTTCTTTCCCTTCCAAAATATAGACTCACATACCACGTAAAGCTGTATTTATTCAAAACGGTGTTGGCCAAGAGGGGAAAGGGGAAGTCTTTCTGTCGGGAGTTGTAATCAAAGACAGTGGCTGAGAAAGTCTCCACAGAAAGCGCCTTGAAAGCTGCATTGCATCTCCAGAGCTGATGGGCTGCAATGAAATCACTACCTTCACAATAAAGGCGCTTGCCAAAGTGAACGGAGAGGTGCAGTTCGCCAGAACATGGAACTTGCAGATATCAAAGAAATTAACTAAAGGTAATGCTGGAATGTTTTAAGTGAAACATCACCTTTACAAAAATGTGTGTGTCCTTTAGTACGGGAAAGTGAGGGCACAACAGAATTCTTTTTATTAAAAAAGATTGATTACATATCTTGATTGACAAGATTAACAGCCAGAGCTGCGTATTATGCGTCACGTGAATCGCTTCAACGTCTACCAAGTGGTAGCACAAGAGTTACAGCAAGAAATGACTTTTAGTCAAATCAACTACCAGTAAGCCCAGTGTGGTAACCGCAAGGCCGAACCAATCAGTGAGTGGCCGCCCGTGAACGCTGTCGACGGCTGCGAGCTGACACCGGTGTCACCGTGGCAAGACACTGTAACTCGGTATCTGAAATGGAGTGCAGCACTGTCATGAAATTCCACAGCTTTACGTTCTGTTTGTCTCAGACCGATAACTAAAATACAGGAGAAGCGACCCTGGGATATTCACTCATATAACGTCATATTACAGTTTTATCGTTATATCCCTGGTGATGGAAATACATTGTCTTAGTTGACCTTGACGAAACACAGTTACAAGAAAGGATCATCATCATCATTATCAATTACCACCAGATTTTACAACACCCACGATATATTTCTGTAGTGTTAAGTGGGAAGAGCAATGGTGAATGAAGTATCAAACTAAAATTGTCTTCAGTTGAGACATTCTTGAACATAAAAGAAATTTTGTTGATACACTGTAAGCTTCATTAATAATTATACACTTTTTACTGAAGTGCTGTCATGTGTTTTCCATCCTTAATTATATGTTGTTAAGAGTGAGATAGACACTAATGGAGTCTACATCCCTGGCACTTTTTTGTCAGCTATAAAGCTTTGAGACCTCTCACTGTCAGGTAGAGAATAATGAAAGTTTCACAGAAATTCTGAAACCGGTAATTAGGCCTCACTTACTTACATCCACATACTTCTATGTCCCTGAATATGGACCAAGCCTCAATCTAATTTGGTAAATGAAGTATGTGGTCCCGTCATATTAATATGACCACCGCATATGTTCGACATAAGTGTGCAATAACCACTCACAGATGACAGGTGGTAGCCCTAGGGCTGGAGGGTATATAAAGGGTGTCGAGTTAACGCGGAAAACTGTGCAGTCGTCGTTGCTATATGGAAATGGAGCGATTTATCGGATGCCCAAAAGGGTGCGGTCATTGGCTTTCGGGCTAAGGATAGCGACACTTCCAAAATAGCTATCTTTGTGAACTGTCCACTTGCCGCTGTAGTTATAGTACACCAAGTATGGTAAAATGACTGTATCCAAATCTGGCGCCGAGACACCTATGACGCATCGCGGGCTATAGACAACAGGTGTGAACGACAGCTTGGAAGATCAACTGTTGAGCAAATGACCGTCCAGATGAACCAGTAGTGTCTCCTCAACCACCGTTCAACGAAGGTCGCTGTGTATGGGCCTACCGTAGCAGCCATCTGTTCATGCATCCATGCTGACTGCTGTTTATTCGCGATGAAGACTGGAATTTGCAATCCAATATAGCAACTGGACGTTCACCGAATAGCGACAGGTGGTCTTTCAGAAGACAAAGCAAATACTCTGCAAGATTCTTCGGGAGGATCCTGGTCGGAGGAGGTAGTGTTATGGTCTGGTAAATGTTTTTGTAGCTGTCGCCGGATGATCTAGTCATTCTCGAAGAGACAATGGGGCAACACAAGTATTCATCTATTCTTGGTGACCGTGTCCACCCATACATGCAGTTTGTTTTTCCTCATATCGATCGTATCTACCAGCAGGACAATGCAATGTGTCACACAAATTGAAGTATACGTGCATGGTTTGAAAAGCATCAGAACGAGTTTACCGTATTCCCCTCGCTAACAAACTCCCTGGATTTAAACCCAATCGAGAAGATGTCGGACCAGCTCGATCGGGCTGTTCATACCATGGATCCTCATCTGAGAAACCTTGCACAGCTGAGCACGGCACTGGAGTCAGCACGGCTCCATATTCCTTCCTGCAGGTACCTTCCACAACTTCACTGACGCTCTTCTTGCACGTCTCATGCTGCAAAAGGTTCAGGCCTTTGTCACGTGATCACATTAATGGACTGGATGGCGTATAATAGTTAATGAACCTTGAAGATGAGCATCCACTGTACAAGATTTTAGAATCTTTGAAATTTTAAGTGCTGCTAGGGCCAGTTGTTCCAAGGAAATTCCAAACGACAGGCACTAACAAGTCATCAGTTGTGACTGACTGAATCACGTTTGCTCACAAGTCTGTGCACGTTTTCTGGACATTTGTTCCGTTTGTTACTAGAGTGCTTATTAGTTAATAAGCCGTATTAAGGCATCAGAAGTAGCTCTTAAAAATGATACGGGACCTTGTGTGCATTATCAGCGATGGCCCATTTCCTACATGAAGCTTATTACAAACCCATTTTCAGCTGTATGTCCAGCAGAGACATCAGCAGAAAAGTCATAGCACAGGTAGACGTGCATGAAGTTACCAATGAGTCGCTGTCTGACGTGCAGGCAAGTGAGGGTTCACAAGCTATAAGTCGAACAAAGCCTTCTGCAATATAGCATGAGCGTTCTCGGGGCGAAAGAATAACAATATAGATGTCTATAGTGGGTTCATATGGTTCAAATAGCTCTAAGCACTACAGGGCTTAACAACTGAGGCATCAGTCCCCTAGACTACTTAAACCTAACTAACCTAAGGACATCACACGCATCCATGCCCGAGGCAGGATTCGGACCTGCGACCGTAGCAGCAGCGCGGTTCCGGACTGAAGCATCTAGAACCGCTCGGCCACATCGGCCGTCTCTACAGTGGTCTAATCGTACTATTGTGTACAGTTGTCATGGAAACTGTGACAACGGGTCCCTGTTATCCATCGTGAGCATTAACTATGACTGTGCATGAAAATCAGACAGAATGGACGGAACGATTCACCGTCCAAATATGCAAGAGGCAACCAGATCTGCGATCAAACGAACAGTTGGGTGAAGGCTGTAGCTTTGGCGGTGCGAAGTAGGTAGTGCACCGTCAGTGGTAACGCCATAGTAAAAGAAGCGGACTCTTGCTGATTGGCCACGTGTAATCTGGTTTCGTGTTTCATGTTTTGGACGGGAGCCCATTGGCGTGAATGACTCTGCAACCATTCTTAGAAGAACAAACAGCACTCTATGGAGGCTATATATCTTGTAGGGAACGTAGTCGAACACTCTCTACGACCGTTAGTCCGTATAGAAGGTGCTCTATGACTATTTCGTTACGACTGCATCTTCGCACACCCAAACACGATTGATGGCATATCGAGGAAGAACGATCTCTTTCATCGGAATGAGATGTCAAGCTGCTTGGTTCTCCACAAATACACCGAAGAGCACGATGATGTCCTCGTAGTATTTTCCTGGCAACGAAATTCCGCATAGAAACTCAGTGAACATCTAGCAACGGATTTTACTAACTAATAAATCTGGGAATATTGATGTGACGCCAACCAACGTGTGGTGAACACCTAGCTTATCGTTTTTGTTCATCGTGTTCAGTCGACAGCATGTTCCATTGAGTACAGTGCGGAAACGCAAAGTGTCTTTGGAAACGGTGGTGGTAGATGACAACTCAGTTCTACCGTCTGCCATTAGGATCGTTCTTGTCTCCCTCAGTTAGGAACTGCATTAGTTAAATGTCAACGTGCTATGCTGCGTGCAGCATAGTGCCTGCATCTTGACTCGTGTATTTTCTTACATTTTTACGATAGCTGAGGATAGCGTTACCTTTTCCAGATTTGTGTGAAAAAGATGTCACATGAGAACGTAATATTTTTCAGAAAACTGTTATTGAAATGTTTTCAGTAAGAGTGTTTAGGAAATAATTTGATAAAGAAAAACGTAAATATAATTTCTTTCCACTCACATGTGTTTCGGGGCAGACCGATCATCGTACGTTGTTGAACAAGGAGCTCCTACGTGTTCACATACTGATCCAACTACATCGTCATTTACGATGGCAGTGAACTCGGGACCATCGGGATTCGACCGTCAATCTATGGAATCACATTTTTTCTACCTTAGGTCGATGGTCGTCTCCACAAACGCCGTCATCGAGGTGAACGGCGGCTCGAAACGAGCAGCACGCCACTGACGCAGGCTGGTGGGAGCAGTATTATGCTATGGGAGACATTCTCCTGCATCTGGCGTGGGACCTGTGGTAGTAATCGAAGACACGGCTATAGCTGCGAATCATTTGCATCCGCTGATGCCTGACGTCTTCCCAGGCGGCTATGTCATCTTTCAGCAGTGTAACAGCGCATGTCTTGGATCCAGAACAGTTTTAAAGTGGTTTGAGGAGAGTTATAGTGAACTCACGATGTCTCGGCGACCAAATTCGCCTGATGTAAATCCTATGGGTAGCTATAGGGCGGTATCACCGCGTGTGCAAATCAGCGGCCCGTTATCTAAGCCAATTATATGACCTGGGCGTGTATATCTAAAGCCAAACACCTCCACAAACCTACCAGCAAACTGTCGGATCCCTGGTACGAAAAATCAGTTACGTATTACAGACCATCTGTTAAGCAGGTGGTCATAATGGTTTGGCTCATCAGTGTACATGCATGAGTACTATACAACTACACAAACAGTTAAAAAATGCAGCTGCTGCTGTAGCTGCAGTCGGCAGATAAGAAAGGAAACTAATTTTACAATTTGTGAGAGGGATCCCAAGTCAGCAATGAATAAAAAACGATAACCCACGCCGCACCCTCGAAGGGTAATAGTATCGAGTTAACAATGAATAAATAGCTAAAATTAAGAAAGTTAAAAATTAGACAACTTTATTGATTATAACTATTAAAATGTGAATATTAGTTTTATTTTTTTTCCGGAGTTACCGACAGACAAAATAATGATGTTCCTCAAGTAAAGACCTATTTTTTGCCTAAGTTTTTGTGGTCGAAATGTAATGTAATTATTAAATAACAAATCCTCACCAAGATGGCGATTTCCATTAAAACATGGACTTTCACATGAAAGCAGGTTTTTAAATACAAAGTGAAATCAGCAGTAAAATTCACGTGAGCCTGAGGACCTAACATCCCAGAGGTTGCTGCAAAGAAACCCAGTTACTTTATTTATGGAAAAGTGATGATACGCTGATAGTTGTTCCTTTTTATCTGCTTGTGAGTATTTCAATAGGACCCAGGGAGTACAGCTGCTCTCACTTTTTAGCTGGACTTGCAAGAGACAATACGTACATCCGCGATCGGTACATCTAACCAGGACGCCGCACCCACCAGCAGCTTAGGCGCCGGATTGGTGGATGTTCAGCGAAATACTGAAGACTCAGAAACCTACCGAAGGCTACCAGTTCAGTGAGCATTCATTTCAAACGTGTAATTACTCACTTATTTGCTGTAACTAATTCAACGACTGTGGCGTGAATGTACAACTGTCACCGAGTCTCACCATCCATGTCCTCGCGGCTGCTACGGTCGCAGGTTCGAATCCTGCCTCGGGCATGGATGTGTGTGATGTCCTTAGGTTAGTTAGGTTTAAGTAGTTCTATGTCTAGGTGACTGGTGACCTCAGTTGCTAAGTCCCATAGCACTTAGAGCCATCTGAACCATCTGAACCATCCTTGTTTCACGAAGGCCAGATGTTCTACTGCTTCTGTATCAAAATTTGCTAATCTCTATCTTGTTCGCGGTATTTTCTAATACCTTCTTATTATGTATTATTTTCCATTACTGAATTTTTAAGCAGTGTCTGCTGGATTTATTCTTTTATTCAGGTTCAATTATCTAAACTCTCTTTCCTACCCATTGCGTTGTTTGATCGGTGTGCTATATTTACACGCCACTTTGAAGATCATAATAATTCTGTTTATGTTCCTAATGTTGTAAAGCTTTGATTACATCAGTTTTGACTGAGCTGTAAGTCTGGGCTAAATTTCACCCAGAAGATGAAATCTGATGTTTGGTATCTTGTCAGGACATTTTGCTAACAGATGCAGTTCCCATTTTACCAACCCAGTACATGAAAGTGTACTTAATTACTGGAAAATATATTCTCCAATCACTGAGCACACGTACGACTGAAGATTACATATATATCGCTATTGCGTATACGAATATGTAATGTAAAAATTATGTCTTGGATCTGTGTCCGGCTACGCGTGTGTATCGTGCACCAGAGATTCGGTATCTTACTTGAACAAGAATTTATGGTGCCTTTTTCAGTCATCAACTCTACTTAAAACGTGTTTTGTGTCGTGATAGTTCACACCGACTACTGACTACAGCGGAGAAACTGATAGCGGATAAAACAATAACAACACTGATGGCCAAGCTTTTCATATGAGAAACTGCAAGTACTTCAATGCATTTAAGAAGCCTTTCCATATACACAGTTCGAGATATGCTAGAAAAGCAAATGAGAGAAAAATTGTTACTCGACAGTTTCCAGCATCTTACAGCTTAGTGTACCTCCGACCATATTTTTCTGTATCCGGAAACTTCGGTAAATACTTACACGTCTGCTCTTTCTTTGACGTTATTAAATTCACCTTTTCCAAGAGCTCGTTATGATAATGAACTGAACGAGCTGTAGGTAATTGGACGGCAGTTAGCACTGGACAGAAGAGGGTCCAAACGACTCTGACATTTAGCTATTTAAAGCAAAGAGACTGTGGATACCGGTCAAATGAACTTTTTATATACTATAGATAGTCCAGGGAGAGAGCACTTAGACAGGTGATCATTCTATTTTATATGTCTGATATATTCCAACAGTAATTGTCGGCGACAATGGATGAACAACTCCTTGATAAAAACAGCTGAGCATCTCTTCACACCCTGTAGCTTGGCGACAAATGAACTTCCTACAGAAACTGTTAACCAGTTAAATTCTGTCATTCGGCACAGCTGTGCCGTACTTACACTTTTGCGTGAAATGACGTAGGTTTCTTCTCCCCTGCCCTCTCTGCTACCAAGAGAATGCAACTGGCTTAGAGCTTTGCCGCTGTACAAGGCACATGTGTAACCATTCCTGCTAACCGAACGCTTCACTATTTAACACCCCCGTCGTTTTGGTAAAGTCTTCTACACAAGTTACGGAAAGCTCTGTAATACAAAAAATATTAAGAAAATACATACAACTTTCATTAGTTCAAAACACAGAAGTGGATAATTCATAAGTTATTCTAATTCGTAAGTTACCACAGACAGTCTTTATATCTGTCTATTGGTTTGCCGTAAACTACAAGTGATCTCAGTTTTACAGCAGAGAGAATACTGAAAGGGGTCTTTACAGGAAAAACGGTACCGGAGCTACAATATTGGCGAGAGGAATACTGGAGTTGTTAGTACTGATTCGCTCATATTTCGAATCAAAACGATCAATAGCGGGCGGAGCTCAAGGACGGAATAATCGATAGACAACAGAAAGCGATGTTCAGATGTGCGAACTCGTGCAGCCATTCGCCTGGATGGCGGCGTTTAGGAACCCAAGAACTGGTCTGGTGTAACAAGAAATGCAATTCATCCGGCAGATGTATTGGCCGACGGTGAAAACTCGCTGATGCTCCACCCACTGCACCATAACTGACAGTGTCGTTGGGTTAACACAGTAACGCGTAGGATTCGTGTGATGTGGAGATCCATGTTCAAAACTGGCCTTTGAACGGTGTGCTCCCCAACACTTGCGTCTGCTCCAGTGTTGTACTCTGTCGTCAGATCTGCCACAGGTCGCTGCCTATCCTGGACTACGCAGTTGAGGATCCTTCGACCTCGAAGTCTTGTGATCCGGCCTGCTCGTTATTTCACCACCCTTCAACCAGTTTCCACAGGTGTTCACGACAGTAGAACGCCAACAGGCGACCAGCCTCACCGTTTCAGAGATTCCCCATTTTCAGCCGCAGCGCCACAACAACGTGCCTTCTGTCAAAACCGCCAAAATCAGTGGAGTTTTGCATTTGCGGTTCATATCTTTGCTGTAATGACTGCCCATTCGTCTCTCTTCCGCTTACATTCTTTCCTTATTCCGTCACGTGTCCCGAACATGACCAGGAGGCATTCAACCTTGTCGTGAGCAGTGGTCATAATGTTATCATTGATCTAAAACGTGCACACACTATCTATCTATCTATCTATCTATCTTATGTGTGTGTGTGTGTGTGTGTGTGTGTGTGTATATGTGTTGTTAATTTATTTATTACTTAGGAGGGTATCAGTACAGTTTACTACTGGACGAATTGGAATCAGGTTTTTATGTGCCTTAGATTGTACACATGAAGTTGGAATACGTGGGCTCATTATAGTGTGTAACTTCCTGTCTTGTTCAGTAAAGATTGCATTACAACTTTTAACTCATTTTTTATTCGTGCATTACACTTATATTTGTTGGTTGGATTGCTCTATATCTGTGTATATTATTCCGAAAAAAATTATTGCTTTGTCTATACGGTCATTACGTTTTATAAGGACTATATGTATTCCATTGTCTGATTTCACTGCAACTGTATTTTGTGTTACTAGTTTACTACTTACGTTTTTCACGGAATTACGTTCAGTATGGGTCAGATTGTTTTAGATTTTTCGTTTTTATTTCTGTTTTATGATTTCTGCTACTTTTACTGCTAGCCCATTTTGTTCACCTAAAGGTAATTTTGCAACAGCAGTGAAGTCTAAGGGGTAGCGCCATGCCACGTCAGTAAAGGGCCACACTGCGGTCTCCATGTCACTCTATCGCAGCTGCACCATATTACAAATATTTGATACCTGTTTTTAACGTAAATTGTATGAAGTATGCCGCAAAGTTTTGTGACGATGGCAAAGACGAGAAGAGCCGGGTCACAGAACATTTATAACCAAATAATGTGGCAAAATAAGACGCAAAATGTCATAAAATTATGAAGCATATACGAAAGAAATACGTGTGACGTATGTGCAAGTGCATGTAGCTATGCTGGACAGTGAGTAAAAAACGAGAAAACTATTGACTACGAAGTACGGCTGTAGCAGCAGCAGCAGCAAATAGAGCTGGAGTTTGGGAATGGAGAATAAGAACCGGGGCGGATGGATCAGGAAAGTAATTTCACAGTTGCGAGAGCCAGATGCAGGGCGTCGGCTGCCGTTCGGTGCAGCCAGTGATTGGCAAGCGACCAGCTTCACGCTGAATGCCAAAACTATTCTTGACGGATTGCGAGCGTCCAGACTTTCGCATTTTTCCGCAGACGAAGCAGTTTGCGCCCGCCACTTGCTCGCTTTACTGCCCTGGCATTCACTGTGCGGAACGCAGTTCGCCCTCCACTTGACTAAATTTCGTGGACAGATTGGGACACAGCCTGTCTAGCGGTCATCCAGGTCGCGGTGGGAACGTATTGTTGCTCCACATTTACGGTTGATGCTGCACAGACGATAAAACTTGTCTGCTGCTTCTGTCAGTTATCGAGCTCAAAATAACGTCTACTGCAAAGTGGAGATTCAGGTATTGAACATTACACTTCGTATGTATGGCGTCCACATTCGAAATATCCATGTTGAATGAGAAGGACTGTTAAAAATCTCTATTCAGAGACACTACCGATTTCGCCAGCTAAACGAAATACAAATATACAGAATACATTGTCCAAAGTGGTAGAAGCTTTGAAATACGATTAAGAGAACATACTGGTAATTCCAGTACAAAATCAGCTTTGGGTGCCTCCTTGCAGGAGACAGGACACACACTATCTGCTATTGTCACTAATCACCAAGTAGTTAATCGAAAAGGAAAGGATAATATCCAATATCTCCTAGAACAACTTAATTTTCGCGGCCTGAAAAGAACCACTCAAAATGGTTCAAATGGCTCTGAGCACTATGGGACTCAATTGCTGTGGTTATCAGTCCCCTAGAACTTAGAACTACTTAAACCTAACTATCCTAAGGACATCACACACATCCAAGCCCGAGGCAGGATTCGAACCTGCGACCGTAGCAGTCGCACGGTTCCGGACTGCGCGCCTAGAACCGCGAGACCACCGCGGCCGGCAGAACCACTCAAATTACCCTTCGACTCACAGACTGATTTGCATCACGGAAACCTCTTAGACATTTTGATTACTTGAATGGATAATGTTCCTCCACTCTTACCACGTTTGAAAAAGCTTTTTTTATCTGTGGAAATATTTCTTGATTGTGAGAGCATCGCGTTTGGTACTAGTACCCTGCAGGCACTGTTGATACTATTAGAAAACGTTTCGATACTCATTGCAACTACACTCCTGGAAATGGAAAAAAGAACACATTGACACCGGTGTGTCAGACCCACCATACTTGCTCCGGATACTGCGAGAGGGCTGTACAAGCAATGATCACACGTACGGCACAGCGGACACACCAGGACCCGCGGTGTTGGCCGTCGAATGGCGCTAGCTGCGCAGCATTTGTGCACCGCCGCCGTCAGTGTCAGCCAGTTTGCCGTGGCATACGGAGCTCCATCGCAGTATTTAACACTGGTAGCATGCCGCGACAGCGTGGACGTGAACCGGTTGTGCAGTTGACGGACTTTGAGCGAGGGCGTATAGTGGGCATGCGGGAGGCCGGGTGGACGTACCGCCGAATTGCTCAACACGTGGGGCGTGAGGTCTCCACAGTACATCGATGTTGTCGCCAGTGGTCGGCGGAAGGTGCACGTGCCCGTCGACCTGGGACCGGACCGCAGCGACGCACGGATGCACGCCAAGACCGTAGGATCCTACGCAGTGCCGTAGGGGACCGCACCGCCACTTCCCAGCAAATTAGGGACACTGTTGCTCCTGGGGTATCGGCGAGGACCATTCGCAACCGTCTCCATGAAGCTGGGCTACGGTCCCGCACACCGTTAGGCCGTCTTCCGCTCACGCCCCAACATCGTGCAGCCCGCCTCCAGTGGTGTCGCGACAGGCGTGAATGGGGGGACGAATGGAGACGTGTCGTCTTCAGCGATGAGAGTCGCTTCTGCCTTGGTGCCAATGATGGTCGTATGCGTGTTTGGCGCCGTGCAGGTGAGCGCCACAATCAGGACTGCATACGACCGAGGCACACAGGGCCAACACCCGGCATCATGGTGTGGGGAGCGATCTCCTACACTGGCCGTACACCACTGGTGATCGTCGAGGGGACACTGAATAGTGCACGGTACATCCAAACCGTCATCGAACCCATCGTTCTACCATTCCTAGACCGGCAAGGGAACTTGCTGTTCCAACAGGACAATGCACGTCCGCATGTATCCCGTGCCATCCAACGTGCTCTGGAAGGTGTAAGTCAACTACCCTGGCCAGCAAGATCTCCGGATCTGTCCCCCATTGAGCATGTTTGGGACTGGATGAAGCGTCGTCTCACGCGGTCTGCACGTCCAGCACGAACGCTGGTCCAACTGAGGCGCCAGGTGGAAATGGCATGGCAAGCCGTTCCACAGGACTACATCCAGCATCTCTACGATCGTCTCCATGGGAGAATAGCAGCCTGCATTGCTGCGAAAGGTGGATATACACTGTACTAGTGCCGACATTGTGCATGCTCTGTTGCCTGTGTCTATGTGCCTGTGGTTCTCTCAGTGTGATCATGTGATGTATCTGACCCCAGGAATGTGTCAATAAAGTTTCACCTTCCTGGGACAATGAATTCACGGTGTTCTTATTTCAATTTCCAGGAGTGTATAATCTAATCTAGACGTAAGTGACTCAAAAAGGAATGTACTGTCTCTGAGTATTAAAGTTTGTTTTCAAAAATGTACAGTCAACCCCCAACATTTCCGTCTGGGTACCTACTTACACTTGTTTGCGAAAATGCGCATGCACGGCTTTCCTCGTAGGCCAATGTGCAAATTGTTCAAACGGCTCTGAGCACTGTGGGACTTAACATCTGAGGCCATCAGTCCCCTAGAACTTAGAACTACCTAAACGTAACTAACCTAAGGACATCACACACATCCATGCCAGAGGCAGGAGTCTAATCTGCGACCGTAGCAGCAGCGCGGTTCCGGACTGAAGCGCCTAGAACCGCTCGGCAACAACGGCCGGCGCCAGTCCGCAGCTTTCGGTTAGTTTAATACTGGGAACAGCGACGCTTCCGCCCCAGTCTGTCTACATTGCAGGTAAAATGTGACATTATTCTAACAGTTCTTTCTACATCACGATTTTAAACGCGGTTCTTTTGCAGAATGATTAATTTGATGTCCACTACGTTTTCGCTTTTCACGTATTTACCGGGCACTTTCTATTTATGAACGTTCGCATGTCTGTGAGTTGGAAAATTTGAAATACCTTGATGAAATGTTGGCGACTGTGTTTTTTCCGGCTTTCAAAGGGATCGCTTGTATGAACTGACTGTAGGTAGACGCAAGCCTAATCGCTGCTGTTTTCCATTACTCGTCGTTGCCAAATTTATATGTTGTTTTATACATTTGTATACAGATAAACACCCACTAACGCAAATATTTTTAACAGTCGCAGCGACCCTGCTAATCCAACATTCATCCTCTTATGTTGTCATGAAGGTAAGCGTCTGCCAATTCAGGTTTATATACAGGGTGAGTCAGTAAGTATTACCACCAAGAATAACTCCGAAAGTATGATAGGAGCAAAAAAAAAATTGTGGGACGAAAGTGGCGTGGGACAACGAGAGCCATAATATGACGGTTTTTTGTTGCTAGGTGCGGTCGCTTCAGAGATATTTGAAGGTCAACTTTGTTTTTTTTCCTTTAATGGGATGCTGTGGTTTGGTACTTATTTTCTGATAGCGGCTATCGAGACGAATCCAATGATGTGTAACAGTAAGGTCTTTGAAGATCAGTAAAGGTCCCAAAGGTGGCATGAACGTCCATTTACTGAAGGTGTTCGAAGTAATGACCATTGGTATCAATGCAATCTTATCATCATGGATTGAGTGGATTTCCTTATCACATCGGCACTTATCGAAGCACATGCTCTGACAATTCTCTTTCGCATATCTTCAGGTGTAGTTGCAACGTCTTTATAAACAACGTCTTTTACGAATCCCCACAAGATAAAATACAGAGGTGTCAAGTCTGGCGAACGAGCCGGCCACAACACATCTCCTCCCCGTCGAATCCAACGATTTGGGAATTTTCTCTACAATTCATTTCCTGCCATCAGCGAAAAATGTGCTGGACACCCATCATGCTGATATCAGATTCTGTTCCTTGTTCCTAAAGCTATTTCTTCCAATAACGGATCTAATGTTTCTTGCAGGAATGTTGTGTACTTCCGGCCATTCAGATTTCCTTCGATGAAATAGGGGCCTATTATTCTGTCCTTCAGAATCCCACACCATACATTCACCGACAACGGTTTTTAGTGTGCAACTTGCCGCAGCCAACATGGATTTTCAGTTGCCCAATAATTTATGTTATGCAAATTAACATTTCCATGGTTCGTGAATGTAGCCTCGTCAGTAAATAAAATCAAACTAATAAATGTGTCATCCCTCTGAATCTGAAGTTGAGCCCATCGGCAGAGTTCAATGCAACGCATACAATCCGTATAATAACAAGACTTGAAGCATATAGGCATGCGCAAGACTTATACAGACAGACCCTATACAACACGCGTAGACAACAATGGGAGCTATTTGTAACAACACAAACAGAGCAAAATATATGGGGGGAACCATACAAAATACTGACAGAGAAGATAAAAACCCCACTAGTTCTGGGAACGCTAAGGAAGGATGACGGCACGATGACGAGGGGATGGAGGAATACAGCGGAGTTTCTGCTGCATAAACTGCTCCCTGACGTCGTTATCGATACAGACACACAATATCACGCAATATCACGCAACACTAAGAGAAAACCTACACACACCATACAACACTGCAACTGTCACCTGTCCTTTTGCGCAAGAAGAGGTTGCGCTAGCAATCTCAGAGCTCAAAAACAAAAAAGCACCTGGACCAGATGGTATCCACTCGGAAACACTGAAAAAACTAGCACCGCAGATCACCCCGTTCCTAACAACGTTACTGAACGATGCCTTACGGCTGGGCAGGGTACATGCAGTATGGAAAACCTCCAAAGCAGTCATTATTAAGAAATCAGCGGACAGGGATCCTTCAGATTCAAAGACTTACAGGCCAATATGCCTAATAAATACCCTAGCAAAGATTAAGGAGAAGCTACTGTGTAAGCGCCTGCAAACACACAGATCTCTCAGGGGTATGAGCTAACACCAGTTCGGCTTCAGATCTGGCAGATCAATAGATGATGCCTTCAACCAGGCTCTGCACATAGTTAACACCACAAAACAGAAATACACCATGGCAATAATGATTGACATTGCCGGAGCATTTGATAATCTTTGGTGGCCAGCACTGTTTCAGAGGCTAAGACATCTGGAGGTATCGCAATCACTGTACAACAGTTTTCTGGACTACTGTAAAGACCGAGTAGTCGAATGGCAGATGGACAGCCGGAAAGTAATTAAAAGAATTACCAAAGGCTGTCCTGAAGGGTCGATCTGCGGCACCATCTTCTGGGACAACAATCGAACCCCTCCTACAACTTCTGGATGGGGATGACAGGTCAGACGGAATTGTCGCCTACGCAGATGACCTATTAGTTGTAGTCACTGCAAACAACAGAGCCCAGTTAGAAGAGAAAGCCAGTGGATTACTGCAAACAATTACTCAGTGGTGTCACAACAACAAACTCAGGATAGCCGAAAACAAAACAACATACACTTTACTGAAAGGATCACTCCAAAGGAATCCTTCGGTTAAAATTGGGGACACAAACGTCAAACGAGCACGCATTACGCGCTATCTTGGGGTACACATAGATGAAAAATTGAATTTCCACGAACACATAAGGCTAACAACAGACAAAGCAGAAAAAATACTCGACAAACTGGTGAGGCTAAATTCAAAACAGTACAGACTACCTCTACCAATCATACGTACATACCACTGTGCGCTCTTCGAATCAGTACTCAGCTTTGCAGTTAGCACGTGGGCACATAGACTGAACGTGGTCACCAACAAAGCATCCGTCAGACGAGGGCAGAGAAGTGTCCTACTTAGGCCATCTGGAGCCTTCGGTACCACCTCACCTCAGCGGATGCACTGTGTGTGGTGCTCGGAATATGCCCCATAGATATCACGATCAAATACAGAGCTGCGAGGTACTGGTTAAAGGTGGGGAGACTAGATAAGGTACACACAATAACCGGTGTGCCCATAGAGACGATACGTCACCTTAAAAGTTGGCGTTTGAATACATGGCAAGGTGAGTGGGATGTAAGTGATAAGGGACGTAGAGTGCACGACTTCCTCCCTGACATAAGGGAGCGGTTGAGAATGAGACATATCGATCCCAGCCGCGGTATGGTACATTTCTTAACCGGGCACGGACCGTATCCCACGCACTTAAACCGCGTGAGTCTGAGGCCGACACCTACATGCACATGCGGGGAAGAAGGTTCCCCAGAATACACTGTCTTTTTCTGCGGGCAATACGCGAACAATAGACATACACTACACTTAGATTACACAGATACAGACATAGATATATACACAGCAATAAGAGACGAAGAACAATGGGCACAATTAAACGCACTGACAAACAGTATTTCAAAAACAACACATGAAGAGTATATGCGGACACGACATCACAGACATGCCTATGGGCAGCGTAACAGAAACCTCCAGAGGATGGACAGCGATACCCACAGTGACAGCGAAAATAGTGACAATGAGGAGGAACAGGAGGAGGAAGCTGAGATGTGACAGTAGATAAGCAAATTGCTGGCAATCTAGCCAAGAAAACACCAAATGCTGTACATGGATGCGCACCTAATGTAGTTAATACATAGGATTAGTAACAAATAGGATAAGAAACAGTATTTCTCTACTAATAACCATTTGTGTGTGTGTGTGACTGGCGGTCAACGGCTCGATGAAACCATTCCGAGGTATTCACCGTCAGTCACACTCGGTGATGGTACTAATAAATCTTTCATCTATCCTACCTTCTTTTTATATTCTTCTTAAAAACAACAAAATTTTATTTATATTTCAACCTCAAATTATTGTTATTTTCAATCATTCTTTGTAAATGTTGTAGATAAAACAAAAGGAAAGAAAACTGTAAAACGATGAAAAACGAAAATTGTAAGATGTACGACCTGTTTTAAACATCAGGTAACAGGTCTATAATTTGGCAATAAATACAATCCGTACCACTTAATTGTTGGTGGAGATTGATATGGTAAGGATGATATTTATGGCGATACAGAACACGAACAACACTTCTCTGGCTCATGCCAGATTTCTTTGCGATTTGACGCAAACTAACACAATGATCTCGAACCACAGTAGCAAGAGTACCAATTTCCGTTTCCCCGTTAGGAACTTTTCTTTGCCGGATATGTTTCCGATGCATTAAAGATCTAATTGTTGTCAATTTATCATACACATATTTAAATGTACGACGTTTAGGGTGAGTACGTTGAGGATAACTTTCAGCGTGTAAGTCTCTAGCTCTCACTGAATTACGTTGGCATTCACCGTAAATGAGGAGCATTCCTCGTTCCTATTAGTGTTGTACTGCGAAACAGTCGAATGGTGTTTACATGCCAATGGCACGTTAGATGGATACGCTGCATTCGATGAATATTTATTATCTACACGATATACGAGAGAGAATTGTCAAGAGCATGTGCTTAGGTAAGTGCCGAAGTGATAACCAGTACCACTCAATCCGTGATAAGAAGATTGCACCTCTGCATTGATACCAATGGTCATCACTTCGAACGCCTTCTGTAAATAGACGTCCATGCCACCTTTTTGACCTTCGTTGACCTTCAAAGACGTTACTGTTACACATCATTGGATTGGTCTCGATAGCTGGTATCAGAAAAAAGTACCAAGCTATAGCATTTAAAGAAACAAAGTTGACTTTGGTATTCCGACGCGACTCCACCTAGCAACAAAAACCCAATGTCATGACCACCGTTGTCCCATGAAACATATGTCCCACAAACTTTTCAGCTACTATCATACTTCTGGAGTTATTCTTGGTTGTAATACTTAGTGACTCACCCTATATATTTTCGTTACGATCTCCAAAGAGCCAAACAAACCTGTGACAATTCGTAGTACCATTTTTTGTATGCGCTGTATGATCAAGTACACTCCTGGGAATTGAAATAAGAACACCGTGAATTCATTGTCCCAGGAAGGGGAAACTTTATTGACACATTCCTGGGGTCAGATACATCACATGATCACACTGAGAGAACCACAGGCACATAGACACAGGCAACAGAGCATGCACAATGTCGGCACTAGTACAGTGTATATCCACCTTTCGCAGCAATGCAGGCTGCTATTCTCCCATGGAGACGATCGTAGAGATGCTGGATGTAGTCCTGTGGAACGGCTTGCCATGCCATTTCCACCTGGCGCCTCAGTTGGACCAGCGTTCGTGCTGGACGTGCAGACCGCGTGAGACGACGCTTCATCCAGTCCCAAACATGCTCAATGGGGGACAGATCCGGAGATCTTGCTGGCCAGGGTAGTTGACTTACACCTTCTAGAGCACGTTGGGTGGCACGGGATACATGCGGACGTGCATTGTCCTGTTGGAACAGGAAGTTCCCTTGCCGGTCTAGGCATGGTAGAACGATGGGTTCGATGACGGTTTGGATGTACCGTGCACTATTCAGTGTCCCCTCGACGATCACCAGTGGTGTACGGCCAGTGTAGGAGATCGCTCCCCACACCATGATGCCGGGTGTTGGCCCTGTGTGCCTCGGTCGTATGCAGTCCTGATTGTGGCGCTCACCTGCACGGCGCCAAACACGCATACGACCATCATTGGCACCAAGGCAGAAGCGACTCTCATCGCTGAAGACGACACGTCTCCATTCGTCCCTCCATTCACGCCTGTCGCGACACCACTGGAGGCGGGCTGCACGATGTTGGGGCGTGAGCGGAAGACGGCCTAACGGTGTGCGGGACCGTAGCCCAGCTTCATGGAGACGGTTGCGAATGGTCCTCGCCGATACCCCAGGAGCAACAGTGTCCCTAATTTGCTGGGAAGTGGCGGTGCGGTCCCCTACGGCACTGCGTAGGATCCTACGGTCTTGGCGTGCATCCGTGCGTCGCTGCGGTCCTGTCCCAGGTCGACGGGCACGTGCACCTTCCGCCGACCACTGGCGGCAACATCGATGTACTGTGGAGACCTCACGCCCCACGTGTTGAGCAATTCGGCGGTACGTCCACCCGGCCTCCCGCATGCCCACTATACGCCCTCGCTCAAAGTCCGTCAACTGCATATACGGTTCACGTCCACGCTGTCGCGGCATGCTACCAGTGTTAAAGACTGCGATGGAGCTCCGTATGCCACGGCAAACTGGCTGACACTGACGGCGGCGGTGCACAAATGCTGCGCAGCTAGCGCCATTCGACGGCCAACACCGCGGTTCCTGGTGTGTCCGCTGTGCCGTGCGTGTGATCATTGCTTGTACAGCCCTCTCGCAGTGTCCGGAGCAAGTATGGTGGGTCTGACACACCGGTGTCAATGTGTTCTTTTTTCCATTTCCAGGAGTGTATATCCAGACTTCTATTTGCGGACATTAATATGGGGTGTGACCAAGACGGCTTGTACTCCGCTGAGGACACTTCTGATGAGATGTCTGAATGCCTGTCGACGAAAGGGAAGGTAGCTGAGTTGGATCCAGGCGTCTGGAGCAAAGCTGACATTCTAACTACTCCCAGAGGTGTCCTATCGGATTCAAGTCGGGACTCTGGTCAGGCCAATCGATTTCAGGAATGTTATTTTCAACAAACTACTGCCTCGAACTTTACGCTTTATGATAGGTTACATTGCTGTCTCCGAATTTTTCAAAAAAATGTTCAAATGTGTGTGAAATCTTGTGGGACTTAACTGCTAAGGTCACCAGTCCCTAAGCTTACACACTACTTAACCTAAATTATCGTAAGGACAAACACATACACCCATGCCCGCGGGAGGACTCGAACCTCCGCCGGGACCAGCCGCACAGTCCATGACTGCAGTGCCCCAGACCGCTCGGTTCATACCGTGCGGCCGAATTTTTCCTCTAAGATGCTGCAAAACGTATCCATATTCTCCCGAATTTACCGGATTCCTAAGCACAGTAAGGGCACCACGTCCTAACCACAAAAACACAATGAACACCACCTCCTCCGTACTTCACTGTTGTGACTACGCATAATGGCGCGCAACGTCCTCCAGACAGTCGCCAGAACCAAAGCCTTCCACACGATTGCGGAAGTATACAGTGTGATTAATCACTCCAAATCAGTCGTTTCTAGTCGTCGTCCGCTGCCCACTGCCGCTACTTTTTACAGCACCTCATACGTCTCTTAGCAATGAGGACAGAAATCTGTGGCTTGTGAGGAGCTGCTCTGCCATTCTTTTGAGATCCCTACCCACAGTCATTGAGCCAGCTTCATTACTGGTAGCACTTCACGACTCACGAATGATTTCTTCCGGTGATTCCATGCTAGTTTTTACAACTACCCTTCGCGATGGTCGACTGTCTGTGCCCGTCAGTACGTGAGGTCTGCGTCGTCTTTGTTTAGCAGTGGTTCTGCTTTCTCCTCACAATCGCACCACCAACTGCCCACCTCAGCAGCTTTGGAAGGGCTGAAAAGTGTGATGGATTTGCTACTCAGGTGACAACAAATGTACTGCCCATCTTCAAAGTTACTGAGTTTTCCTAACCAACTGATTCTGGTGTTATGCTTCCTTACTGACAGTGCAATACTACGCACCTCCTTTTACACTGGCGGAGCATGTCATTCTCAATGGAGAGAAGTCTTCCGAAGTAAGAGTGGTTTCAGGTGTGCCGCAGGGGAGTGTCGTAGGACCGTTGCTATTCACAATATATATATAAATGACCTTGTGGATGACATCGGAAGTTCACTGAGGCTTTTTGCGGATGATACTGTACTATATCGAGAGGTTGTAACAGTGGAAAATTGTACTGAAATGCAGGAGGATCTGTAACGAATTGACGCATGGTGCAGGGAATGGCAATTGAATCTCAATGTAGACAAGTGTGATGTGCTGCGAATACATAGAAAGAAAGATCCTTTATCATTTAGCTACAATATAGCAGGTCAGCAACTGGAAACAAATTCCATAAATTATCTGGGAGTAGGCATTAGGAGTGATTTAAAATGGAATGACCATATAAAATTAATCGTCGGTAAAGCAGATGCCAGACTGAGATTCATTGGAAGAATCCTAAGGAAATGCAGTTCGAAAACAAAGGAAGTAGGTTACAGTACACTTGTTCCCCCACTGCTTGAATACTGCTCACCGGTGTGGGATCCGTACTAGATAGGGTTGATAGAAGAGATACAGAAGATCCAACGGAGAGCAGCGCGCTTCGTTACAGGATCATTTAGTAATCGCGAAAGCGTTACGGAGGTGATAGATAAACTCCTGTAGAAGACCCTGCAAGAGAGACGCTCAGTAGCTCGGTACGGGCTTTTGTTGAAGTATCGACAATATACCATCACCGAGGAGTCAAGCACTATATTGCTCCGTCCTATGTATATCTCGCGAAGAGACCATGAGGATAAAATCAGAGAGATTAGAGCCCACACAGAGGCATACCGACAATCATTCTTTCCACGAACAGTACGAGACTGGAATAGAAAGGAGAACCAATACAGGCACGTAAGGTACCCGCCGCCACACGCCGTCAGGTCGCTTGCGGAGTATGGATGTAGATGTAGCCTTCTAGCAGTCAATTCTGGCTTACATAGAGGTGTATGTTCAATATCCTCCGTTAATCATATTTCGAATGGGTCCTACATGATATTCTGAGATCAGAAGCGGAAGTAATTTTTACGGCCTCTCCTCTGCAGGCGGGACTGCATATTCCTGGTATCCTGCCTAAGACTCCTAATCTGGCTTACCTACGACTAAACCAATGCTATCATTCGACTTAAATATCCTTCAAAATAGTCACTTCCTCATATTTATTGTATGTCCTAGTTCCAAATTCGATATTTTAATTTCGACACAAAAGTCATCTGGAAGGAAGGATTAGAGTTTAACGTCCCATCTTAGTTGACGTCATTAGAAACGAAGCCCACGTTCAGACTGAAAGGGCAAGGCTGATTTCCATCCCCATCGTTGCAGCAAAGATACTACGCCCCAATTTGCCTGGTTCGATTAAGGGAAACCACGGATAATCGAAACAGGGATGATCAGCCACGGATCTGAGCCGTCGTCGTCCTAAGTGCGAGTCCTATGTCCTAACCACCGCACCACCTCGCTCGGTGCGTTATCAACTCATTCCAAATGTGACTCACCGATGTTTTAGTCATAGAATACCTCTTATCTGCATTTTGTGAAGCGCTATATTACTTTTCTGGTCATTTAAACCGAGTTGCACGATCTGCATATCACTTTAAAATTTTAACCAGATCTAAAAGGCTTTTGTGGAGCTTTTTTTCTCAGACAGCGCTTTATTATAGAATACTGCATCATCTGAAAAATTTAGACGCTACACGCTTCCGTGCGGCACCCATGGAGGTATCTCCACATGAGTTGTCCTGCAGTCACGATCCAAGTTAGTAGGCTGCGTCCCACCTACCATGAAATCCGTAACCCAACCACAAATTTATTACTTCATATGATTCCTCTCCTCTCTCTCTCTCTCTCTCTCTCTCTCTCTCTCTCTCTCTCTCTCTCTCTAGGCAATAATGAAGTTAAAGAAGAAGACAGCAGCAGTATCTGATAGAATACTGAAAGAAGTGTTGTATCAGCTAGTCGACCAAATTGTGCCACATATTACAGTATTATTAAACGAATGTATTTTGCAGGGTAGGGCATCCAGAATCTCGAAAATCTCTAATACCGTTATACTACAGAAGGGGAAGACTCAAAATAACTGAAATCTTCTAGGCCGATTTTCTTGTTAAGTGATCTAGCCCTAGTACATGAAAAGCTTCTGTGCCGCCGCCTGAGGGACCACAGACAGTTAGTCGGTATGAGCCCCCTGCACACGGTTTCAGGAAATGGAAATCCACGAGGATGTCACAAATCACTCAATGAATATTGCGAAAACCTCAGACGACAAGTATGTTATAGGTATAATGATCGATATTGCTGGGGCGTTTCATGGTATGTGCCGGATGGCCCTGTTCAAAAGACTGAACCAGATGCACTGCACAACGTGTTTCTACAACAGTCTGCGAGATTATTGCACAGAAGGCAGGTGAAGTTATAATGCCCTGGAAAGAAAATTGTGAAAGACATCACCAAAAGGTGCCCACAAGGATCCGTTTGTGGTCCAGAATTCTCGGATGTTGGTACAAAGCCGTTACTGAACCAGCTTCAGTGTGTAACAATCACTAGAGGCTGTATCGTCTACGTAGACGACCTGCTAATTATATTATCTGCTGATACAAGGGCTACATTGGAGGAAAACCGTAGGGTAGTGCTTGAAAGACTAAGCAACTGGTGAATAGACAAAGAACTAACAATAGCAGTGCACAAAACAGTCTGTATGTTTCAAAGAAGAACATTATGAAGAACGAGAAATCCCACAATCAGAATAAATGCCAGCAGTGAAAAAAAATTAAGTATATACGTACCTTGGCGTTAAGATGAATGAAATGCAAAAATTTTATGCAAACGTAGAAATCTTCTGCCAGAGAGGCATTAAAATCCTAAATAAAATAGCAAGAATTGGCCAAAGAAGTTGTCAGCTGCCACTAACAGAAGTAAGAACGTACAACAACACGATCTTACTCGCTATTGTGGGCTACAGTTCGAGCGTTTTGGGCTCATAGACCCAGAAAGTTACGGACAACACAAGTTCTACGGCGAGCACAGAGAAGTGTACTGCTGCGACTGACAGGCGCGTATAGAACATCGTCTGAAACGCGACTGGTGATATTAGGCTTGCTACCTTTAGACCTAGTAGTAAGAAAGAGAGGTGCGTAATATTGGTTGAAAAAGTGCGAATATGATAAGATAAAGAAGATACTGGGCACAAGAGCGTTAAAAAATAAGGAAATAAAAGCATGCGTTGTTAGAGAATGGGAAGACATCTGTGGCAGGACAGAAACAGGAAGGAGAACATACCAGTTCCTTCCTAACATAAAAGAAAGAACAAGAATGACATACTTCCTTCCGACCAAGGGAGCTATACATTATCTGTCGGAACATGGTCCGTGTCCTACCTACTTACTAAAAGTACGACGGTGCACCACAGACACTTGTGAATGTGTAGCAATCTGTACCTCGGATCACATCGTCTGAGAGTGTGCCGTTGGACAAGAAATTATAGACGATGACAGGAACGGATTTGTAGGTGCAACTGTCTCTGATATAATAATGGACGAGGAACTATGGCATGAGATGAACTCGCTTACAGCTAAGGCATTAGCGTATTGACTGCAAGCCTACATGGCTGACAGACAACCAAGAAAAAGCCATACATCATGATGATGAGAGGCGGCACGGCAGAACACCCTCATACAACCACCTTCTCGAGACAGTGAGGAGACGACCCTCGGGAAGGACGAGAAAGGACTTCGTGAGACCCCGTTAGCCATCTCCCAACCTCTGTATCTTGAGTGGCACAGCAGCACAGCCCCTGTGAATCCTGAGTTGCATCTCAGAGTGCCAAGGGCTAACCATCAAGACAAATGAGAGATCCGGCTTGGTTCTAATACCGAGTAGAGTAGAGTAGTGTGTCTGTGTTGTGGTAGTGCAGTACCGAATTACAAATTACACAACTTGTTATCACTATGCTGCATATAGTAACAGACTAGTAGCATGTGACTTCTGGATTCCAGATGAACTGCTTGCTATCTGTGGGCCAGATGACCAAATTATAGTAAACAGATTTTTTTCTACTTATTCTTTTTTTGTTTTAATGTAGTTGTTCCATGTATATCCCTCCTCCCTTAAACAGTATAGTACTTAGTTATTACTAACACATTTAAAATTGTGTTATGTGCTTTATTCATGCCAATTCATGAGCAACATTCGGTCCTGCACCGTCCTTATACGACCGACTGGCATCACATGCGACGACATGTGTCAGCCGTCTCCATTGGTTGGCATCACGTGGGACGCCAGACGACACCTGACAACCATTACCATCAGCAAGCATCACGTGGGGGCGACACCTGACAGCCATTGCTAATACCATTGGCTGGCATCACGTGGGACGAAACGTGACAGCCGTCTCTATTGGCAGAGAGAGAGAGAGAGAGAGAGAGAGAGAGAGAGAGAGGTGGGTGGGGGTGGGAGGGGCGCAGCATTGCACACAGCGCTTCTTTGATGGAGGCACGCAGCGATGGTTGTTGACAAGTTTCTGACTCTGGCAAGCGTGTAATGGAAGACAGAAAGAATTATCGGATGTCACTGAAGATTTACATGAAGTAGGAGTATACATGGGATGAGCATTCAGATACGCAAAACTGAATATCTGTCGCCAACACATATCGACTGTAACAGTCACGTGATTGTGATGCGGTGTAAGGTTTGCCCGTAAGCCCTCTGAAGATTTTCAGTGTTCTCACACCGCTGGTAAAGCACCGTGAATTTTGTACGCACTCTCATACGCACCTTAACAATTTGTCTTCGATATCTGAAATGAACTTGGCTTCAAGGTTTGAAGGGAAAAGCAAGGGCGTTGCGGTCGCTTGCTTGAAGTGTCAATGCTCAGTGGGCTATGTTTTTGCCGCAGGAAAATAAGGGACAGGCACCGCTATATTTTAGGTTTTGTACTTAATCCTATCACATTCTCGCGTCTGTGTTTTAATCGATTATGCTGCAGAGGCACTTCGAAGTGGCTTCCTAGTACATCCCGTAAATACAATGACCTTGGCGCTATGACATTCGCAAACGATCGATTTACCACACACTGAATTACACAGGCGACCAAAATTAAAGCATCAAACCGCTCTTTCTCCGACCTGTGTCTAATTCGCGATATAATGATACAAATTGTCAGCAGATGTCTGTACGATCGTGTTCTGCACGGAAGATGGCACTCCGGTCAACGGACAACTAAGCCAACGATGACGTCAGGGCACCTGTCAAACGGGTTGGTGGTTGCCGGGTACTTCCACATCCACAATCGGTGTGAAAAAACTCACAGATGGTGCAGTATGGCACAGAGAAGACGCCATAGGAAGAATGAAGCAGGGCAGTCGCAAACTGACGTGACCCCATGACTTAATATGAACCTTTGTGTTGTTTCTCGGATGTGGCGACAGTTATAGAGACCGAAACTGTATCCCAAAGTCCAGGGCAGGGCTGACCACGTGTGACGTCAGAAAGAGAGGGCCATTATTTGGCTGTAAGGGCACTACGGTACCGCCTGAATACAGCACGGCAGCTGGCATCTAACCTCGCAGCATTCACTGGATGTGTTTTATCGAGGCAAACGGTGTACAGAAGGCTTCGGCAGAGTGGCCTTTATTGTCGGAGGCCTGCTGCCTTCACAGAAGGAAACGTCTAGAGTGAAGTCGTCAGCATGCCACTTGGACGATCGAACAGTGGGCCAAGTTCTTTTCACAAATGAGTCACAATTTGGAGACTGATTCTCGGCGGATTCGCATCTGGAGGGAATGAGGAACACGATTTACAGACCCAAACATTGTTGAAAGAGACCGATCTCGAGGTCGATCACTAATGCTATAGGTAGGGATTATGTTGACCACTCGAACAAATCATCATAAAATTGTACGGGTGAATCGGTAGGTTTAACTGGTGTCAGGTATCGTGACAAGATCTTGGGAAAGCATATGCGGTTGTTGCGAGGTGCTGTGGGCTCAGACTTCGTAATGCTGGTCAATAATGCCAGACCTCACAGAACACGTGTGGTTCATGTTTCCTTGAAAGTGGAAGATACAGGACGCAGGGTGTGGCCTGCTCACTCTCCCGATTTGAATCACATTGAGAATGTCATGGATGCACTAGGGAGACGGGCTGCACCAACCACTCTCCAAACTTGTGAGCAGCTCTACAGAAAGAATGGGCGCTATTGACTGAACAAGAAATTGATGTTCTCATTCGCGGCATGCCACGTTGTTGTCAGGCCTGTATTGCTGCCAGAGATGGTCAAACCCCATACTGAGCATATTAACCAGTAGTCGGAACTTACGTACACATCTGTTCAGTTGCAAAAAACGAAGAGCATTTTGGTCTGCAGTTATGAATGTTGCAATTGTTTACGTTCTGTATTCTTTGCATTATTTCTTCTTTACTGTAACCTGTTTATACTGTTTTGTGGCAAAATAAACGCAACCTTCCCAAAATTCCGGTTGTTGCTTTAGTTTTGGACCCCAGCGTACTTTTAGGGACGAAGATGTTTTTCGTTTCTGGTGGCATAGGTTTAATCTCCGTACATTTTTTTGGAACTTAGTAATTAATCGTACATATTCTTTCTCCATGACGTAAGTAATAGCAGCACAGGTCCATGATGTGAGTACTTTAATATGAACACACTGATCTGGAGGTAATGGCTGTTGTATACTAAGCTTATCTGCAAATGAAAATTGCTCGAAGTGTGTGTACATTCAACAGACTGACTGGCTGGCTGTATGTCTTTAGACAATGGAATCCATCTAGCACTTGTCTGTATACATTATAGGGCATATCATCACATAAATTAGCCCTCAAATATCAACATCACAATATGTATGGATATTAATCAACACACAAAGCATCTCTTCACGGTACGACAAATGAACTTAGACCTTCGTGGTAGCTGTCTACTTGCAAGAAGTAACTTTCGCTCGTTTGATGTATTTCAGTTTGCATCCATAATAGCATAAATCGCTCAACATCGCCCTTAACGTCTGTATATAAAGGGCAATGTCCCTACTGATTGACTCTCACTGGTTCATCATTGTCCAGCCCAAACCACTAACGATAGAAACTTGGAATTTGCGGAGTGTCTTGATTTTGTACTGTACTGAAAATGTGTCATTATTAAAGCAATTTTGAAGCTAGAACTACGGAAGTTGGTACTTAATTTCTCAGTCAGAGATATAAAAAAAACCATGTGTTTCAGAATTTTTTGGAAATTCAACCGTTATAGGGGTAAAACAGAGGGTGAAAGCTTTTTCTCCGAAGTAAATCATTGTTATTGAAGAATTGATACATTATTTTTAAAGCTATGTCTGAGAAAACTAGAATTTGACTTCATCATTAGAAGTAAAAAATGTATGTTTCACTGTTTTTGGAAACTCAGCTCCTCAAGAGAATGAAACAGGGGACGAAAAGTTGAATGAAATGTTTCATTGTGAGAGCATTTTCAAAACCAACTCTACGAAAATTTGTATTTGGCTTCTCTGTTCGAAATCGAGAAACGCATGTTTACTGCTTATGCAAATTTCACCCGTAAGGGAATAAAATAGGGGATGAAAACTTTTTAAGAAAATATTTCGTAGTGTTAAACTTTTTTGAAGCTATATCTATGGAAAATGGGATCCCGCTCCTCGGTTACAAAGAAATTTGGGTTCATGGGCGAAAGTTTTTATGGAAATATCACAACAAGAACGTAAAAGGCATGATAAACAAAAGCCTTGGATTCCAGCTACCAGAGTAACTTTTTAGTCAGAAGCAGATTCGGAAAAAACGATACTTCTATGGCATTAATTAGCTTAAAATGTTCAGAAGATGCTGCAATTTGTGAATAACATGAAAATTCGATAAAAAAAAAAAAAGATCTATGCGGACCATACAATGTACGCGAGCAAAGCAACAGGTGATAAGCTAGTAATAAATAAATGTGTGGCAGCAGGTCAATTAAGGGCAGTATTAGAATTTCAGTCTCAGCTCAAAATCTAAACAAACAGCATTATACTTAAGTCACGTGACAGTTTCGGTTTGAAGTTGGCGACGTTCACAGTACGCTATTATCACTGTATGCCCTTAAAGTGGTTTTGCCCTATGGAGGTTAATGAACTTGGTATTATTGTCTTTATCCATCACCAAGGTACAATATCAAGACCGCTCATGCTTTCATAATAGTAAAGAACTTTACATACTTTGAAATCTGTACGGAAAACTGGATACGAATAATCATATTTTGTTAGTTAATGACGGCACAATAATGAGGGTAGAAATCTACCACTTTTTCGTGGGGTGGGAGTGGGGGTGGCGCCAATGAATAAAACTTCTTTGAAGAAGTTACTTTAGTATCTGTTTAGAGTAACGCAGGGGATTCACAGAGAATGTTAATAATGTTTTTGAATCCAGCTTCTTCAAGAAACAAATACACATGCTTAACAGGTGTAACAACCGTTATACTGTAATTTGGCAAGGCTGTTAAGAATGGTATCCATGGGTGAAGGTCATACATCTGGCAACTAGGTACATTCATCCAATTGAACGAAAGACAGGCAAGGTGACAAGTTAGAAAAAATGAACGATTAACACAGTGAGAACTTCTTTGCGATTACTTTTTATGAATTCATCTTTTTGCATTGCACGTTTGTGCAGTAACGGTACACAAATAGCGAGAAATTGTCGGAAGCTTAAGTAAAAAGTGAAGCGTGGGTATGTGTAAGAGTGAGGATTAAGAAGAAATTTAAATTTCAGTGTGTGAAACACAGACACATCAGACGAAGGAAGACTAGTGTAATTAAGTATCTAATTACCTAATATACGTCAAGCAAATGCGTTAATTAAAAATGTGTCACTGGGCAAGTAATGGTCGTAAGTGCAGCGGTTCTAGTGAGACGGAGAACGAAGGGTAACCTAGAACAACAGAGGAAAAATATTGTTTTGCACATTAAACTCTTTGTCGATTCCTTCAGATAGTACTGTCGTAGATACGACAGTACTGAAGACGATTCCGCAAGAAGACGTAGAGAAAGTCTTCAAACCATAGAAGAAAAATAGTATTAGTTCTGTAAGAATATCGCAGGTAATGAGTTCTGAGGGAAAAAATTAGGCTAAAGAAATACTGGTATCTCTGCGTTATTCTTAGCGCGGTCAAAACAAAGTGGAACAGGTTATCGCTGGAAGTAGTAAAAAAAAGATAGGATTATAAGAGCAGCAGCAGAGTCATACCATACAGTTGAGTCTGCACTTGAGAATGAGGAATGAAGTGGGGAGCGAAGAAGTGAATGAGCAACTTTGCTCATCCCAGTGGACAGAAACTTGATGACAGACGTAAGTTGTTATGCAAGAAAATAAATTCTTACTCTTGCAAAGTTGCAGCTCACTCCTGAAAGCATGAATTTTTTAGTCATAAAAAGTTGTCTGCGTCTGTGCAATAAAAATTTAGGTTCTGGCGAACTGTGTGGTAAGGATGAGCTTGTAAGGTCTCGTCGGAGGCCTCAGATGTTGCATCACATTTTTATCACTGCACAGATTGCATGGGGGCTTAATTATAAAGAAAAGGACTAATATTAATGAATAAATGCAATAATTTTAGCAGCTGTGTGACTGGTTAATAAAAATGACCGGTTAATAAAAATAAAGAATGATGAGGAATTTCCATTAACACAATTGATTAATTAAGTCCCCTGCAACTATAAAAGCTACGAAACAACAAAGCACAAGTGTAACTGTTCTGTGTGTGGCAGTGTGACTCAACGTACATGTATCTGGCTAGGTTCTTTCTAAATACGACAAAATATTTTAAACACCATTTACAATGAACTAACTGAAAAACCAGAAATACTATAATTGCACATAGAAACCAGAATTGCAAGTATAATAAATGAACACGAGCCAGATGCTTTGTTGACTGTACCTGTGAGCAAGAGGGATTGTCATCAAAGAAAACTGTAATACCTTTTTACCTCATTATTTATTGAAGAAAATATTCCATTACTCCAGCAACATAAATCAAAAGCCCATCTCCTTTCTCAAATATATTCTGACAATTGCAACTTCTTCCATCTATACATTACACCAACCGAACTGCGTCTACTCTCTCGTCCAACAGAACAACTGACCTCGACATCCTCTGAACTACTAGTGCCCAGTGGAGGCGGCGGAATAATAATCTTTGGCGCAATCTCTGGCGCTGTGATTCAGTGTAACCACCTGTCAAGATGATTAATTCCTTACCTGTAAATTAATAATGTGTCGAGATTCGGTGTACCGGCCAGCCTGGGGATGGTTTTCAAGACGGTTTTCCATCTACCTCGGCGAATGAGGTTTGGTTCCCCTTATTCCGCCTCAGTTACACTATGTCGGTGATTGGTGTGCAAACACTGTCTCCACGTACGCGTACGCCATAATTACTCACCACGCGAACACTTGGGGTTACACTCGTCTGGTATGAGACATTCCCGGGAGGGGGGGCCACTGGGGGCTGAACCACACAGTAGCCCTGGGTTCGGCGTGGGGCAGCGGTGGGGTGGGTGGACTGCTGTGGCGTGTTGTGGGGTTGCGAACCACTGAGCGCTACGGCGGGACGAAGCCTCTCCGTCGTTTCTAGGTCTGCGGTTTAATACGCAATACACACACCGTAAAGAAAAAAAAAATGCCCAGAACAGTATTACGATCCTCTAACCGTCAACTGGTAGTCGCATGCTTTGCTGCTGTCTGTCCCCCCCAGGGCTGTTCGCGTGATTACGGTGTGCGGTGCAGGTGGACGCATCCGAAGGGAGTGACGCAGACTCATGGTGGGTCGGAAGGTAGTGGTAAGGGAATCGAAGGAGGATGGCGTTGGAAAATGTGCAAAAACGATGATAAAATCAACATTTGGGGTAGAATTTCGAGGGCGAAAGAAAGACGCCAGTATTACAAATAATAACTACCAGTTAATGAAGTACACAACCAAATGGTTGTCTATTTTTATTTGTTTCTAGACCTCACCCAGTTTCGATGCCGCTAAATGTATCCTCTGCAGGAGGAGGATCTTTCTCCCAAGGTGCGAATACATAGCGATTCAGTTCCGATACAGAAAGTAAAAACAACGAAGAAGATAGACTTAGTGGTATCGAAACATGGGTCAAGTTTAAAAATAAATAAAAATTGGCAACCGATTGTTTGTGTACTTACAGTTGCTGCTTACAGCCTTGTTAAAGATTGTGAAACAATTGTATTTGTAAAGCGTCTGATATTATTAATCAAAGTGGTAGAGTCGGTTCTCTTTTTAATATATTAACAGTTGGTGACGACAAACAAAAGTGAAAAATAATAATTTACAACTCAAAACGACAAAGTGTGGGTTTCTTCTTTCATTTAATCATGTTCCTATGGAGCTTCGCTACGCAATAAGTGACGCAATGAATCAGGCTTTGCTGCCGTCTGGAAAGTAAACAGAGCACATTTCTTGGATGCTGCAGGACCATATATTCAACCGCAAGAGACAAATCGTGGGAAACGTTTTAACATAAAATATAGAAACTATGGGAGTTAGTGCTTAAGTAAAAGTATTGCACATTACAGGGTATTTTACTAGTATTTTCTTCTGCATTCAGGTTAGGTCATACAAAAATGAAAAGTGTTAGATAAATAAAAGTAAAATCGACATTTGTAGGGTCATAAACATGAAGACAGTTTTAAACGACAGAAAACAAATATTAAAAAGTGGTGTAGTTAATTAATTGCACTTTGAGGGTCAGATAATTATGTATTAGATTAACGCAGTTTTGATATACGTGTCATGCCTTTTCAATTAGCTATACAGTAATTGTATTACACAAGGCTCCTGTCGCCATGATTATGTTACATTTGAAATCTTGTGATTAAATTGTGCACACACACTCACATCTGTGTTTGCTAAGTGCTGATGTATGCAGGCAAGACACGTCTTCCTATCACGTTATCAACGTTATGTTTTTCGACAGAGTAAGGTAGCTGAAAGTGAAGCCAACTATTTCTCGTATTTATTTTCAAACAATTTTTTTTTTCGGTAACGTTAGTTGGATATTTTGCGTACAGCCTTAGAGATCATAGATTGTGTCAGTTTTCACAGGTCACACAGCCAGTCAAAACACACTACTATATATATATATATATATATATATATATATATATATATATATATATATATATATATATATATATATATGGTTCACCAAGAAAAGTTATGGATCTAGTTCTGAGACAGCGTCAATCATGCAATCTTAAGGACTTTTGATCTATCAATCCACGGTTTCTAAAAAATCGTAATTATGGAAACTGACTGCATCACTTGCAGTCGAATGCACCTTCAGAAGGAGTGGATTCTCAAATTATGCAGACGCAAGTGAAGCTTGATAAGGGAAAAATCAAACAACGGGAAATGCAGGATGGAATGTAACAATATTACGTAAAGGAAAGTTGCTACTCACCTTGCAGCGGAGATGCTGAGTCGCAGATAGGCACAACAAAAAGACTCTCACAATTAAAGCTTTTGGCCGTTAAGGCCTTCGTGAGCCATAGACGACAGACGCGCACACACGCACACAAGGACGTTGAAACCTAGGTCAAGAGATTTTTAACAAACCTAGTACTATCTCAACTGATTTGACTGTTTTTTCACCTTTTCCTATACGAAGATTGCACTACAGTTGCTGCCTCCTGCCATGTTCAAGATTTTAAATTATTCAGTAAGTATCGTGTGTGCGAGTTGCGTTTGCGTGAGTGTGAGTGTGTGTTCTCTATTGTTGACGAAGGCCTTAACGGCCAAAAGCTTTATTTGTGAGAGGCATTTTGCTGTGCCTATCTGCGACTCGTCATCTCCGCTGTAGGGTGAGTAGCAACTTTCCCTTACATAATACTGTTGATAAGGGAAAAGTGACATGACAGACTGATTGTGGGCTAAGGCACGGGACCGCAGGTGCTGACAGAGGCGACGTGACGTCATGGTCCACTAGTGCACAGCCCACCTCTGAGCACTTACATCTCAACAACGTAGGCGCGTGGTCGCAGTGATATTGGAGAGGAGTCCATCCTAAGAATCAGTTAGCCGACAGCGCGCAGAAAGAGTCAGATTATGGCATTCTGAGTGGCGGGATCATTCTTTCAGACAACTGCCACCCGAGTTGGATGTGCTGCGTCAGTTATGCAGCGATGCTGGTATCAATGGTCACGTGAACGTTCTCACACCCGTGGACGAGGTTCTGGACGTTCTTGCAGCACAGACGCCCAGCAGAATCGACATGTTATATTCTAGGGGCAACTGTAGCATATCGTACAACTACCACAGCACAGGTAGAGAGCTTGTGATCCCAACCGTGTCAACACGTACTGTTGCGAACCTCTAGCCCGTCTTCAACTCACCTCACAGGATCGACGTGCACTGGCCGAGTGGTGCCGTCAGGGGATCACATGGAAAATGGAATAGGGCGCCGTGGTCTTCAGTGATGAAAGCAGATTCTGCCTGCACGCAAGTGGTGGTCATCAGCGCGTACGACGTGGACCTGGTGGTCCTTTCTCCAAGACACTCTGCCGCCATCCTAAGCCTTACAGTCTAGGATGCGATGAGTTACAACTCCGTTCACCTCAGCTGTTTCTGGAGGAGACACTAACCACCGCTTGGTACATGCAGTACGTTGTTAGATCCATTCTTGCACAAGGAAGGTGATATGTTGTTCCAACAGGATAATGTTCACCCATGTCCAGTTTCGTTGTAGTGTCGGTGATCGATACAGGTGACTGCGGTGAATACGTGTGGTAATAACAGATAATAGGGACGGAATGCGAGGTCCTGCGACTGGCGAGATCAGGGGGCTGAAAGAAATTTCCAAGTCCTCCCGATCACATATGCATTATGACGAGACACAAAGCAGAGGTGAGGAAATTTACATGGAGAAATGGTCTGCCTTTGAAGTCTAGAGTGCGCAAGCGATCGCCAGGGTGTCGCAGGCAGCGTACGATATGTAAATGTCTGGCTGCCCCCCTCCCCTCTCGGCCAACGGCCCGGTGAAGCGGTGGCGCGGCTCTCAAAGCGACGCGAGAAAGCTGCCCGTGTTTACCGCGGCTCATGGCTGCGATTAACAACTCGTCCCTTGGCGACGACCAAGCGCCTCCCCCGCCACCACCAACATCTGAATTTTACACCACCCCAGCGGCTGACGAGCCGCTTCGCGCGTCTGTGTGGATACGGGGTGTTTCAGACAAACCCTGGTTGAGTCCAAAATTATGTTCCAAAATTTCTATGGTGTACCCACGTAAAGTTAAGATAACGGTTAGTTTCAAGTTGTAAAGATACAGTTTTGTCATAGAAAGACATGGCTGAAGACCTAGCTGTTACGTGAAATCAATTGTTGGTGGTGTACAGCATACAGCCACAAATTGGTCTTGGGTTACTTTATTCAGAACGGTGAGAAAAAAGCCAAATCAGTTGCAACAGTACAAAGTTTATTAAAAATCCCTTGACCTATGTTTCGACAAATTTAAAAAAGTCTTCTTCGGGAGGATCAATGATTAACAGTCGTTAAATATATAAAGTGTACCTCTACAACACGGTGCATTCATCCTTCCGAAGGACGACGTTGAAACCTAGGTCAAGAGGTTTTTAACAAACCTAGTACTATCTCAGCTGATGTGGCTGCTTTTCACCTTTTCTTATACGAAGACTGCATTACAGGTGGTGCCTCCTGCCATGTTCAAGATTTTAAATTATTCAATAAGTATCGTTACCGGTTTCGAATTTATACAATTCAACGCAAGACGGCAGTCATGCTTGCGTCAAAACACATGATGCGTTGGTTTACTGGCGAGCTGCTGTAGGACAATCAGTAGTTCACAGTTACAAATGCGTAATAAATGACTGCGCTAAATCTAGCGGTAGAATGCTTGGGTAGAATACAACTTACGTGAAGTGTCCGTCTGAAGCATCTGTTTTCATAGTTTTCCTCCAGCATGTCATATTCATCAGACATGTCGGTATGCGTTGTTAAACTTTTTTCCTTTGGTCTCAAAACTACTTCGGTAGTGCACCATGGACACACCATGGACACACCCACAACGTACCTGAATGAAATCAAATGTAGAGTGTTTAGAAAGTACAAGAGTGTCAAGAGTGCAGTGATACAATTTTACATAACAAAGAAATGACATTTCGGGAAAGGAAGCGTTCACTCTTATTACTGCTACATTAAACTGAACAGTATTGTACGTTAAATGTAGGTCCTTAAATTCAGATAGATAAAAGGAATTTTGTGAATTACAGCGTTAACAGCTTATTTGCAAAATTATAGAGAAAAACACAAAACAAAACATTATGACCTCTGCCCACTGTAAGTTTGGATGCCTTCTGGTTGCGTTACAGGCACGTGACGCATTAAGAAACGAATGTAAGCCGAGCAAAGACGGATAGGGGATTACCCTAGTTAACATATGATCTGCAAATGAAGAAATTCACTGAGATGCGCAACTTTGCCAAAACGCAGATTATTATTACGCAGAGGCTGTCGACGAGTAACTCGAAAACGGCGAAGTTAGTGGAACGTTCACGCGCTACTGTCGTGAGCGTCTTCGGAAACAGGTAGAAGGGCAGTGAAACTACCACTAGGCGTGAAGTGGCACGATTCTTCACAGAACGTGCAGTTTGGAGGCTTATCTGCTCTGTAAAGCAGGATGGACGCGGATCTGTGGCACCTCTGGCGAAAGAGTACATGCGCTTGCATGTCGTCTGTGGTAGTAATCGAAACACCATGTCAGCTTCGGACCACCTGCATCCTTTCATGCTTCATGTCTTCCCTGACAACGATGTCATCTTTCAGCAGTATAATTGCCCATGTCTCGAAGCCATAATCGTTACACAGTGCTTCGAGGAAATCACGTTAATGTCTTGGCCACCTAATTCGCGTGATGTGAAGACGAGTGTTCCCATCTGGGGCGCTATCGAGCACCATCACTGCGTACACAAACAAGCGCCCCATTATTTAAGAAAATTACATGACTTGTGCGTTGACACCAGGTGCCACATAGCTCCACAAATCTATCAACGAACTAATTGATGATACGCAGAATCGGTGATATATTACATTACAAAGATGGCCCAACAAACTATTAAGCAGGTTTTCATAACATTTTGACTTGTTAGTGTAAATGTGGATACGAACGGATCTGAAATCTTTACGTGCTATTTGAAGAGTTGTACTGCATCGTGAAACAGTCCCGTGCGCTGCCTGATCATGGATTTATTCTGTTGTTATTCGTTGTTCAATGTCCGACGGGAAACGAGTGTTCATAATTGATGTGTGACAATATTAAGAGTAAGAAAAAGTCTACCTCGTACAGGTTAAGACAGGTTGAAGTACCTTCGCTCTTTCGAGTTTTATTTTAAACATCGAAGCACCTCTTTTGATTGATTTTAGCAATTTTTGATGGTCAGTCGTTACAGAATCTACATTCGGAGGCGTTGTAGGGCTTTAACTTCAAAATTAATTAAGTAACATTCAAGGTTACTGTTGACTATACAACACAGATCGCATTGCAAAGAGCTGCTGATTACCAATAATGAACAGACTAGTTATTATATTTCCAATTAACTTCACTTATAATTAAAATACTGGGAAATTAATTTACTTACCTCAATGAAAAGAACAACTACCATTATCTGTTGAGTCACAAACACTATCGCAGAGAAAGATTGTAGTAGTTATTTATTGCCGGCTGGAGTGGCCGAGCGGTTCTAGGCGCTACAGACTGGAGCCGCGCGACCACTACGGTCGCAGGTTCGAATCCTGCTTCGGGCATGGATGTGTGTGATGTCCTTAGGTCAGTTAGGTTTAAGTAGTTGTAAGTTCTACGGGACTGATGACCTCAGAAGTTAAGTCCTATAGTGCTCAGAGCCATTTGAACCAATTTTTAGTTATTTATTGCACAGATTAAATCTTCTACAATACGATTATTATGTAAGAATCTTGGCTCTGAGCACTATGGGACTCAACTGCTGAGGTCATTAGTCCCCTAGAACTTAGAACTAGTTAAACCTAACTAACCTAAGGACATCACAAACATCCATGCCCGAGGCAGGATTCGAACCTGCGACCGTAGCGGTCTTGCGGTTCCAGACTGCAGCGCCTTTAACCGCACGGCCACTTCGGCCGGCTATTATGTAAGAGAATAATATTTCAGAAGGGGAGATTTTACAGTGATTGTGACAGTCCATTAAAATTTATTCATATTTGACTATTTCAGATATACAGAGTGAAGTGCAATTGGGCTTCGCAGCGCGACTCCTCACATATCAGCGCTAAAGAAAAAATGTCTCTCACAAAATTTCTTCTGGCGAGTACATCCGGCAGAAAAAGGACGTTAAAGCATGGCAATCTGTCAACACTATAACCACATGTATCGACCAGCCTCAGAAGAAGCACCAGTAAACATATCAGCAGTACCCTACAAATTAAAATACCTCAGAGAATACTTCATCCAAAAAGGTTACGTACTAGACACAGCAGAAGACACAAGAACGAGGACGAGGACGACCAAAAGGCTCTACGCGGAACTGAGAGGAGAAGCGAAACGGAACAAGACTGAATCAAAGAAACCCGCGCTCAATTGGAGACTAGTGTGGCTCAACCCGCACGAAAGCACACTCAATACGAACGTCAAAGCGACATGGTACAAAGCAATAAACAACACTGTACCCACAAATGAAAGGATAGCAGCAATTCACCTCAGAACATTAGGAAAACGTCAGACCTGTAATGAAAACGATACCTTGGAACATCGTTTCCAATGGGGAGAAACGAAACAAATATGGGAGATATGCAAAACTACGCTAGCTTTCACTTCCCGCAATTTATTATTGGGAAGTGTTGACCAATGCGCATGCCATAAATGAGCAACTTTGCGACATAAACCGCTCCGTAGATCGGTGAAGGGAAGCGACGGATTAGCTGGCCGAGGAAGAGAGACTGCAGCCTTGGCCGCTATATCGGCCGCCTCATTCCCACAGATACCAGCGTGTCCCGGGAGCCAGAGGAACGCCACCGAGACGCCCCCCAGATGGAGCAAGCGCAGACAGTCCTGAATCCGGTGGACCAGAGGGTGCACAGGGTAAAGAGCTTGGAGACTGAGGAGAGAGCTGAGAGAATCTGAGCAGATAACGTACTGTATCTGCCGATGGCGGCGGATGTAGTGGACAGCCTGGAGAACAGCGTAAAGCTCCGCAGTATACACCGAACACTGGTCGGGAAGCCGAAATTGATTTGGGGAGTCGCCAACAATATAGGCACTCCCTACACCTAACGATGTTTTCGAGCCGTCGGTGTAAATAAATGTGGCGTCCGTCATTTGTGCACATAGAGCAGCAAATGCCCGATGATAAACAAGTGTAGGGGTACCATCCTTGGGAAATCGACAAAGGTCACGGAGCAGGCAGATCCGGGGACGGAGCCAAGGCGGTGCTGTACCCCAAGTTGTCAAGAAGGTTTTAGGAAAGCGGAAGGAAAGAGAATGGAGCAGTTGACGGAAGCGGACTCCCGGGGGTAGTAGGGAGGAGGAGCGGCCAGCATACCCTACATCAAATGAGGCGTCGAAAAAAAAGGGCATGGGCTGGATTAGCAGGCATGGAAGACAGATGGCTAACATAACGACTTAGAAGGACCGCTCGCCGATTGGACAACGGAGGTTCAGCAGTCTCAGCATAAAGGCTTTCCACAGGGCTAGTGTAAAAAGCTCCAGACACTAAACGTAATCCACGGTGGTGGATAGGGTCGAGACGCCGAAGAATAGACGGCCGAGCAGAGGAGTAGACTATGCTTCCATAATCCAATTTCGAGCGCACTAAGGCGCGATAGAGGCGGAGAAGGACCACTCGGTCCGCTCCCCAGGAGGTACCATTCAGGACACGGAGGGTGTTAAGCGATCGCAGACAGCGAGCCGAAAGATAGGAAACGTGGGAGGACCAGCACAGTTTTCTGTCAAACATAAGACCCAAGAATTTAGCGACGTCTGAAAACGGAAGGTTGACAGGTCCTAGATGTAAGGAGGGCGGAAGAAACTCCTTACGTCGCCAAAAATTAACACAAACGGTCTTACTGGGAGAGAAACGGAAGCCTGTTTCGATGCTCCAAGAGTGGAGGCGATCGAGACATCCTTGAAGACGTCGTTCAAGAAGGCTGGTCCGTTGAGAGCTGTAGTAGATCGCAAAATCATCCACAAAGAGGGAGCCCGAGACATCGGGAAGGAGACAATCCATAATTGGATTTATAGCGATGGCAAACAGTACAACACTCAGCACGGAGCCCTGGGGTACCCCGTTTTCTTGGGAGAAAGTGCGGGAGAGAGTAGTGTTCACCCGCACCCTAAATGTGCGCTCTGCCATAAATTCGCGAAGAAAAAGGGGCAGCCGGCCTCGAAAGCCCCATGAGAACAGTGTGCGGAGGATGCCTGTCCTCCAACAGGTATCGTATGCTCTCTCCAGATCAAAAAATATTGCTACTGTTTGGCGTTTCTGGAGAAAATTGTTCATGATATAAGTGGAGAGAGCAACAAGATGGTCAACTGCAGAACGATGCTTTCGGAATCCGCATTGGGCAGGTGTTAAAAGACTGCGAGATTCCAGCCACCACGCTAAACGGTAATTCACCATACGCTCCAAAACCTTACAGACACTACTCGTGAGAGAAATGGGGCGATAGCTAGAGGGGAGATGTTTGTCCTTTCCAGGTTTCGGAACAGGAACGACGATAGCTTCCCGCCATCGTCTGGGAAAAGTACTGTCGGTCCAAATTCGATTATAAAGGCGAAGGAGGTAACGCAGACTATGGGTTGATAAATGCAGCAACATTTGGACGTGGATACCATCTGGTCCTGGGGCGGAGGAGCGAGAAGAAGAGAGTGCATGTTGGAGTTCCCGCAAGGAGAAAACAGTATTGTAGCTTTCGCGATTTTGAGAGGAGAAAGCAAGAGGTCGCACTTCCGCTGCACGTTTCTTCGGGAGAAACGCTGGCGGGTAATTTGAAGAGCTTGAAATCTCGGCAAAGTGCTGACCCAACGAGTTAGAAATTGCGACGGGGTCCACTAATGTGTCATGCGCGACAGTGAGCCCAGAGACCGGGGAGAAACTAGGCGCGCCTGAGAACCGTCGAAGCAGACTCCAAACTTCCGAGGAGGGAGTGAAGGTGTTAAATGAGCTAATAAAGAATTTCCAGCTTGCCTTCTTGCTATCGCGGATGACACGACGGCATCGCGCTCGTAGCTGCTTATAACGGATACAGTTGGCCAAAGTAGGATGGTGGCGGAAAACGCGGAGAGCACGTCGCCGCTCACGTAGTGCATCACGGCATGCCTCGTTCCACCAAGGAACTGGGGGGCGCCGCGGCAATTCGGAGGTGCGTGGTATTGAATGTTCCGCAGCTGTAAGAATAACGTCGGTAATATGTGTGACCTCATCGTCGACGCTGGGAAAGTGACGGTCATCGAATGTCGCTAGAGACGAAAAAAGTGTCCAATCGGCTTGAGCAAACTTCCAGCGTCGCGGGCGCATATATGGCCGTTGAGGCTGCAGTCTAAGGACACATGGAAAGTGGTCACTCGAGTGTGTATCATCAAGGGCGAACCATTCGAAGCGCCGAGCTAGCGGAACAGTACCGACCGCAAGGTCCAAATGAGATAAATTTGCCGTGGAGGCAGACAAAAACGTAGGGACCCCAGTGTTGAGGCAAACTAGATCTGCTTGGTGGAAGACGTCTAGCAATAGTGAGCCACGTGGACAAGGATGTGGAGATCCCCAAAGCGGGTGGTGGGCATTGAAGTCCCCAACCAGCAAATATGGGGGTGGAAGCTGACCATGAAGATGAAGGAGATCAGCTCGTGCCATTGGTGTGGACGATGGAATGTATACAGTACAAAGAGAGAATGTGTATCCGGAAAGGGAAAGACGGACGGCGACAGCTTGGAAGGAAGTGTTTAAATGGATTGGGTGATAATGGACAGTTTCATGGAGAAGAATCATGAGTCCTCCATGTGCTGGAGTGCCTTCAACAGAGGGGAGATCATATCGGACGGACTGAAAATGAGGGAGAACAAAGCGGTCATGGGGACGCAGCTTTGTTTCCTGAAGACAGAAGATGACCGGCGAGTAGGATTGTAAGAGGATCGACAATTCATCCCGAATGGCTCGAATACCGCGGATATTCCAGTGGATAATGGACATAGGGTGAACAGAAAATGGAGGAATGTGACCAAGGTCGCTGTCATCTCAACGACTGCTCTGAGCTTGCGACCGACAGCATGGAATGGCATTCAGCCGAAGGCAGAAGATCCTGATCCATATGTTGGTCAGGAGCAGCTCCTGCCACCAGCGACCGGCCGGTTGATCGGCCGCCAGCAGTGCGCCTCGGCGACACAGAAGACGGCCGAGGGCGACTTCCGCCAGGTGGTACTGTAGATGGGACACGCCTTGGCGGAGAAGGAGAGGAACTGGGTTTCTTTGTAGCCTTCTTGGAAGTATGATGTTTAGAGGAAGGAGGAACCGATGGTTGGGAAGTTGCCGTACGTAAAAACTCTTCACGAGTATGCTCTTTCTTCGAAAACTTGGTGTCGGACTTTTGGGCTCGAGATTTAGCAGAACTCGACGAAGGGCGAGCCAGATAGTGGGCAGGCGAAAGTGGTGAGGTTGAACGGGCGATCTTTGCGCTGGCCGATCTGACGACCGTGGCACTAAAGGTGAGGTCGCAAGTCTGCGTGGCCGCCTCCTTTGTTGGCCGATGAGAAGCAAGGACAGCGCTGTATTTTCCTTTCTGAGGCACGGTGGGCTGTCGACTGGCGAATAATTTTCGAGCAGCAAAGGTCGACACCTTTTCCTTTACTCTAATTTCCTGGATGAGCTTTTCGTCCTTAAAAACGGGACAATCTCGAGAGGAAGCGGCGTGGTCACCCATACAGTTGATGCAGCGAGGGGATGGAGGTGGACAAGCACCCTCATGGGCATCCCTGCCACACGTAACACATTTGGCCGGATTGGAACAGGACTGGCTGGTGTGATTGAACCGCTGGCACCGATAGCAACGCGTAGGGTTCGGGACGTAAGGGCGAACGGAAATTATCTCATAGCCGGCTTTGATTTTCGATGGTAGTTGAACTTTTTCAAATGTCAAGAAGACAGTGCGGGTTGGAATGATGTTCATGTCAACCCTTTTCATAACCCTATGAACAGCCGTTACGCCCTGGTCAGACAGGTAGTGCTGAATTTCTTCGTCAGACAGTCCATCGAGGGAGCGTGTATAAACGACTCCACGCGAGGAATTTAAGGTACGGTGCGGTTCCACCCGGACAGGGAAGGTGTGTAGTAGTGACGTACGCAGCAATTTTTGTGCCTGGAGGGCACTGACTGTTTCTAACAACAGGGTGCCATTCCGTAATCTGGAACAAGACTTTACAGGACCTGCAATTGCGTCGACACCTTTCTGAATAATGAAAGGGTTGACCGTGGAGAAGTCGTGACCTTCGTCAGACCGAGAAACAACAAGGAACTGTGGCAACGATGGAAGAACTGACTGTGGTTGAGACTCAGTGAACTTACGTTTGTGAGCAGACATAGTGGAAGGTGAGGAAACCATTGCGGAAGAATCCCCCATGATTACCGGCGTCTCCGATGGCGCGCTCCTCCCTTGTGGGGGCCCTCTCTGAGGGCACTCCCGCCTTAGGTGATTGTTCACACCTCAGGTCACACCTCCCGACAAACGGACGGAGGGACCAATCGGCACTTTCGGAAGGTATCAGCTCGGGTAATCACCCCTCCCTGGGCCTGGCCGTTACCAGGGGGTACGTACGTGTCCTACCTGTCTACCCGGGGCGGGGAATTACGCGTTACCCCGTCACCGGCTACGCATGGAAGTGCGTGGGTTGGCCTTCAGACACGCACAGGGAGGAAGAAAGAGAAAGGGAAAGGAAAGAAGAGAGGTCTCAAACGCCGCAGCGGAGAAGGTAGAGAGAAGAGGTAAGGAAAAGAGAAGGACAAAGGAAGGATGAAGACTTACAAGCAAGGAAGGAAGGCGAAGAATGTAGTATATGTACAAGCGTCCGTCTCCGGACGTAGGCACAAACCATAACCCCAGAGAAAGGGAAAGAAAGAGCCAGATGTGAAGGGGGGGGGGGGCGAAGATGGGGGATGGGGAAGGATGCGGAAAGGGAAGGTATGCAGCCCGGAAAGGAAGGAAGCCACATCAGCTCCGGGTCCTGTGTTCGCTACGCACGTATCCACAAAAGACTTGTGGATCCCCTGGGGGGTGTACGATGATCTGATAACACTTTCAGTGTTCATATATAAATTTGGAAATTTTTAGTTTCAGAAAACCTCTGTGATTTTTCTATAATAATAATTTCAAGAACTCCAAGTAAATATGTGTATTGTGTGTTAGGGTGCGTGTGAATGAGAATGTGTGCGTGAGAGTATGTGGGACGTTCAGCATTATTAAAAATCATTCATGTAATTCTCTTCAGGAACTGGCAAGTGTTCCAACTCGGTAATGTGGGAACGAATCCACTAGTGGTTCCCCTACTAGTGAATGTCGGATGTCCAAGTATGTATGCTTATGTATAAAACAGCCAGAACATTCGCGACTACATAATAAATGTCCACATGTAGAGTAAAGCTTATAGTTCATTTTGTTTTGTTTATTTAATTAGAGAGTTTTGTGTTACTTCATTTGATGACGTCAATGAGCCTAGAGAATTGGTTGGTGCTTCCTAGATTTTGGCGCGAGCAACGCCCTAGAAGTGAGTTCTCATTGGTCATAAGTGCTGACAGCCAATGAGAAGCGAGACGGTTGGCCGCCTAGCGAGGAGATAGAGTTTTGAGTGTGGGAGAGTGAGAGGGGAGTCGCGAGCTAGCTTTGATTGGAGGCGGTTATGCTGGATGTGACTTTTGGCGTTATGTGTAAGATGAAGTCTTGGGATGACTTCCGTGTTATGGTTCAGTGTTAATGGTATCTGGTAGTGACCAGAAACTGTTTATGAAAACTTTAGAGTGTTGTGATAATTCGTTCCGACGAAAATCGCGAGTGAACTTTGAATTATATAACGTGGCGGTACTGAGTATATTCTTACTGAGTATTTTATGGCGAGCATAAACTTTTACTAAAGACAACCACTGAATATCGTGTGCAGAAGTCATTGGCCGATCATTGACTGTGTTACAAGTAATTGTTTTCGGAATTTGGGAAGGTAAAAGTTCTGGCTGTTTTAGGTATGGTGATAACTGTGAGCAGAAACTTTAGTAGTTTTCGTAAATGTGGGCTGATGATCTTGCTTAACTGCAATACAGATCTATTGAAGGTTTAAATTTGAACTTCATGTTTAAAGGACGAGTGACATCCCCTTTCCGAATCATTTCTTTAAAGTACATAGAAAATTTTCAGCAAATTTTACTTATAGCGGCCTCCGGCGTGTAGCTATGAGGTTAGTTTCCTCAACACTGCTTTTCTGTGATCTCGTAAGTAGCTGCAGTCAGGAGTTTACGTGCGAAGATCTACCGCTGTAAAGAGGTAGGTGAACAAAAATTATAAAAGAAATTGCATTGCAGGAGCAACGTATAATCCGTCAAAATTGGTGCATCGCACGCAAGCACGAAAAAATCCGTCGCAACCTGAAAGGATAAACATCGAAAGACCAAAGAAACAAACCTCCACTTGGATTTTAGGTCAAACAGTGTATGCAGTAATAGAACAAAACCAAGAAGATGTCATGGAATACCTCTCGTACTTACGGGAGGAAAACAATAAAGCCATGAGATCCAAAGGGTACAAAACAGAATTCTCGAACTTCCTCAGAATCGCCATAGAAGCAACCTTCAAGAGAACCGTACCAGCCCCCCTGCCGTCACCGCCAGCCCGACCGCCGCGGACGGAGCCCAGCTGAGGGAGGGCAGAAGACCACGGTAACGCCCACCGCCGCTGCAGCCCGCGCCACGCCTACCAGCCATCCCAGAAAAACCGTCGAAGTGCTTCTGTGAAGCTCTCTTTCAGTGTCGAGTGCAGTGTTTGTTTGTGTTCACTGCCACACCAATGTCCTCGCAGGGAACAGAACAACTATGTTCTGTCTTTTATAATGACCATCATAAATAGCGGTGAATTTACTGTAATTATTGTCTTTAAAGAAATCTTCGTCTCCTTGTACATTTCGTTCTGTTACCTTCTCTTCTTTACTGAAGTGTACCACAGTAGTCATTTCTATATATCGCCGGCCGCTGTGGACGAGCGGTTCTAGGCGCTTCAGTCCGGAACCGCGCTGCTGCTACGGTCGCAGGTTCGAATCCTGCTTTGGGCATGGATGTGCGTGATGTCCTTAGGTTAGTTAGGTTTAAGTAGTTCTAAGTTCTAGGGGACTGATGACCTCAGATGTTAAGTCCCATAGATCCTAGAACCATTTCAACCATTTTTCTAGATATCAAGTTTCACCGACCTATGTTACGTGGAAGTGACACGTCACGCGAAAGTTACTTTCATCCTTCAGTTTTACACACCAGCGTAAATTATCAGTGTGCAGCTATTTTTGTCTGCGTCGAAGGCTAAACTCAGGAGCTACTGTAGGGATTCTGACATGTTTTTCACAAATACTTATACTGATTCACTAAGGATGTTAGGGCGTATAATGTATATCGCTGCTGTGGCTAATTAGTGCCACCCGTGAGAAGCCGGGGTAGTTCTCTAGTATACAATATTTTTGATTTTCTCTCCAAGTGCAAGAAAAATAAATTTTTCGATGAATCCATTCTTGAGTAAACAATATAAAGCTGCCAGCGGTAAAGGCATATGCCACTAATTTCAGTAATCTGAATTATTTTTTCCATGTCAGTACCATCCTACCTTTGCCTCTCGAATTGCAGTGAAACGTCATCGGCACAGTCACCAACCGTCCAACAACTGAATACGTCATTTACGACATTTTTCGGTTATGTTTCCATGTTACCACCTTCTAATTTCCACCCAAGGAGTCCGAGACAGGTAGACGCCACTGCTTTTCCGTTGGTATGTGATATATGCCAAGATCGGTTTGAAACGCTCATCCCATTCCACATAATGCTTGACATGATATCCACGCCTCTAACAACCCGATCATGGCCATAGGGGCAAAATGTGATTGGAACTCCAATCTGCCAAGTGACTTCGAAAATATTATATCTGACGCTGATGCCGCACCTTTCCAACTCTTTTTTCTCTGTTATTTTGTACCACTGTTTGCACATCCACAGTTGAAATGGGTTTCGAACCGTTGCCACTCAACCTAGCGATACGAAAATCCATGAATTGGAAACTAATATCGATCGTCTTCATTTAACTTTATGTCCTTCACATTTCCACATGACCCCCCCCCCCCCCCTTTAGCCGTCCTAGCGCTCTCTTTTCCTGGTTCAAATGGCTCTAAGCACTATTGGACTTAACATCTGAGGTCTTCAGTCCCCAAGACTTAGAACTACTTAAACTTAACTAACCTAAGGACTTCACACGCATCCATGCCCGAGGCAGGATTCGAACTTGCGACCGTAGCAGCAGCGCGGTTCCGGATTGAAGCGCCTACAACCGCTCGGCCACAGCGGCCGGCTTTTTTCCTGAATAGGAAGCAATTGGTCTGGTTGACATTTGTCCACGAGTTCCAGAGTTTTACGTCATTTGAGTCTCTTCTCTCCCCCTTCACCCTCAGGAGACTTACACCTATTGTAGCTTTTTGGCATCGTAACTGGTAGCATGTTTTGAATAAACGACGTTAGATTTCAATACGGCTGTTCGTTTTAATCATCATTATTGAAGTACTTCGTGTCTGTCTGGTGTCCTACGTTCCTAGGTGTATTACCGGATACTTGTCATAGCCCAAGTCTTATTCGTACCGAAACTAGAAGAAAGAATGAAATTTACAAAAGAAAACGTTATCAACGTAGCTGTGGGGCATTCATTAAAAAAAACTGCCGATTAGACTCTCAGTACTCGATAGTGAATCCAGACTGTTGGCTGGACGAACAGATAAATCTCGGGCATGTAGCTTACCCAAGCAATTTACAAGGAGAATTGCGTAATTTCGAGTCACCTGTAGGAAGTTGTACCTGCAAATACGCGTTATTAAGTTTGTACACCTCATTATTTGTTACAACATAGCCTCCTGCATGCAGCGTCGTACATTGCGAAAAAGCTAGCATAGCTCATTTGATTGCAACATTATCCACACCTTATACACTATGGTTTGAAACGTGCTTCGCCTATAAGACTATCTCTATTAACGGGTAATTTTCAAAAACAATTTTTTATTGGCTTAAAAGATGCTTTGAACCTTCTCAAATGGAAAGCAAAAGTCTAATTTCGGGAAAAAAAATGTTCTATGGAATTCCGAGCTGCTCCTCTAGCGCCCCGGATGACTCGAAACGGCATACCTGCGCTACCCCCCGTAGTGTATGAGCACAGTTAAAAGCACTTCGAAACAATAATACGGCAACTTGGAGTCAGCAAGAATCCATACGCTTCGAATCTTGATTTGTACGTGTCGTATTGATTCGTGACAGTTTATTTGTGATCATCTACATGGCTACGCTGCAAATCACACTTAAATGCCTCTAAGAGGCATCATCGAACCACTTTCACAATAATTGTGTATTATTCCAATCTCCAACAGAATGTGAAAAAAAACGAACACCAGTATCTTTCTGTGTGCCTTACTTCGCGCCAAAAAATGTTTTCGCATTCGGAGTAGTTAGTTGGTGACTGAAATTACTGAAATTTCCTCAGAAGATCCTGCCGCAACGAGGAACGCCTTTGTTTTAATGAGGTCCACCCCAAATCCTGTACCATGTCCGTGATACTCACTCATTCACTCTGCCTCCCTCCCTCCCTCCCCCCCCCCCCCCCCAAAAAAAAATTGATCATAATAAAAAACGTGCTACTCTTATTTGAACTTTCTCGATGTATTCCGTTAATCCTGTCTGGTAAGGATACCACAACCAGCAGCAATACTCTAACAGAGAACGGACAAGCGAAGTAAACAGTCTCTTTAGTCGATCTGTTGCATTTTTCAAGTGTTCTGTCGACAAATCGCAGCCTTTGGTTCGACTTCCACATGAAGTTTTCTGTGTGTTCTTTCCAATTTTAGTTGATCACAGTTTAATTCCCAGATATTTAGTTGAATTTATGGTCTTTAGATTTGGTTGATTTATAGTCTAAGTTTAACGGATTCCTTTTAGCTCTCATGTGGATGACCTCTCACTCTTGGTTGGTTAGGGTGAACTTCCAAATTTCGCACCATACAGATATCTTTTCTAAATCGTTTTGCAATTTGTTTCGATCTTCTGATAACTTTACTAGACGATAACACAGCATCATCTGCAAACAAACTAAGACGGTTGCTCTGATTGTCTCCTAAATCATTTATATAGATATGTCTCGTGATGACTGGGTGTTGTGTGATGTCCTTAGGTTATTTAGATTTAAGTAGTTCTAAGTTCTAGGGGACTGATGACCATGGATGTTAAGTCCTATAGTGCTGAGAGCCATTTATATAGATAACGAGCAGCAGAGGGTCTATAACACTCACTTGGGTATCGCCAGAAATCACTTCAGTTTTATTCGATGGCCTTCCGTCAATTATTTCGAACTATGAACCCTCTGACAGTAAATCACATAATTGAGACGCTACTGCATAAGCACGCAATCTCACTACAAGCCGCTTGTCTGGCACAGTGTCAAAAGGCTTCTGGAATAAATTCGAAATCCCCAGTCAACAGCACTCAACACTTGATATGCCCCTGTAATTTAGTGGATTACTCCTACTACCTTTCTTGAATACTGGTGTAACCTGTGCAACTGTCCAGTACTTGGGTACGGATTTTTCGTCGAGCGAGCGGTTGTATGTGAGTGTTAAGTATGGAGCTACTGCATCTGCATACTCTGAAAGGAACCTAATCGGTGTACAGTCTGGACCGTGATTTACGTTGCTTGACTAATCCGCATACTTCTATGGTACTCATGTTGGCAGCTTTCTTGATTCAAATTCTGGAATATTTACTTCGTCTTCTTTAGTGAAGGAATTTCTGAAGGCCGTGTTTAGTAACTCTGCTTTGGCAGCACTGTCTTCGACAGTATATCCATTGCTATCCCCAGCGAAGGCACTGATTGTGTCTTGCCGCTAGAGATTTTACACAGGACCAGAATCTCTTTGGATTTTGTACCAGGCTTCGAGACAAAGTTTCGTTGTGAAACGTACGAGTAAGCATCTCGCATTTAAGTCCGCGCAGAATTTCGAGCTTCTGTAAAAGATCGCTAATCTTGGAGATTTTACGTTCGTATGAATTTGGCACGCTTTTTTCGTTGTTTGTGCAGCAATGTTCTGACCCGTTTTGTGTACCAAAGGGAATCAGTTTCGTCGTTTGTTACTTTATGTGGTATAAATCTCTCAGTTGCTGTCGATAGTATTTCTTTGAATTCAAGCCACATCTGTTTTCACTTACATTGTTGATTTGGAAGGAGTGGAAGTTGTCTCTCAGGAAGGCCGCAAGCGAATTTTTATCTGATTTTTTGAATAGGTATATTTGTAGTTTATTTTTGAAGTCTCGCTACGACAATCCTATATTCCCTTATATCTGTATGTTCTTTGATGCACGTTATTAGCTCAGGGTTATTTGTTGCTAGGAGGTCAAGTGTGTTTCCATAACCGTTTACTGTTCGTGTAGGCTGCTCGAAATAATTTACAGAGAATGTAATTTCTGATGATTTTGTGTGTATGCCTCAGGATTTAAACATATATTTTCGCCAAAATATCGAGGGTAAATTGAAGGCACCACAAACTGTAATTGTATGAGTCGAGTATGTTTTTGACCCTTTCAACAACTGTATGATTTGAGTTGGGAGGTCGGTAAAAGGTTCCAATTATTCCTTATTTCGGTTGCCAAGATGACCTCTGCCCACACTAACTCACAGGAACCATCCGCTCCAATATCGCTACATGATAAACTACTTTTATCAGCAACCAACACGCCACCCCCAACTGTGTCAGGCTATCCTTTCTGAACAAAAGGTATACAGTTTTGTCTTTTAAGTAAGAATGGGTGGGAAGAATGTGTACTCGGGTAGAAAAGGTACGAAAACATCGTGTCCAACGCGCTGTCGAAGCAGTATATCATCAGAGTATCCAAAGAATAGATATGAGGCCGAGGGCAGTTCGGAAGAAGTCAGTGCCTTTGCTACGATATTGAAAGACAGTGACGAGCATTTTGAAGTGAAGTCGGATTGAGTAATGGAATATAGAATTATAAATTTTCTTACAGTTTTCTCTGTTATTTTTCAACAAGTGAAATGTAAAATGCTTAATCCAGACACCACGTTGCAAGAACGAAGTCCTCGAGGCTTAAGCTTCACAGAGACTATTGCTTGTCCAGACTGCCCAAAAGTAGTAGTATCAAGTAGTAAGTTTATACGGAACGCATAGGAAACCAAACTTCGAATCGTACTAGCAATGCGCGTTTTCGAGCAGGGCTAAACAGAATTGAAAAGTTTTGGGCGTTCATGGAATTGCCTCGATCGATATTTCAATCGCTTTATGATAAACTAGTTGATATGATTTCGATCGCAACGGCATCAGTACATCAGGACGGTCCTAGGATAGCACATTAATAGTAAGACTTTTCTAATACTAGATTTTTCTCATTTGTTCATTTCTCTAACACATTTCGAAACTTCAAACGCGTTTTTCTCGGAACATGATTTTTTCAAAACGCCACGCACAACAATTTTCAATCTTTTATTTCAGCATTTAACAACATCTTAGAAATAATGTGAACGACGTAGGGGTTTTTCGATTAGTTGATTTAAACAATATTTACTAACAATGGAGTGTCCTATCTTTGGTGAAAATTTAACTTCATTCAAAATCTTGACAGTTACGCAGAAATCAATGTTTCTAAAATTCCTTACGTCGTTCACAGGGTAGACTCACGTACATTGCATACTACTCCTTTTTTCCAGATTGAAACTGAGACCAGTTGTAGTGCGTGCCGCAGATCGCCTCGAGAGAATTGCTACAGTGACGCCATTTTGTAATATTTTCTGACAAACTTTCTTTGAATGTACTTAAATATATGTTCAATAATTACCCGAAGTATTATTTCTCTATCACCTTTCCTTCCGGATAAAAGGCCGAGAAAACCCCTTGTTTTAGGCCGTTACTGTGGTGTTACCCCTTAAGAATAAGAAGAAGAAGAAGAAGAAGAAGAAGAAGAAGAAGAAGATGATGATGATGATGATGAGTTTGTGGGGCGCTCAACTGCGCGGTTATCAGCGACCGTAAAAATTCCCAACCCTTGCTCAGTCCAATCCCGCCACTTTCATGAATGATGACGAAATGATGAGGATAACAGAAACCTCTTAAGACTTAAATATCTAATACCATTTCACTAGATGAACAAGGACTACACTCCTGGAAATTGAAATAAGAACACCGTGAATTCATTGTCCCAGGAAGGGGAAACTTTATTGACACATTCCTGGGGTCAGATAATCACATGATCACACTGAGAGAACCACAGGCACATAGACACAGGCAACAGAGCATGCACAATGTCGGCACTAGTACAGTGTATATCCACCTTTCGCAGCAATGCAGGCTGCTATTCTCCCACGGAGACGATCGTCGAGATGCTGGATGTAGTCCTGTGGAACGGCTTGCCATGCCATTTCCACCTGGCACCTCAGTTGGACCAGCGTTCGTGCTGGACGTGCAGACCGCGTGAGACGACGCTTCATCCAGTCCCAAACATGCTCAATGGGGGACAGATCCGGAGATCTTGCTGGCCAGGGTAGTTGACTTACACCTTCTAGAGCACGTTGGGTGGCACGGGATACATGCGGACGTGCATTGTCCTGTTGGAACAGCAAGTTCCCTTGCCGGTCTAGGAATGGTAGAACAATGGGTTCGATGACGGTTTGGATGTACCGTGCACTATTCAGTGTCCCCTCGACGATCACCAGTGGTGTACGGCCAGTGTAGGAGATCGCTCCCCACACCATGATGCCGGGTGTTGGCCCTGTGTGCCTCGGTCGTATGCAGTCCTGATTGTGGCGCTCACCTGCACGGCGCCAAACACGCATACGACCATCATTGGCACCAAGGCAGAAGCGACTCTCATCGCTGAAGACGACACGTCTCCATTCGTCCCTCCATTCACGCCTGTCGCGACACCACTGGAGGCGGGCTGCACGATGTTGGGGCGTGAGCGGAAGACGGCCTAACGGTGTGCGGGACCGTAGCCCAGCTTCATGGAGACGGTTGCGAATGGTCCTCGCCGATACCCCAGGAGCAACAGTGTCCCTAATTTGGTGGGAAGTGGCGGTGCGGTCCCCTACGGCACTGCGTAGGATCCTACGGTCTTGGCGTGCATCCGTGCGTCGCTGCGGTCCGGTCCCAGGTCGACGGGCACGTGCACCTCCCGCCGACCACTGGCGACAACATCGATGTACTGTGGAGACCTCACGCCCCACGTGTTGAGCAATTCGGCGGTACGTCCACCCGGCCTCCCGCATGCCCACTATACGCCCTCGCTCAAAGTCCGTCAACTGCACATACGGTTCACGTCCACGCTGTCGCGGCATGCTACCAGTGTTAAAGACTGCGATGGAGCTCCGTATGCCACGGCAAACTGGCTGACACTGACGGCGGCGGTGCACAAATGCTGCGCAGCTAGCGCCATTCGACGGCCAACACCGCGGTTCCTGGTGTGTCCGCTGTGCCGTGCGTGTGATCATTGCTTGTACAGCCCTCTCGCAGTGTCCGGAGCAAGTATGGTGGGTCTGACACACCGGTGTCAATGTGTTCTTTTTTCCATTTCCAGGAGTGTATTTATAATCAACGTATCAGCATATGAAAACAGAATGCGACAGGCTACAATACTGATATTTTGCATGGTAAGAATTTTTAAAATAAGTTTAAATAGAATGAAGAATAATTTTATATGTAATGGACGGAAACCAAAACACTTAATCGATGGAGAGGGAGGTAATCTTTAATTTGTCTTTTGACCCTCTGTGCATTGACACTGACACAAAAGACGACACACTCGACCATGTCACAATCTTGATGATTTAATACGGAGGGGTTTCGTATTTGTAGGCGGGGTGTCGGCTGGGCTGGGCCTCCATCTGCCGGAGGGTGGGAGGGAGGGGAAGGGGAGGGAAAGCAGGCGGCATCGGTTTCTTGAGATTCACCTGTAAGACTATTCGGGGGAAGCTCATGAATGACGATCGATGCTATTTGCAAATCATGGACTTTTTTATGCTCCTCCCATGGGTATGAGAAGTATATTCATGTTCAGAAAAAGTAGAATTCCTTGAACGACTAGAGATAGAACTTTCATATTCACAGTACATGTACATTAGAGTGTTCTGCAGCGATGATTAGCATTTGGAGCCGGACGGTGTGGCCAAGCGGTTAAAGGCGCTTCAGTCTGGAACCGCGCGACCGCTACGGTCGCAGGTTCGAATCCTGCCTCGGGCATGGATGTGTGTGATGTCCTTAGGTTAGTTAGGTTTAAGTAGTTCTAAGTTCTAGGGGACTGATGACCTCAGATGTTAAGTCCCATAGTGCTCAGAGCCAATTAGCATTTGGACCATGTCGGCTCTCGGGTTCAAGGTGAACATCGATATCGCGGCGCAACACCACCTGCCGGTAAAATGTGCCTGCGGCACTCATTGTCGCTGTAAAGAGAAGGCAATGAATCAGTTACTTGAGCAGGTGTGTGGGATGCCTCGCAGACGTATGCGCGAACCGTACCGCCAAATCAGTGAGTTTGGAAGACGTCGCATTATTGGCATGAGAGAATGTGATGCATCCATCCGGGAAATTGCTGCCCCCGGGGGACTAAGTGTTTAGGCTGTGCGACGGGTGTGTGCAGAATGGGTCACGTAAGGCCGTAGAATTAGACGAGATGGGTCAGGTCGCATCACACAGAACAAACCTCAAGAAGATCGACATCTCATCTGAAAGGCATTGTAGGACGGATCTACGTCGTCCTCGGCTCTGGTCCCTATGGGACCAAACTGCTGACGTCATCGACCTCTGGGCCTACACACTACTTAATCCCGCGAGACTGCTACGGTCGCAGGTTGGAATCCTGCCTCGGGCATGGATGTGTGTGATGTCCTTAGGTTAGTTAGGTTTAAGTGGTTCTAAGTTCTAGGGGACTGATGACCTCAGAAGTTGAGTCCCATAGTGCTCAGAGCCATTTTTGAACTACTTAATCTAACTTAAACTAAGCTAAGGACAACACACACACACACACACACACACACACACACACACATCCATGCCCGAGGGAGGACTATAACCTCCGAAGGGGAGAGCCGCGTGAACCGTGACAAGGCTCCTAGACCTCGGGCTACCTCGTGCGGCTTCGGCTCTGGCGCAAGAGTGGAACAGTATAACCCATCGTCCACTGTCAGGGGTGACAGTGCACTGCAGTTTATTACGCATGGGTTACATGCGCGTCGTTCACTTCTTTGACGATTGTGCAAAACCATGCTAGACAGCTATGGTGTATTGGAACGACGTCAGTGGGAATATGCATGGCATCAATAGTGTTTTCGGACGAATCCAGGTTCTGCTTGTTTGAGAAAGATGGTCGTCTTTTGGTTCGTCGTAGACAGGTGGAGCGGCGTCATAGTGACTATGTTCACACAAGATATACAGTACCAAGTGAAGGCCTTATGGTGTGGGGTGTTACTGAGTACAGCCACAAATCACAGTTGCTGCGTGTTCAGGGAACTGCGATCAGTGGGATCTACTTGAATGATCTCCTGCGCCCCTCAGCCATACCCTTTCTGCACAACACTCCAGACGTCATTTTTCAGCAAGACAATGCACGACCACATCTTGCTGCATGAATACGTGCCTTCTTGGTGTCACATGATGTCAGCCGTTTGATGTGGCCCACCAGATCATCAGACTTGCCGCCAATCGAAAATATGTGGGATATGGTGAAACGAGGGATACTGCGCTGTAATCCAACGCTAACTACACAATGAACTTTGTAACCAGGTGAATGCAACATGGATGGCTATACGACAGGATGCCATTCGTGCACTATACGCGTAGATTCCATCACGCATGGAACAAGTTATCAAGGCCCAGGGTTGTGCTGAACCGAGGTGATTCAAATGCTTATCATTTCTGCAGACCGTATTAATGTACATGTCCTGTGAATATGAACGTGCTTCTCTAGTCGTTCAAGGTTTTTTTTTTGAACGTGAGTATATTATGTGCTATCTTAATGCTTTATTTCTATTACTGAGTGCACTGTTTGTCCTAGAATCCAAGTTGTAGTTTGGCTCAGGTTTGTCGTTGGAATCGATTTTATCAGGGGGATGAGTAGCTGGATGTTTATTTTTTTCTGGAGCGGTTCTGTTGACCAGCGCCAGCACGTCTCTGCACGCTTTCCATATTGTTGCGGGGTCTCCACATTGGAGACGATGTTCTGAGGTGTCGGTTGCGTAGCAGGCACGGCTTTTCCTGCTGTGACCTTTGCACTTGTGGGCACGGTGTCATTGTTTACTTTACACGAAGTCGCTCTCACTTGGGAAGAGAGGCGCCTTCGTACAAGTTCTGCCAAACTTGCTCCCATTCGCAATTCGGTTTTTTCGCTTCTGCTGTGATCCGTCGCGCTTCTTCTAGTAGCTCTGCAAAAAGTTTTTTCCCTCCTCCTGCGTGGCTTGTCAGCTGTGTGCAGGACGTACCCTCATCTGCATGAGATATTCGCTTACATGCACAGCGTGTACGAAAAGAAGTGTCAAATACTTCGAGATGTGATAGTACTCTTCGAAACAAGAAAATTAAGTCCAGTAACCATGGGTTCGGAAACGCATACTTACCGAGATAACACGTGTTTATAGGATGCGCTACGTGACGCTTCGTTACAAGTATTAGCACAATCGTTGCATTGGTGCTCCATTAAACGTGCCGGTAGTGTATGGTGATGTCTTAGTCACAGTACTATACCTACCATTATACAGTCTGCAGTCGGTTGTGTGGTTCGAGTCGTGTTGTAGGCTAGTTAGTTTACGTCGTATTTGTGTGCCCTATTGTACAGTATTGTCAACCCTGAGCACGTACCATGGTGTTTAAACTTTTTCCAAACTCGGATTCACTTATTTGGTTACTGTCATTGTGCTGTTTATGTGTACAAATGGTGTAGTACATTTACATTTTCTCACTTCCACCACTTGTTAGCAATGGGAGCCTAACACTCAACCAGCGAAATGGTGGATATGACATTCCGCTATGATTTAGCAAATGGACGTAGCCTGCGAGCCCGTGCCCGCTACGCTGAAAAATATCCACTGTGCAAGCGCCTTCTGATAAGCTGTCCGGCGGACTTTTCCGGGGTCTGAGGGACGGAGGTACCCTCGCACCTCGGAAGGCTGACAGGTGAAGGCGCCGGACAGTCCGCACGCCTGACATAAAAGAGCGTGTGCTACGTTCGGTGGAAGAAACCCGTGGAACCAGTGTGCGACTATTAGGGGCAGCAGAAGGCGTCTCTCACACACTTATTTGGGGGGTACTTCATGAACAACTGCTGTACCGATACCATCTACAGCGTGCCCAGGCCCTAAGGCCACAGGATCATCATGGCAGACGGCGGTTCTGTCAATGAGTGCAGCAGTTCCACTGTTCACATCGAATATTTTATTTATAGATGAGGCAGGGTTCACAAGAGATGGTGTTGTGAATTTAAATAACCAGCACATAAGGGCAGATGTAAATCCGCAAGAATTAAGGAAAGATGGCTTCAACACCGATTCTCAATCAATGTATGGGCAGGTGTGCTTGTCGATAGATTAGTAGGGCCATACGTGCTACCACGAAGGTTAAGTGGGACGCATTATATGTATTGCCTACCTTCCTCAAGGCTGCGCCATTGCAGCAACGAATACAGATGTGGTTCATGCATGATGGCGGGCCAGCACACTTTTGTCACAACGTGCGAAAATCCGACGCAGACGTTTCAGGAGCATTGGAATGGTGGTGGTGGTGGAGGAGGAGGAGGAGGAGGAGGAGGAGGAGGAGGAGGAGGAGGAGGAGGAGGAGGAGGAGGGGGGGGGGGGCTCTGGAAGACACCTTGACCTGCTCGTTCCTCAGACGTCAATCCCCTTAACTTCTGGTTATGGCTACATTTGAAGGAAATGGTCTAAGCCTCGCCAATCAACGAAACGCGGACACTACAGGGTCGCGTCTTGAATGCGTCCCAATTGGTACAACAACCACTGCGTATACTCCAAACGGTGCATCATTCTTTGCGCCGGAGGGCAGGTGGTTGCACTGTCATGAATGGGCGCCGCGTTGAATACCTCCTGTGAACACGTGTTCATCTCAGGAAGTATGGATTTCCTGATTCACGTCTGTTGGACTTACTTTTCTTGTTTCGATGAGTACTACCACCTCTTAAAGTATTGGACACTTTTTTTTTGAACATATTGTATATGTGGTGTCTGATCTGTCAGACACGTCCGAGGGCCAATGATCTCTTCAGTTTGGCTGCACACCAGGCTCGAAGTCTTACGGGAGTCGGCAAAATGCCGTGAGTAATGAAGATAATGGGCAAGGGGCACTACATTAGTATTGTCTGATGTTAGAGTATTCCGTGTCGTTGCTATGACGACTGTGTCCGGATGGCGTAGTGGTCAGCGCATCTACCTAATAAGCGGGAAACCTGGGTTCAGTGTCCCGTCCGGAACGGATTTTCAACTTTCCCCAGTGATACAAATCAATGCCCAATCGCAGGCAATGTCTTTAATTCCTTTGTGTCTTAAAACCCTTATATATTTTAGCTTGAAACGAATATCTGCTACGTTGACGGGCGTTTTCTGGGACTGGCCGGTACGAGTTAAACCGGGCGGCTGTCATACTGTCAGGATAGTTTTCCGCCTTGGCATAGTCGGCGGATCAGCAGAACCGCACGTTTTCTGCGCAATTCGACGGTTGCCAGTCCTCCTCCGGGAGCGCCTAGTATACGTGTTGTACGGTGCATTCTGAAGATTTCGTGACGCCAACTGCCGTTCCGTAGCTCTCGCTCTTCTGGCGAGTTGCACATCTGCTCCGGGAACCACACTTTCGATAAGCGTTGCTCGTTTACCCTCCTCGCCTTTTGGAACAAGTTCACCTCTCTGCGTTTGATCTTGCGAGTCCTCTTATCTTGTCTAACTCCAATCTCCAGTTCTGCGCCGCCATTTTCAATGAATTGCTTAGAACTGCAACTCTAAGCACTTGTCCGTCTCTTCTACTTTGTACCACATGCTATCGTCTTTAATTTTTTTCATGCCAATTAGTAGTAATGTTGTCTTTCTGGATGACTCTTGCTTCTGACGCTTGTTCCAAAGTATGCAGTGGTTTCTCTACCCTGAGAAAATCTACTTTTCTGTTATGAAAAATCCAACCTCATCTGCATACGTTCTGCGTTGTTCCATTCAGCGGACTTCCCTTGGCGGTGCTGTATGTTTGTCGCAGCACTAGATCCAGTCGCTGGCAAAGAAAACTACTAAGTGCAGGCTGCCCTGTCTTGCCGACCTCTGGCCTGGTACCAACTTTGAGTTTCGATCGTTTAGCAACACCCAATATGTGGCACTAGTTAGGATGTTCTTCATTATTCGCAGGAACCATTCTCGGAGGTCGAATTGCTCGAGAGCTTTGTAGAAGTGGCTCACGCAGTCAAAGGCTGTGTAAAAGTCTGTTGGCACGATTGCAGCTTCGCTTTCGTTCACTGTTGCGACGCTGGTGGCTTATCCGTAGTCGGCTGTAGCTTCGGCTAATGTGTTTCCGGCGGCCACGGCGCACGTTTGGTGAGGACTTATAATCTTGTGCATCTCCGGTTTCGGTCTGTCTGCGATGCATCGTTCAGCTATTTTTTAATCCGGTTTTAGTAGCGTGACTGGTCGGAAGTCTAGCACCTAGCGCGGAGCGCCTTAGATTGGGATCAGAACTCGTTCCATTTCTCGACGTTGTCAACAGAGTCTTGGTCCGTGCTCGCTGCCAGTTCTGTTCCGTCTGCGCCCGCATCTCGTGGTCGTGTGGTAGCGTTCTCGCTTCCCACGCCCGGGTTCCCGGGTTCGATTCCCGGCGGGGTCAGGGATTTTCTCTGCCTCGTGATGGCTGGGTGTTGTGTGCTGTCCTTAGGTTAGTTAGGTTTAAGTAGTTCTAAGTTCTAGGGGACTTATGACCACAGCAGTTGAGTCCCATAGTGCTCAGAGCCATTTTTTTTGTTCCGTCTGCGTCTGTCAGCACGACCTGCAAGCTGAGAAGGAGGCGTCTATCGTGCTGCCGCTAGTTGCCTCTCGCTGGAACAGCTGTTTGCAACAGCTGTGCGCTTGCTCCAGACACTGTGGAATCCAGGTTATTGTGCTGCCGTCTTCACTCTACAGTTCCATTTTGCTCAACTCGTCTTCCTCCTGATACGGTGTACCGTGGTCGGTTCATCGTCTATCGCCCACACTGACGGCTTTTTGTGTTTCTGCCGTGTCTCTTCCGGGTACACCACATAGCCATCAGACTGCCTGTTCGCTTCTTTAACACAAAAATATTGCAGATATTTGTGTAGGACGCACTAATTCTACAATATACGAGGATGAGTCAAATGAAAACCTTTAATAGTTAAAAAAAATATTTTTTATTGTGCGGAAGTGGTACAAAGCTGTATCATTTTTCAATACAATCTCCCCCACGCTCAGTGCAAGTCCTCCAGCGCTTACGAAGTGCATAAATTGTTTTGGTAGTCCGCGCAACCACTCATGTACCGTGTGGCGTACCTTTTCATCAGAACGGAACTTCTTTCCTCCTATTGCACCTCTGAGTGGTCCAAACGTATGGAAATCACTTGGGGCAAGGTCTGGTGAGTATGGTGGATGAGGAAGTCACTCAAAATGCAGGTTGTGATTGTTGCAACTGTTGTACGGGCAATGTGGGGCCTTGTATTTTCATGTTGCAAAAGGACACCTGCTAACAGAAACCACGTCGCTTTGATTTGATTGCAGGATGCAGATGATTTTTTAGGAGATCTGTGTATGATGCACTGGTGACAGTGTTCCTTTAGGCATGTAATACCCCAAAATGACGCCTTTTTCGTCCCAAAAGATAGTCAGCATAACCTTCCCTGCTGATGGTTCTGTTCGAAATTTCTTTGGTTTTGGTGATGAGGAATGGCACCATTCCTTGCTCGCTCTCTTCGTTTCCGGTTGGTGGAAGTGAACCCAGTAACGATTCTTGCAAGGAAGCCATCACCTTCTCGTTCAAAGAGCCGAAGAAGTTCTTCACAAGCATCAACACGTCGTTCTCTTATTTCAGGAGTCAGCTGCCGTGGCACCCATCTTGCAGACACTTTGTGAGACTGGAGCACATCATGCACAATGTGGTGTGCTGACCCATGACTGATCTGTAAACATTCTGCAACGTTATTCAGTGTGACTCGGCGGTTTTCCTTCACTATAGCCTCAACTGCTGCAATGCTCTGTGGAGTCACAACCCGTTGTGCCTGACCTGGACGAGGAGCATCTTCCACTGAAGTCACACCATTTGCGAACTTCCTACTCCATTCGTAGACTTGCTGCTGTGACAAACATGCATCACCGTACTGAACCTTAATTCGTCGATGAATTTCAATACGTATGTTTCACGCCTTCACTACCCAAAAACCGAATAACAGAACGCTGTTCTTCCCTGGTGCAAGTCGCAAGTGGGGCGGCCATCTTTATACTGATACTGCGACGGTATGTGTGCATCTGCACTATGCTGCCACCTACAGGCCATTCTGCACACTGTTTGTAGCACGCTTACCAACTTACAGGATACCGGCTCGAAATTTCGATTTGTTGGTACAAATTTAAGGTTTTCATTTGACTCATCCTCGTAGTTTACTTCGAAACAGCCACATATTAACGGTAAATCAGAAGCGAGCATATTACGTATATTTATTAATGTTAGCAACTTACGTATTTTATGCGACACTTCAGTGCCTTTGTTTTTTTTTTTTTGAATTATACTGCAAAAGTTCCTTTAGACATGCATTCGCAATTGCGAATATGGAGAACTAACAGCCGTAGAATGGAATGACCGGACCGGGACTCGAACCCGGATTTCGCGCTTATCGCAAGCGGTCGCTTACCATTAAGCTATCTGTGTACGGCTCACGGCAAGACCCCAACTTCCATATGTCGTCAACCATGCGTCTACGACCTTTAGTCGTATGTCCATTATTCATATTCCCGTACAGATGAGACATTTTACTTGCAAGTCGCTTATCCGCTGTCGGCAGATAAATACAATATTGCACTGCCTGTGTTATTCTGAATTACGATGCAAAATTCCTTTGGACATGCACGCACGCACGCATGCATGAACTTTGCAACCCCTGTGTGGGAATGTACATAACTGATGCACGAGTACAGGTTCTAGACGCATGGCTCACGACATACTGGAGTTTGTGGTCTGGCCGTGAGTCTTGCACAGATAGCCAAATGGTATGACGACAGCTTACGATGAGCACGAAGTACGGGTTCCCCGGTCCGGCGCAGATTGTCATTGTCATTACATTCTACATCTGATGGTTGTCCATAATCACAACTGCGACTACTGTAAGGAGTGTGTCAGAAATCTCCATTACACTGATTAAACATTAAACATTCTTTGCACTGTGTAAGACTGGAAGTAAACAAGCACTCAGATAGCGATAGTAACAATCTGAGGGCGAAACATGGGAGCGCGATTCTAAGCACTGTTGTGAGACGGGTCAGTCGGAGGCTCGGAGACACAAGACGTCTCACACTGTTGGCAGCTCTTACCACATTCGAGGCCTGATTTCATTCATATGGCCAGGAGAGGTTCAGAGGGCTTAACTATGCTTTAAGGTGGAATTCAACGTAAAATTCGCAAGCACAGCATAATGCGCAATTACAGAGTTAGGCTCGCGATTGTTAGTCCGAGTTTACAATAATCACACGTTTTGCTTGTCAGTTAAAGAAGCCTCCTTATCCTCCAAATAAGAATGATTATTCTCCACATCTAATTCACAAAAATGCTGTGGTTATTAAATGTTGAACTAACTTTGAAACTGAAATAACTTGTTAATCTAGCACTCAGCCATTATTGATAATTATGTCATTGTCAGGCATTTCGCCGTTATTAATACTAGTGAAACTACTATTGGACATGATGATATACGAAGTTTTTAAATAGACTTAATGTATGAAATCCCTTCTTACAAGTTATTTAGTAGTTAACACGATTCAGGGAAACTCCTTTTTATTAAATTCATTCTTAGCAACAATAAGCTTTAGCTGCTGCTGCTCCATGCTGCGGCGTATTGCTGTAAACCGCATGGAAAAACGCAGTCATCTAAAGAGGTGAATGGAAAACTTTGGGCCCAAAGAGAGACACTGATACACTACAACATGTCATATACTCTAATCCAGTAAGTTTTACTGCACAAGTCAGATACAGTAGCACTTGTCGATTCTTGTTCATTACCGCTGACAGATAGCTTATCCAAACGTTAGTTTTAAGTTTTCAGGTAACGATCTGTTGAGGGCTTAAATGATAGTGAAACTGACACTCATGCAATACGCACACAGTGTTATGCAGGTTAGATTCCATTTACTGACAGCTCAGGTTACTTATCGAGTCCATTTTCACAGACGAACATAGGCTTTATTTGTTGTAGGTAGGTTGGTTGGTTGGTTTGGGGAAGGAGACCAGACAGCGAGGTCATCGGTCTCATCGGATTAGGGAAGGATGGGGAAGGAAGTCGGCCGTGCCCTTTGAAAGGAACCATCCCGGCATTTGCCTGGAGCGATTTAGGGAAATCACGGAAAACCTAAATCAGGATGGCCGGACGCGGGATTGAACCGTCGTCCTCCCGAATGCGAGTCCAGTGTCTAACCACTGCGCCACCTCGCTCGGTGTTGTAGGTAGGTTACGTATTTGTTGTAGATACGTTACAATACACTTACTGTATTATATATTTTAGTCTCTCACATATACAGTATTCTCCCCCCATTCGTATAGTTCGTCTATCAACTCGTTCATAATGACTACGACTGCCAATGATTTAGACTGACTTCTTGACACACACACACACACACACACACACACACACACACACACACACACACACACACACACACACTGTGTGCTAACATTTTAGGAAAAAACATCCAGCCCTACATTCCCGCTCGGCTGCTTTTTATGTTATGATTTACATCTAAAGCTGATGATTTTATGGTGTTAGTCTAAATGTAATAAGATAACGCAATACTCAGTTCTGCGCCAGTTTTTATTCTTATTACTGGTTTCACTTGATTGAAGTTGGCTAAAAGCCTGTCACCTGCTACTCTATCGAAACTGAATTTACAAAGTCAATGTTAGAGACATTCGTGTCCGTGGTTTCATCAGTTTGAGCGTCTCTGTCATTCGTTCTCGTCCTTTCGTCTCGCTGTCTTTCGGGCCGAGCATCCCTATTCTCGTTATAAACTCTTTTGAACAGCAGTAGTTAGATTATTCGGTAATTTCCAAGAATGATTGCCTATCGAAGTCGCGGGGTCCAAACGATACGTATCGAACGTGTGATTGTAAGTAGATCATGCGACTCTGATGGCGGGCGTTGTGAGCATGTTTATAGTGGTCTCTACTGCAACGACAAAAGAAGAGCGCTACAATAACACTTGTAACTACAAAGGAGACGACTTACCTTACTCGTTGTCGGTATTGTCGTTATGTGAATGACTATGTGATGTGTACGCTACAGGGACAGTACCCTTTTTGCCATAGCCTGAGTAAACTCTGGCAATATCACGCAAGAATATCGGCAGAGTGTCAGATTCGCCAGCTTTTCCCTGGAAACCAAAGTTGTGGAAATAGAGGTACTAAAACAAGTACAGTTCGTCTCTTTGTCCTGGACGCCCTTCTCTTTTAATGGAAGACTTCACAGATTTCCATAGCCTCTCAATGTTCTGCTTGTGCACACTGAAAGCTGAGTTCGTCATCCCCTCTGTAGAGTTCGTGTCTTCGGATGACCCCAGAGTCTTTTAGGACTGAAATCCGTCTGTAATGACTTTATACCAGTGAAAGGTCTCTGTTGGATTCCTTTCATGTTTAATTTCTCAAATTTGTTGTCATTTATGGAGTAAATTCCTCTCCTAAATTTACTGTGGCGTTTCTATCTGGGAGGAAACTGAGTAGTGGAACGTGTTACTTTTACACGTAAACAAGAACGATCTGTCACACTACTACACTTTAAAACAAAGTTTATATGTAATTCTTATATGTAATTCATGTCACACAGTCTCATACGGAACCTACATCCGCATTCTTTTATATACTGTGTATGATAAGATACTGTCATCCCCCTTCCCTTCTGTGTGAGAGGATGAATGATCAAATGTGTTTGTAGTTGCATGCTTGAGGGTAGCAGACAAGGCTGTCTGCTAGAGAACAGTAGGACCAACGTTGGAACAGGTAGCTACGGTTCCTAAAAGCAAAGAGGTTTCTATTCTTAGTATGGTCCGGTCCGTCCTTTGTCATGTTGGTATAGGAAGCTGCCCCTCTGGCCCCTTCCGTTTGTCTTGGTGAGCCACTCTCAGGAGCACGCTGGTAGTTCAGTTGCAGTCCGGCAGTTGGGGAGTTGCAGTCTAGCGGTAGGCAGTGGCAGTCTGGCGGTAGCGAGCGTCTGAAATGGTAAGATCTCCGGCTAAGCGCGTATCTGCTAAGTCCGTAGGACAATGGATTTGTTAAGTTCAGCCTAACTGAGAATTTAATCTCGTTTATTTCGGGTTTAGCTCTAAAATATCTAATGCTATCTTAAATTGCAGCGTAGTGTAATTCTCGTGTGAGGTTCATATTATTTCCCGGGAGTTGCTTTGTTACTACTTTGTGAGTAAAGTGGAACCACGTGTTGATCAGTAACTCTAAGTAAGATCAATCTTAAATGCAAATGCTTGTGTGATTATAACGTGTCGTCTTAACAATATTTTCAATATAGCAACTTTTCTTTATGTTCAACCCACGTGGGATGTACTTTGCGAGACCAGTACCACGTGCTTATATAACTGTTTGACCCATCAGGTTAACAGTAAGACGTTAGTAACCAGTTCGAGGTTTTTCTTTTGTAATTTGCTTTTCGATCTAATTTATTTTTATTATCTAAATTATTGTGGAGTTATACGCTTTCTGTAAACCAAGTTGACCACGTGAAGCATGTGGTGTATTCATCAAAGTAGCCCTCAGCTATTCTTCTTGGGAAGATTTCACAAAGAGTTAATATGAATTTAGTATACCAGTGTGTGGTAATTACATGACGGACAGGATTGTGCTACGAACGGAATTTCTTTGGGTAAAAAAAATTTTTGAATCTGTTTGTAGTGATTAACTTTCTCTTGCATGTGTTTCAATGCTCTTTGTGTGTTGTTTTATGAATGCAGTGTTGTATCCAGTCTCCCAATCTTGACTCAATATTTTATGTGTTCAGTAAGATTCCAATCTCACATTTTCACAATCGTAAATAAAGCACCAGCTCAGTTATAACTCACGTATAATATGCTGAAATTTCAATGAACAATCTTTAAAATAAATTTGCAAATATAAACTGAATTCTTTCTTTTTATTTAAATTCTCCTTTTATAAATATATATTACCGGTTGTTGTATGACTGTAAAAGATTATCATTAATGTTAGTCTGATTGGTAATGTTACCAGCTGAAACAGTTGCCCAGTAAACGCAAGATTAAAATCCCCAGACAGTTCACAGCTTGTAACCCGCTTTTACTCTACTATTAGCACCCGATCTCAACATACCAAATTAATGTAGAAATATTACACCAGGCAGTATGAAGTGCTTTATCAGATCCACTAAAATGACCTTGTCCCTCACAACGAAACACTTCCGGGACACATTTTCTATTCCACCGAATACCCAAATATGATCGATTTCACCCTTCGAAGGTCGTCCTCTCTGGTTCTTCCTTTTAGCTGTATGAGATTTGTCTATTTCCACAACTTTACTTGGTCCACCAATTGGTACACTGTCGTTTGTCACTACCATGTAACAAACTTCTCTGCAAAACCCGAAATAGTCACACACGGTATTTGCAGGTAAGTCAGTTTCCGAAGCTGTTGCTTGCAAGGTGTAGTCTCTAACCCAGTAAGATAGAAGAATTACGTTGGTCTGGATGGATAATTTGGAAGAGTCGAGCCACGTGTTCTTCCAGACACTCGTTCGTTTTCCCCACTGTCCGCAATGAAATTGTAACGGTGTTTCAGCATCGAGACTCCTTTTACGAAGTTTTACACACTTCGCACCACCAGTCTACACAGCCCCTCCTTTCATTGTCCGGTAGTACTCCACATTTTCGACAAAAAGTCAAACGATTTTCTATGCTGTATAAGCATGGAATTAGATTTTTCCATGTGCGAAAATCCGCCGAAGAAACGTTAGGAACACCAGACATCCCATTCACTATCGACATAAATCGTCTGCGTTTCCCAACGGACTCACAAATAATTCGTGGAGGTTTGTACTTTAGAGCAATGAAAGGAACGACGGAAAACAGATAAAAATGACGAGCACAAATAATTGATCATAACACCATAGTCGCATGATCGACTAACAATCACGCGTTCGATATGTATCGTTTGGACTCCCCCGACTTCGATAGGAAATCATTGTTGGAAATTACCGATTATTCAGATACGTCCACCATACTGAGTCCCGACGGCGTCCATCCAGCACGTCCTGCGGGTGCAAGGCCTGCACTGAACGTCAAATAATTTTTAATCGTGACATAAAATTTACAGCCCTAGTGTAATCTTGATTTCAGCGTAAAAATGCTTAGTGATCGTGGACCCAGTGTAAGAGAAATAAACTTAGTTCTCTTAAACTCAGGCAGTTTGAATACATAAAAGGTGTGATGGGCAAAACTTTTAACATCGCCCACTAATTCGTTGATATATTGTTCACATTAGATCATTTTAATGGTTAATTACCTGGAATGTCATTGGAGTTGTCCCGAGCGGGAAACTTTTGCCACCGTTATATGGCATCCCTATATTTCCAGTACCAAGAGCGGCTGTGATTTGTGCCTGATGTCAACAGACCAGCGCTGGAGCGACCAGCGCGAGCATCGAAGCGCGTCGCCTGCCGCGAGCGCGTTTCCGGTTAATGGGTTTCCTGCGGCACCCATTGTTGTCAGCAGTCCGCATCCGACCTTTCCGAAGGTCGATAAAGTGCTCCAGCTCGCCTAGCTGTGCGCGACAGAGAGCACGAAAACCTCCCATCCTCCTCCTTCCAGTTTAGGAGGACAGCTAATGCCAGCATAATTGTCTTTGTGTGTGTTTGTATCTGCTGTAGAACTGCATAATTTAATGTACTAGAAATACTTGTAATCACCGCTTCAGGATGTTCTCCATCTGGAAGTGAAACAGCCGTTCACTGGACAGTATGTGTTCAGGTCTCCCGGCCGCGGTGGCCGTGCGGTTCTGGCGCTGCAGTCCGGAACCGCGGGACTGCTACGGTCGCAGGTTCGAATCCTGCCTCGGGCATGGGTGTGTGTGATGTCTTTAGGTTAGTTAGGTTTAAGTAGTTCTAACTTCTAGGGGACTTATGACCTAAGATGTTGAGTCCCATAGTGCTCAGAGCCATTTGAACCATTTGTTCAGGTCTCAGGGTGTGCGGCTCAGGAACCACTCAGCTAACCCAACATACAGGGGTTGGACAAAAACATGGAAACACAAAAAATGCAACTTGTTACCACGCCAAACACAGTGCAGGAAACCCGTTGGGAATGGAAGCAGCTTCCAGTTGTCTCTGAATGGGTAAATACATGTTGCGACTGGTTTTCAAGAAATTTTTATACCATTCTTCCAGTAAAATAGTGTAAGTTCAGGAAATGATGATGGAGGTGCAGAACTATAACGCACCATTCTCTGCAAAGCAGACCACACAGGCCCAGTATTAGTATATCGAGATCAGGTGACTTTAGTGACTGGAGGAGATTCGACAATTCATCCTCGTGCTCACAAGGCCAGTCCTGGACCATGTGAGGTGTGTGTTCAGGGACCAGGTCGCGTCGGAACAAAGCATCACCAACAGGGAACCAACATTGTAGCGTAGGATGGACCTGATCATTGAAAATGGTCACATAACCTTTGGCGGGAATGCAACCTTGCAATGCAACTGTGTGGCCTATGAAATACCACGACAGGGCTGCCGAAATAATCACCAAACTCCCGCTATATTTCATTCACTCTTGGGATGCAAACTGTGTGAGACAAGACTCATCTGACCCGAGGACTTTCTTCAATTTCTCTACAGTCCAGGTTTTATGGCCTTGACACAATGTTTTCTTGTCACGGCATTTGCATTACTGGAGGAGTGGCTTGAGGATTCCAGATCACCCCGCAATTTCTGGCTTATCGAGCTCCCTTCGCGTTATTTAGGCGCTGACAGAGCTCGCGAGTGCGATGTTCTCCTGTGCCCTCACTTATGCAGCTGTCGTCCCTTATTTTCCGTCACAAACCTCTTCAATAACCGTCCGTTACTATCACTGGGACAAGTTTTCTTCTGCGCTGTGACTTAGCGGAGAATGTTTTTCTGCTTTCCCTATATGCAGTATAAATATTATGTACGGAGCTTCTTGAAACACCAAACACTTTGGCTGTATCAGCTACGAAGCCCTTAGCTTCGACATAACGCACTCACCGCATCACAAGTCCGCCCCCGGTAGCTGAGTGGTCAGTGTGACAGACTGTCAATCCTAAGGGCCCGGGTTCGATTCCCGGCTGGGTCGGAGATTTTCTCCGCTCAGGGACTGGGTGTTGTGTTGTCCTAATCATCATCATTTCATCCCCATCGACGCGCAGGTCGCCGAAGTGGCGTCAAATCGAAATACCTGCACCAGGCGAACGGTCTACCCGACGGGAGGCCCTAGCCACACATTTCCGTACCGCATCACAGAACACTGATGTGATCGCGACTGACACTTGCAACGTATTGACCACAAAGCACATGTGTTGTCCGTGGTCCGTAGAACAGTGCAACCTGCAAACTTGGCTGTTATCTACATTTATGTTCAAGCATGTATTTCTCGTCGTGTTTCCATATTTTGAACCAACCTATGTATAAAAACAGAACAAAAGGAAACGCATCACTAATATCGCGCACCCCTCCCTCTAGCCTTGGCAATGAATCAGTCCAGTAACAAAGTGAGTCTACTATTGCTTTTCAGGTATGCCAGCAGATCGCTTGGAAGTAGGTCCAAATAGTCCCAACACATTTTCTAAGAGAACAAGATTAGATGATTTAGATAGCCAATCGAGGAGCGATAGTATGCCTGAGTGTATTCCTCTAACTATGTACTAGGTGTAGAAATATGAAACCGGAATCTGGATGCAGTAATAACACGTCTGTTGTTTGAAACTGATAAACCACATTTTATTCAAAATAATCTCCATTGCTATTTATACATTCCTCCCACCTCTCCGGCAGGCTATGAATGCCACGCCAAAAAACCTTCTTTCGAAGCGTTTGTCACCGAGCCCGTGACGCAGTAATGCCAATAGATGATAATCGGACGGAGCCAAGTCCGGAGAATAAGCTACATGTCCTAGTATTTTTCAACTGAACGCCTCGATCGTTTCCGTCACCCGTTTTGCTGTGTGTGATGGGACGTTTCCTGGAGCAATTTGACTGTGTTGCCCTTTTTCATATTCCTTTTGTTTTCCGAGTAATGCTCGATTTAAATCGATCATTTGCCTTTGGTAGCGATCAGTGTTAACTGTTCCATCAGGTCTCAGCAGCGCATAATAGATGTCACCCTTCTGATCCCACCAAACACAGAGCATTGTCTTCTTTCCAAAGCAATTTCGTCTTCGGATGTTGATGGTTTACCTGGATTCACCCATGATTTACGACGCGTAGTATTCTGAAAGTATATCCATCTTTCATCACCTGTCGCTATTCGATTGAGAAATGACTTTCTTTTGTATATGGCCTGCAGCATTTCACAAGTGGTCTTTCGATTTGCTTGCTGTCTTTCATTCAGTTCATGCGGAACCTATTTTCCCCACTTTCTGCACCTTTCCCATAGTTTTCAACCTCAGAGAAACGGCTTTCTACGTCACATTCAATTGCTCCGCGAGTCCCTGTCGAGTTCGAGTATCATCTTCATCCAATAAGGCCTCCAATTCGTTGTCTTCGAACTTTTTCGGCGGTTTCCCGCGCTCGACGTTTCTCACGTCAAAATCACCACTTTTGAATTTATTGAACCTCTCGAAACACGGTGTTTTCCCAAGAGCACGTTCGCCGAAAGCTTCGACAAGCATTCGATGCCATTCTGTCATCTTCAAAAGATGACAGAAAGCCAATGCTGTCCGCAAATCGTAGTTCGTAAGCACGAAAGTCGACATGTTTACGGATTTGAAACAGATACCGATATTTCCAACTTGGGTTACTGTGTGCTGACATTCGTCGTCAGCCGTTACAGGAAGCAGATGGCGCTGCAGACGCGCTCTCACAGGCCCTACACTGACAGCTAGCACCATCTACAGTGAAATTCCCGTTTCGTACTGCTACACCTGGTATGTGCCGCAGTGCGAAGACTGCTGTTGTTATTTTGGAAGATGGGCGTCTCGACAGTATACTCATCTTCACGTAGGAGAAAGAGCAACGGTTGGTCTAAGTGAATACTAAAAGAAACATCCTGGTTCACGGTGATTATAACTTGAAGGGGTAGGCCCATGACGTGGTAAGAAGAGTACCACCAAACAGCAAATTATCACCTTTCACATGAACTACACCAGTGCTCGTCATCATGGCCAAGGTCGCTAGCGCTCGACCCGGAGATAAGCGGTTTGAATCCTGGTGCTGGAAGAAAGTTTTACCGCCAGTATTTGGCCAGTAGGGTGAGGAGAGGTGGAGCGTCAAGTTTCTGATCACCACACTTTGCGCCAATGTCTTAGTTTAAATACGAAACCTCTCCACAGTGTCTCACGAAGTGAGGTCATGTGACATTGCGGATGGTGATTTGTCCGTCGGATGGGGACGTTAAAATCGGCGGCCTCTTAAGTGCTCTTCGAGAGGAGTGGACTATGTGCCGTCTCCGGGTTTTCATCTCCAACAGCCGGCCGCTGGTGGCCGAGCGGTTCTGGCGCTACAGTCTGGAACCGCGCGACCGCTACGGTCGCAGGTTCGAATCCTGCCTCGGGCATGGATGTGTGTGTTGTCCTTCGGTTAGTTAGGTTTATGTAGTTCTAAGTTGTAGGGGACTTATGACCGCAGCAGTTGAGTCCCATAGTGCTCAGAGCCACTTGAGCCATCCCCAACACGAAAACTACTACTACTACTACTACTACTACTACACACACACACACACACACACACACACACACACACACACACACACACACACACACACACACACACACTACTACTACTACTACTAATAATAATAATAATACACTCTAAACTACACTACACAACTAAACTAAACTCCGTCCGAACAGGCCTTGGAAGTCCCAACGGTACAGACAGGCCGCCGTGTCATCCTCAGCCTACAGGTGTCACTGGATGCGGATATGGAAGGTCCTGTGGTCAGCATACCTCTCTCCCGGCCATATGTCAGTTTACGAGACCACTTCTCTATCAAGTGGTTCCTCAGTTTGCCTCACAAGGGCTGAGTGCCCCCCGCTTGCCAACAGCACTCGGCAGACCGGATGGTCACCCATCCAAGTGCTAATCCAGCCCGACAGCGCTTAACTTCGGTGATCTGACGGGAACCGGTGTTATCACTGCGGCAAGGCCGTTGACACACTACAGCACCCACCTCCCCCCCCCCCCCCCTCACACACACACACACACACACACACACACACACACACACACACACACACACACACACACACACACACACACAGTACTGTCTAGAGTAGGTGACTGTAAGCTGTGTATATACACAAACTGATACACGTACGCACAGAAATCTCATACTTCGCGAAGGAGAGGTGCCTGCGGCCGTGAAGGATAGGGACAACCTTTCCAATTAGGCGGCTGCACCTATCGTTTTTTAAATGATACCAGTGATCGTCCAATTGCGAGCCGCGGGCCGCATGCGGCCTGAATCAGTCGTATTTTATAATAATGTGTCTAGCAATGACAGCGGAATCCGAAAACGTAAACTAACGGTAAGAGCTTCTGAACAGTGCAGTGTCCCTACTCAGCAACAAAGAACTTATGGATACAGTAATACTTGAAAATTTGCTAAATTCTCATTGACTTCGGTGAATTGGGTCATGAACTAATTAAAACTGGCGACTTACCCCAGGGGCAGACCCGTAAGTAGCGAAACCACTGGGGGGTTAGATAGTGAAGGGGCAAACGTCTGTTTTGAACAACCACTCGGCCAGTTGATTACTTTTTCATTTATTCGTCCAGCCGAATGAAATCTGTCTCTGCGGGGACGCCAACTGTATGAATCTTTTTCATTACCCTCCAGGTTGGAGTGGTATCACTCCATGTGAGATAGTCGACGTATTTAATTTCGGGAGACGTGGATAAAAGTGTATTTATGGAAACGAAACGTTTCCAAAATTTTTGTATCTATTTACTTACATACGAATTTTTTATACTTCTGGCAATAAATATGAACGTTTCTTAAGGTTAATAACTAGCGCCATATAATTTATTTTTAAATAATTGAACAATTACTTTTTATTTAAATTTGTTGAAACTCTGCTCTCTCATCCTGCTGATTTATACACATCACCGATAATTCTCTTTCGGTGAATGCTGAGATGACCTGAACACAACACATGTAAAATACAACTTTTTAAACTGTTATTGACTTGATCACTTACTTTTCAAGCATGTACAGCCATTTGCCGGAGATATTTTTTCCGCGGGAAATATTTGTCATCGCTTGCTAATTTTCTTATTTCCTTTGAACTTACTTAAATAACATAAGTGCAGGATATGAAACATCCCCGCACATACTGTGTAGCGCACTGAATTTATCTTGAGGATCACTTTTTATTCAATCATATGATTTCTTCCACTAACACACCAACGCCGAAATTATATCCGACAGAATCTATTGTTTTCATTAGGGTGTTTCCATCTCAAGCGTGTGTGGTTTTCATAATCAGTATAAAAAAAAACAAAAAAAAAAAAACAACTTCGAGACATTGTGTATTGTATTAAATATTGAAGCGAGCGAGGACCTAGAAACGATGGAGAGGCTTCGTCCCCGCCGTAGCCCTCAGTGGTTCACAACCTCTCAACAGGAGGCTACAGCAGTCCACTCACCCCACCGCCGCCCCACACCGAACCCAGGGTTACTGCGCGGTTCGGCCCCCAGTGGACACACCGCCCTCCCTCCCCCTCCTTCCCCCCCACCCCCACCCCCACCCCCTACTCGGGAACGTCTCACACCAAACGAGTGTAACTCCAAATGTTTGCGTGATAGAGTAATTATGGAGTACGCGTACGTGGAGACAGTGTTCGCACAGCAATCGCCGACATAGCGTAACTGAGGAGGAATGAGGAGAGCCAGCTTGCATTCGCCGGGGCAGATGGAAAACTATCTTAAACACCATCTCCAGGCTGGCCGGCACACCGGACTTCGACACTAACCCTCCGGGCGGACTCGTGCGGAAGCAGCGCTTTAGGCCGCGCGGCTAGCAGGGCGGGCACTTAGCTCATGGCCGAACTCACCAATTTGAATCAAAACTAAGCAAGTCTTAAAATATTAGTTTGTTTCTAAGTGAAGTCGGCTTCTTACACCATGGTCAGACGGGTAAGTAGCCACTGAAGGGCTAGAAATTGTGAGAGGGGGAATGCTTTATTGTCTGCTTTGTAATACACAAGCCGAGTCGTAGCAATCAGTTGCTTCAGCATAGCCCCAAATTTCCAACGGAAGGAACATGGATTCGTGACTGCACAGACGGTCTTAATATATGTATTTTTTATAGCACAGAATGTGAAACTGAATTAAGGCTGCCGAGAAACAACGCCGTGAGTAGAAGAAAAATGACATTTAAAACCATTGGTAAACATTTGTGATCTCAACACAGCAACACTTCGCCGGACATTTCAGAGTCACAACTTGGAGTCGCTAAGGGCCGCAGCGGTCTGGAATGGAGGACTTTCGACACGAAGTATTCCGAATAGTGCCGACTTTAAACTACCAGTACATTGGGGCCGGGAGCGAAGTTATGGCGCCCTTGCTGTAGCTACCCTGCTGGGGGCCGTAACACACTCATTTATGTAGATTAGCAGTTAATAATAAGACCGGTATGTATGCGGCCCGAGGTGCCGCCTTGCAGTGGCAGTACTGCCTCCTGAACAAAAAAGTTTGACCATCACTGAACTGTACCCTCCACACATTGCGGGTTGTACGCGTCGTTAAGCCGTCGTTACAATAGACTGCTTACATCATTTGGAGAGAGGTGAAATCGCGACTCTTTGGACGAGATGACACGCCTTCGTTCTGCTAATGTTCTTTTGTGTCTGTTGATCCATTGTGGGTAACAAGGTGTCAAGCCTTCTAAAGAATCACTTGAGAATTTGCGACATCCAGAAACACATGGCTCCAGTATGCCGGCATCGATAATTTTTGAGAGCCACATATGGGACCTGAAGATGGCATATTGAGTTGCCGAAACTGGGAGCTAAAATCAAATAAAATAACTTCTCAATTTGCACGGCGGTTAGGTGAATTTCTTTGTTAAATAAGAAATGTTCTGTGTTGTTTGGCCCCTCACAGATATGCAACTTATGTGCCATTGTGAACAACTGCATTTTGCCAGGCACCATTGTAGGCAGTTAAAGCAAATTAACTCTCTCTGTTGGTGTGTCACTTCCACTTTCCCGCTAAATTTTCATCTATTGGCAACGAACTGTTATCCAGTTTTCTCTTTGTAGAAGTTGCAAGGGCCTAATTAGAGGCGATTAACTGACTGTTGGCAATGAAAATTTTCAGCCTAGTAGTTGAATCCCTTTACTTCATTAGGAATTATTGGGAGTGATGGATGGAAATTTTTTCCTTAGTGACCGACACAGGCAACAAAAGTTGATGTCTTAGGAAGACACCAACAAACAGGTCCTAAAGGAAGCGGGGGGGGGGGGGGGGGGGGGGAACTATTGAGTATGAAATGTTGCCGAGTTCTCTCTAAAACAATTTACTAACGAACAATAAATGGCTCAACAAAAAACACATTACACTTGAGCAATCACTCTTAAAAAAGGCATTAAATGTTAAACACTAGAAATGAAACGACGTAGATAGTTTTTCAAGTTTTTTACAAAATTGTAATTCATCAAACACTAAATATTAATAATTGACAATATACAAAATACCATAACCAGAAAATTACAATAAGGTAACAGTGGCCCCGTGTCAGGTCAGGGCTCAAGCCCGCACACGACGTAATAGACCCCAGACGTAGACATCGGGAACCAGACATCCCCCCCACCCTCTCCTCCTTCGTCACCCCTCCTTCCGGAGGGCAATAAACCGAGAGAAGCTAGGTAGTGCACCACAACATAATCAGCAAAGCTCTATTAAGCAGCAAACAGGTTAAACAAAACGAAAGCCTATGGCCCGGCTCAAGAATAATTCGTATGACTGACATTACGTTGGTTAAAGCACCACTGAATGTTAACTCGCTTCGTGATGCTGGTTGAAGTTGACAGGTTCAAATGGCTCTGAGCACTATGGGACTTAACATCTGAGGTCATCAGTCCCCTAGAATTAGAACTACTTAAACCCAACTGACCTAAGGACATCACACACATCCATGTCCGTGGCAGGATTCGAACTTGCGACCGCAGCAGCCGCGTGGTTCCGGACTGAAGCGCCTAGAACCGCTCGGCCACCCCGGCCGGCGAAGTTAACAGGCTCGAGTGAGATACATACTTAAAGCCAGAATTGGTATCGGTCAAGGATCAACATTATTAATATCTTTAATGTACCACCAGTAGCACCACTATCTTAAAAAATGCAGAAGTAGCCTTCGAACCAGCATTCACAATCCGAGATATACCAATGGCCTATTATTAGCTTAATGATCAAATCGGATGTTCTCCATGGAATTGTTTTGAGCGCAGTTTACATACAATTTAACAGAGGCAAGCATGGTTTAATCGTTACGGAAAATATTTCACTTCTTTCTCATAAATGTCGTTGTGGAATCCAAGGGAAAGAAAGAGCTTACAGGCTGCAAAAAACAAGTCAGTGCAACTAAATAAAGCGCTTCTCTTTTCGTAAGACGGAAATAGTCACAAAATGTGACTTGGAATCGAGCACAGGCCTCTAGGCCTTAAATCACCAATTTCTTTTTTTAAAGCTTACTCTAAACATAGCCTATTTCCCACCGGAAAGAGTGGAGCACGTGCCGCAAATCTTTTCAATATCATATTGAATGAAAATGGGGTAGGGCAGAATAACAAAAAATTGAAAGCCAACGAAAGGCCAGCGCCAAGCTGCTTCAGACAGAACCAACAGAGGCCGATGGAGACTAGTCGCTGAAGAAAATACAAGGGACGGTCACCATAAACATAAGGAAGGGAAACGGGCTTTTTCCTCGACCAGGGAACACGAAGAAACCGTTGACTCGCTGCCGGCAAAACCCTGTGGTGAAGGCGTTCCGGTCGTCTAGCGCAGAAGGGGACACGGCCGGAGGGCTTCGCCGAATCGCGGCAAATTCTGCAGGAGGAACCCGGGTACTGTGCGAACGGGTACAGCCACGGCAGAACGAGACTCACCCAGCACAGCACAGCACGTCATTAACCGTACCGTCCTGAACGAAGAACGCCGAGCGCCAACGCTCACACGAAAAAAACAGTGCGCGGGCAATGACGACCAATTGCTGTGGATCGATAGCTACGATGCCACAACGTAGGTGCGCTCTTCTAGGTTCGCACAACGACACCGACGTCAGCGCCCACTAGCCGGCGCTGTGCAGCTCTCTGAGCGCCGCTCCGGATACAGCCCTTTTGATTCGGTGTAGACGACCAAGAAACATTGTTTCTATTTCATAGTGGGCGAGCCACTACAGGTTTTGCATTTGTAACTTCTAGCCGCTGTTAGATTTGACTGATGAACGGCTTCTCACCTAGGTGCTCATCCTTACGCAAAGTAAAAGAGTTATAACCTACACTCCTGGAAATGGAAAAAAGAACACATTGACACCGGTGTGTCAGACCCACCATACTTGCTCCGGACACTGCGAGAGGGCTGTACAAGCAATGATCACACGCACGGCACAGCGGACACACCAGGAACCGCGGTGTTGGCCGTCGAATGGCGCTAGCTGCGCAGCATTTGTGCACCGCCGCCGTCAGTGTCAGCCAGTTTGCCGTGGCATACGGAGCTCCATCGCAGTATTTAACACTGGTAGCATGCCGCGACAGCGTGGACGTGAACCGTATGTGCAGTTGACGGGCTTTGAGCGAGGGCGTATAGTGGGCATGCGGGAGGCCGGGTGGACGTACCGCCGAATTGCTCAACACGTGGGGCGTGAGGTCTCCACAGTACATCGATGTTGTCGCCAGTGGTCGGCGGAAGGTGCACGTGCCCGTCGACCTGGGACCGGACCGCAGCGACGCACGGATGCACGCCAAGACCGTAGGATCCTACGCAGTGCCGTAGGGGACCGCACCGCCACTTCCCAGCAAATTAGGGACACTGTTGCTCCTGGGGTATCGGCGAGGACCATTCGCAACCGTCTCCATGAAGCTGGCCTACGGTCCCGCACACCGTTAGGCCGTCTTCCGCTCACGCCCCAACATCGTGCAGCCCGCCTCCAGTGGTGTCGCGACAGGCGTGAATGGAGGGACGAATGGAGACGTGTCGTCTTCAGCGATGAGAGTCGCTTCTGCCTTGGTGCCAATGATGGTCGTATGCGTGTTTGGCGCCGTGCAGGTGAGCGCCACAATCAGGACTGCATACGACCGAGGCACACAGGGCCAACACCCGGCATCATGGTGTGGGGAGCGATCTCCTACACTGGCCGTACACCACTGGTGATCGTCGAGGGGACACTGAATAGTGCACGGTACATCCAAACCGTCATCGAACCCATCGTTCTACCATTCCTAGACCGGCAAGGGAACTTGCTGTTCCAACAGGACAATGCACGTCCGCATGTATCCCGTGCCACCCAACGTGCTCTAGAATGTGTAAGTCAACTACCCTGGCCAGCAAGATCTCCGGATCTGTCCCCCATTGAGCATGTTTGGGACTGGATGAAGCGTCGTCTCACGCGGTCTGCACGTCCAGCACGAACGCTGGTCCAACTGAGGCGCCAGGTGGAAATGGCATGGCAAGCCGTTCCACAGGACTACATCCAGCATCTCTACGATCGTCTCCATGGGAGAATAGCAGCCTGCATTGCTGCGAAAGGTGGATATACACTGTACTAGTGCCGACATTGTGCATGCTCTGTTGCCTGTGTCTATGTGCCTGTGGTTCTGTCAGTGTGATCATGTGATGTATCTGACCCCAGGAATGTGTCAATAAAGTTTCCCCTTCCTGGGACAATGAATTCACGGTGTTCTTATTTCAATTTCCAGGAGTGTATATGCAGTACTGAAGCATTTCACCTTTTCATGCTCATGTTCACTTCCTACATTCGGCCTACCCTTCAGTTTACAGGAGCAGACCACACGCCGCCTATCCATGCGGGATACAAAAACTGCTCTCCAGGAAGCCCCCCACATTCCTCCGCACACACCATCCACCGTTCCGACCATCCACCGTTCCGACCACCCTTTTCCTTCATCGCGCAACCCACTTCCTCCCTTCTACCAGAGAGAAAACCAAAGATCCTCTAACCTGCAAAGACGGATCTGAACTCACCGGTCGCGAGCTATCTAATTCGGCGCACGGTTCAGTAATAATAAGCTACTTTCCGATGTTAGAAATATGGGTCGCGTTGTTGGTATTCTGAATGATTGTGAGAATATCGACCGAAAAATGCTACTTGAATATTACAAACTATCAATTAGTTTCAGATAATTAAAGCTTAAAAATCACTTATTTCAAGATTTGGTCACGTGATTGAAAACGCCCTGTTACTGGCTGGTGACCTTACTGTCTAGAATGTATGTGTGTTATAGAAAAGTCAGCCGAACTTACTAGTGTCTTTCCTCATTTTTCTGCTGGCAGTTTAGTTATTTGATGATGGAAAACGCATTTACAACTTTTAAGTAACAATGCACAGGAATTTTCTGAACGGGCGAGCGATGGAAAGGGGCGGACTGAGGGAGGGGACCCGAATTTGAAGCCGAGATTATGAATGTAGCGATAGCTGAGCGAGTAAGCTGAAGTAACCAACGCATTGGTTCACGGAAGCACAGAGTTCTTGCTTTAGTTGATGTTGATGGCAGTGCGCAAAGTATTTCCGAAGTCAAGGCCCTATGTACATACGGTTAACTTAGCTACATTAAACAGACTAGAGTAGGAGTTACGACGTAGGAAGTTTCAACTAACAAAATAGTGCGCACAGCAAGTCGGCAGAGTAAACAAAATTTGCAAGGCATTATAAATGGAATTACGGAGAGAGACGGCGTTGCTCATGAAGGGTGATAGAGGGAAACGTTTTTTGTTATTTCTAAGCCTGACTGTGCTACGAAAGTAAGGCTATAAAATTCCTGTCTCAAAACGATAAGGCGAGTATCGACAAAGATCCGACTAAATTTTACTATGTAGCATTAAAAAAGGAAATAGGCAACGAGCAATTCTTAATGGCACCTCATGAAAGGCGGGTAATACTAAGCATGAACCCAAAATTACCTATTCTGAATGTGCAAATTAAATTATGAAGAGAGTAAAAGCATGCGTGTGCTTTTGACGGGAGAGAGGCGCTATTAGCTGGTTCAAATGGTTCAAATGGCTCTGAGCACTAAGGGACTTAACATCTGAGGTCATCAGTCCCCTAAAACTTAGAACTACTTAAACCTAACTACCCTAAGGACACCACACACACCCATGCCCGAGGCAGGATTCGAACCTGCGACCGTAGCGGTCGCGCGGTTCCAGACTGAAGCGCCTAGAACCGCTCGACCACAGCGGCCAGCCGCTATTAGCTAACCTAAATACAATGACGGAAAAAATCGCGACACTAATAAATAATTAATGTAGAGTAATGAGATTTCGGGAATACATCTATCTAGATAGCACATGTAAGTAATTAATACAGCAAGATCACAGGTTAATATAAGCGCTACATGAACCATTGCAAACGTGAAATGCTGGTACATTATCAACCGGTGTAACGGACAGAATGTTGCTTACACGAACGCAAACGTGCGTGTGTGATGCTGTACAGGTGCTGGATGTCAGTTTGCAGGTTCAAGTGGTTCAAATGGCCCTGAGTACTATGGGACTTAACATCTGAGGTCATGAGTCCCCTAGAACTTAGAACTGGCTCTGAGCACTATGGGACTTAACATCTGTGGTCATCAGTCCCCTGGAACTTCGAACTACTTAAACCTAACTAACCTAAGAATATCACACATACCCATGCCCGAGACAGGATTAGAACCTGCGACCGTCGCAGTCGCGCGGACTGAAGCACCTAGAACCGCTCGGACACCTCGGCGGGCCAGTTTGTAGGAAGGAGTTCCATGCCTGTTGCACTTGGTCGGTCAATATGGGGAGGGGTAACGCTGCCTGTCCTGTGGATGACTGGAGTTATCATCCAATGATGTCCCATTCCCGCTCGATTGGAGACAGATCTGGTGATCGAGCAGGTCAAGACAACATGTTGACACACTGCAGAGCATGTTGGGTTACAACAGCGGTATGTGGGTGAGCGTTTTCCTTTTGGAGAACACGCCCCCTAATGCTGTTCAAGAATTACGGCAGAATAGGTCGAATCACCAGACTGACGTTGAAATTTGCTATCAGGGTGCTTGGAATGATCACGAGAGTGCTCCTGCTGTCATAAGAAACTGCACTCCAGACCATAACACCAGGTGCAGGCCCAGCGTGTCCATCACGCAGTCAGGTTGGCTGCAGGCCCTCAAGTGTCATCCTACCATCAAAGCTATCACTGGCACCACAGGAGAACCCGCTTGTATCACAAAACACAACAGACCTCCACCAAGCCCTCTAATGAGCTTTTGCTTGAGACCAGTGGAGTTGTAAATGGCAGTGGTTTGGGGTCGATGAAATCCACGCTACAAGGCGTCTGGTTCGGAGCTGTACTTGAAGTAACCGATTTGTAGCAGTTCGTTGTGGTACCAGCTGCTGCTCAGACTGCTGCTGCGGATGCAGTGTTATGCGCCAGAACAATACGCCGAACACAAAGGTCTTTCCTCTCGGCGGTGTTAAATGGCATCTGGAGCAGGGCCTTCAAGCGACCATACATTATCGTGACCACCGCTGTCACCAGCCATGTACAGTGGCTACATTTCTGCCAAGTGTCGGATATATGCGAGTCATGATCATGAAGGCCGGCCGTTGTGGCCGAGCGGTTTTAGGCGCTTCAGTCTGGAACCGTGTGACCGCTACGGTCGCAGGTTCGAATCCAGCCTCGGCCATGGATGTGTGTGATGTCCTTAGGTTAGTTAGGTTTAAGTAGTTCTAAGTTCTAGGGGACTGATGACCACAGAAGTCAAGTCCCATAGTGCTCAGAGCCATTTGAACCATTTTTTCTGCCAAGTCCTTCGGCAGTGTCGCAGAAGCAACAGCCCAATTGCACGACTCGTTCAAACTCGGTGAGGTGCTAATAACGGCATCTTTGTCGTATTGTGGACAATCCTGTCTAACATCGATTCATCACATCCAATCTCAAACGTAAGTAACGTTCATTGCCGTTACAACGTGTATTTTCAACAAAATTGATTTATATCCTCACAGTGGCACTACTAGCGTGAAGTCTGAGTAGACAAGATCTTTCAGATGTAGAAACACGCCTACCAACTTTCTTTTATGTCGCACAACTTCTTGATGGTGCGTTCTTTTTTCGCCAATGTAGATGGTTGCTCAAAAAACTGAAAGGGGCTTATAGACGTGCAAAAGTTTCAGAGCGGCAAATAGCGCTGTATTTCCTAGTGAATGTAGAGGCGTTGTTTTGACAAGTGGGATGAGGATGGCTGCCTTTGACGTAACTAATGTATGTACGATTATTCCTTTCGAAGTGACATTAGAGATAATTTAGAAAAACTTGGTAAGTCACATGACTATGAACAGAGCGGAGTTGGATGAATTTCTTAATCTATTTAGACTCAGTCCTGGTTATAATTTTTTCGAATTTAAAGTTAAGTTATCAGCAATCTGATGGTCTTGCGATGGGAAACTATCTGTCCGGCTTGCTAGCTGACATTTCGCTAAATACCGTAGAAAACGCAGTGTTAGCTAGTAATCTTCGAATAATCGATACAATCGTATTTTATAGATGGTATGTTGATGTATTTCTCTCATTGAAGCTATTATTAATATTTTCAGTATGAAGCATATGAACATTAAATGTAGTCTTGAAACAGAACAAGATAAAAAGTTAAGCTTCCTTAATGTCCTCATCACGAAGCGTGATGACTAAGTTTCTCTGATATCCGGAACCCAACACAGTCCGATGTCACCATCGGCGTAGATTCCAACCACAAAATTCAACAATAAACTGCATTTTTCGTTCAATGGTTACTTGACTTATTAGGTTGACTCTTAGTAACAATGAAGCTGACAGTGAATTAGGCTACTGGAACAAGTAGCTGTTGCAAATGGGTACAAAGCTTCGCTTGTCATCGTAATGTGTAACAAAATTACACGTAGTCGACACCAAAAGCTCCCCGGGATGACAAATTTTTTGAACCATACAATATTGAGGTCCTATGTCTTCTAGACTGACTTCTTCCTTCCCCAGAAGATTCAACGTTGCTTTCCGAACAAAAAACAAGCTTAGGTGTATGATGAGACATAGACTAGAAAATAATACTATTAGGTCCAGCCAGTTTAAGTACAATTCCAGTTTAAGTACAATTCTTTTGGAGTTTATAAATTGAACTGTTGCTCAAGTGCCGCTTTTTATGTGGGTCAGACGAGGACGACGTTCCTTACGCGTTTCAAAAAGCACGTAAGCCACGGAAATAAACATTTGTGGGATGCTTGATATGTGATAGGGGATATCAAGGAGTCAATGGAAATTTTACGTGTTGTACGTAAAAAGTTGCCACTTGACACATTGGAAGAATTGAGATCTACCGTAAAAAACTGAAGGTGCCTGTTCAAATACTAAACGAGCATGCTGAATTTCGATTTATTAGGTTCTTTGCTTTGTGTTGTTTAGATGCAAGTTACATGGAGCTGGTTGCACTTAAATTTCTCACGATTTTAGGGCATGTAGCTTATTGGCCGGTCACGTATGTTTAGCGCTCTGTGCTTCTGTGAGCCAATGGGTTGGTTACTTCCTCGTAGCTGTTAATACGTTCATAACCTCGTCCCCCCCGTATCTCCCCCCCCCTTTCCATCCCCCCCTGCTCTACATCCCACCAACCTGCCCTCCCTCCTCCCTTCCTTCCTTCCTTCCCCCTCCCCACCCCCACCCCCGCAACACACATGCACTTTCCGTAAATTCCGGTGTCGGGTATATGACGACAAAGCAGATTAGCGTTGCACTTAGCAGTACTAATCTTCAGTGGGTTCCATAATATGATACATATCCATTCCTGTGGTACATTAATTTGTTTGGTTTTGTTAATTTACCTGCCTATACTAGGTTTCCCATAAGAGAAAAATTGTCAGTTTCTCTTCTGAAGGTAGATAACCAACGTGAGAGTAGTCTACTTTGCATTCCTGGTCATATAGAAACTTAGTTCTACAACATTTGACGTCCTCAGCTTTTATATCCATGAAACTATCTTTTAAGGGCGAAATTCTGTTTCAAAGTTCTGTTAGATTATGCTGTTACATTAAAATTTTAAATTTTTTATTATTTATTCTGCTCCACACTCATTTTTTTAGACATAAAATAATGGAGTTTTTTGCTGTGAAAAATATCTTAGCCTCAAAAAGAGCATATACTCATATACGTTGTGAATAATCGTACGTACAGCGAATCTATGTCTTCGTTACCACAATGTTAAAGACAAACGTACCTCTATTTTTTTATATCCGATTCTTTGTAATGATTTTATATCCGACTGTGTGGTTTTGCCGCTATTTAATGTCCGATTTTTGTATGTTAGACTTTCGTATCTTGTCATGTCGTACTAAGTTTCCTTTTAAATTCGTCTATGATTCTGTTTGTTGGTATTATCAAAATTTTTTCTTGTATTACGAGCTTCGTCGAGACATACAAAATATATTTAATCGATTTGCCAAGTATGATGGTGGCATTAAGACGTCTAATCCCTCTTTGCTTCTGTTACAAATTGAAACTTAAGTGTCTTCCTGTAATAACTTTTGCTTGCATTTGAAATATGTAGTTTGTAATGCTTTTTACCACATGTGCGTTTAACCACTTTACAAAAAAAAAACTGAAAAATGAGAAATGTGTAATATAAAGTTGTTCTTAGATGGGAAAGTTCCGACAAGCGCCCCCTAGTCTTCCTAATATCTTCCACATTTCGGTTTCCCAGTTAGGTAAATAAAGTTTAGCCTTGTGCAGCTTTATGCAAAAGATATATTTAATTACAATGAAAATTAATCTGGCTGTCTTATATTATTGTACAGCTTATAGATATGTTCGAATTGTCATCAGTTGTCTTTGTACCGTGGCACTTTTTTTAATGTTCAAAGCGCTTGTTATTTGTTTTCTGATTTTATGATCAGCTTAGGCCCGAAACGAGTCATCAAGTAATTAAATGAAATTAATATTGGAACTTTAACTCCGCAATTTACTGTATAATTTGGGTAATTCTCTTTGTTAATTGCTGTGGTTGTTGCCAGAATTAATTCTGTTTTCCAGGTAACTCTTTTCACAATTTTAAAATTCTCATACAACGCAGTAACACATTTGTGGAGGGTTGCAGAGCATCATCGGATTAGTCTTCTAGAGCTTTACACATGGCAATTTTACTGTTCCGCCGGCCGTTGTGGCCGATCGGTTCTAGGCGCTACAGTCAGGTACAGCGCGACCTTTACGGTCGCATGTTCGAATCCTGCCTCGGGCATGGATGTGTGTGATGTCTTTAGGTTAGTTGGGTTTAAGTAGTTCTAAGTTCTAGGGGACTGATGACCTGAGAAGTTAAGTCCCATAGTGCTCAGAGCCATTTGAACCATTTTACTGTTCCTTCAGTTCATTTATGTCCATAAAATATTAAATTGACGCAATAGAACCTTAAGGTATCTGTTGTTCTAGCACATAACTGCTGCTGAAACACTGATTTAAAGCTGCTTAAGCAGGAATGGCTCTGAGCACTATGGGGCGTAACAGCTATGGTCATGAGTCCCCTAGAACTTAGAACTACTTAAACCTAATTAACCTAAGGACAACACACAACACCCAGTCATCACGAGTGCTTAAGCAGGAGAAAGTTTAATTTTATAGTAATAATCTGGACTTATATTTCCTCGTAGGTTCCCAGCAGTGTTCAATTATTCTCTTTGTCAAAATTATACAGCTTCAAGACAGGCTCAATGGGCGCAGTTGAAAGTGGCGAATTATTGCCTTCACAGATTTGTTTGGGAAGAGTAATGTGGTCGGAAATGTCAGATTTTTCAGGGTAAGTGTTACACTAGGAATGAAATGTAGTTTCTTAACATCACCCTTTGGATTCATTTCAAACTCATCGGATATAAAATGAAGCTAATAAATGAAAATACATTGACTATTAAAATGTAATGTAATGTATTACTAAAACCTCTTACATAACTGTATTACGAATGAAGTAAACGTAAGAAGGCAGGGGTATTAAGGGAAAGAGAATAGGAAGAAAAGCTTGCAGCACGCTACCTGCTATGCTATAAGCGACAGCGCGTTCATATGGAGTCTTTACCTACATCAAACTAATCCTCACAGAAATAAGGACGTGTACTGACCACTATCTCATTCGGATCTGTACAAGTGAGTTGCAACCACAATAAAATAAGCTTTTCCAGGGCTTTTTATAGACAGTTTTGAGCGATGTGATACTGCACACCACTTATAACCCACCTTCCGAGAAGTTAATTCCGAAACATCACTATGAGTGAGCTTTACGACAGGAAGGCAGTGTGTTAGACAGTGACGTGACAGAGTGACTCGGCTTTTTAGCGGGCTTTCAAATTATTTCAGTTTCATTTCCAATTGTTTTAAATACTGAAATTCGTGAGGAGAAAAGTATTTTATGGACATAAAATGACATAATTAACTATTTAACATTGTTTACATTTGTCACAGGTCAATGCAAAGATGGCGACCCTTAGGAGGAGAGTTTTACAAGTGCAGCATGACGATAACTGATACCCGTGTACCAGTAAACGTTTCCCAGATCGTCAACAGAACAATACATCACGTAACTTGTCTTGCCGTCATACATGCTTAAGAGAGCGAGGATGCCACCCGCGACACAGACTCCAAAACATATACTACATTTTCATAGAATTACTGTAATTACAATGCTGATTGCACCCTCTTTTATTTGGGCGGTGAGAGCTTTAGTGCAGCACACCTAATGCTAACCTGCACAGTCGCCGTCGACGTTCATCTCTGGCATGAACAACACCGAGTCCCACAGCCTGCACGGTGATTTTTACAGCCGTGCTGTCATACTAGCCACAGTAACACACAAAGAATTCACGCACTATGTCGTTTCGTAAGTACTTCCCCAAATGAAGAACATACCTTTTTGTAGAGTTTTTTAATACATTACCTCTTCTCATTAGTATCCAAATCGTCCTAGGTCCGGCTGCTATCCCATTCATTGGTTATACAGTATTTTGAATAAAAACAATGTGGCTCCAGTGTATGAAGTTACGACACAATGGGGGATGGGACTAGCAACTTAGGTATTAAATATTTTTAAGTTTTTTAATCTTTTTAAGCAGACTGCATACTCCATGCGAGTCTGCTACAGCTATTGTTATATGCTTCCTAGAGTGGCGCCTGCTCCTCGCAGACTCCCATGGAGCAAGCGGTCTGATTATAACCAGAACAATGGTCGAAATGGTTCAAATGGCTCTGAGCACTATGGGACTTAACTTCTAAGGTCATCAGTCCCCTAGAACTTAGAACTACTTAAACCTAACTAACCTAAGGACATCACACACATCCATGCCCAAGGCAGGATTCGAACCTGCGACCGTAGCGGCCGCGCGGTTCCAGACGGTAGCGCCTTTAACCGCTTGGCCACCACGGCCGGCACAATGGTCGCAACCGGTTACCAGTAAAATACAGAAACATCGTTATGCGGTTGGGACCGTTTTATTACACAAAAACTTGGATATTTTTTCTTCCAGTATCCGTCACAGTTGCGGTGTTAGTCATCTCTTTGTGGCGACTAGTTTCGGACCAACTCTTCCATTTTCAAGTTATAGCCTAGAAAAGATTTCATGGTGTTAACATAGGTAAAAATTGAAATGTACTTCCATATTGTACGTAAATGTTGAAAGTTACATAAAGCATAATAAAATATCTATCGGTGATATTTTGCCCAACTTTACCTCCCGATCCATAAAAGCCTACATGTCAGCCAAACTCCGTCCCCAGAAACTGTTATCCAACTTAAACTCGTATGCTAATCTTTGACTAAACAGAACCTAATTTGAAGTGAACTGTAGCTGGTCTCAATACAACTTGTCTTCACATTAAAAGCGCAAAGAACAGAAAACAATTATCTGGCCCTAATCAAAATTTCCACTTACATTCCGTCTTGAAACATTGTTGCATATTTCTCGAAAACACAACAGCAAACAGCAAGCAGTTAGCGGTTAAACTAGTTTTCTATTTCTGAATAAATATTCAAACTGTTGCAAACCAATGGGGCAATGTGGTAATGCGTTATGATGAACAGTGGGGTAGGGAGAGTAACTGTTCCTATGAAATGATATTCCAACTCAACGATTTTAAAATGAAGTATGCATTCAAAAAGGCAGAGTAAAACTTCGTTTGATCTTCAAAAACATAACATTGGTCTGAACTGCTTAATAAAGTGAACATTGATTTAAACAAAGTACAACGTTAACAGAGAATTACTATAAAATCCAAACAGCTTAATCAGTTGACATATTAATCCATGATTCAGGGAAGTGGGGTGGTCTGTCTCTGGGCTCTGAGCAAGTGAATGGAGTTAAATGGCTGGCAATAATCATTTCTACAAATTAGGTGCGTAGTGCTGTAGTATCGCCTCAACGAACTTCTCGAAAATAAAAAAATAAAAAATAAAATAAAAATAAATTATTCAAAATTTATATTCATTCCACCTTTCAATTGAAAGGGTACAGTACCGTCCGACATTGAAAATAGATACAACATTCTTCGTTATTCTTGTCAGAACAAAATTTTTTGTAATAATAACTCAATTTCACTTAATACACTGAAGCCGGATACCAGTGTATGAAAGAATGACAATTTATTTATTTAATTGATCACTTGTGCACTCCCACAAAACAAATCCCTACATTCAATTTGGTTTGATCTGTGAAATGAATGAATGTATGGTCGTCTGCTAACTGCAGATAGTGAATGTTCAATATATGATCATCTTTGAGACGGTCCTTTGGTCACCTTTGGTGGAACCAAAGAGATGAAATTCACCTGAGCTTTGAGAGCCTGAAATGTGGCTGACCAATGGGTAGCATGGTCTTCCTCCAACTCGACAGAGGTGCGAGATGACCTGAAGAACGGCCATGTTTTCAGCACGCTGCCGCTGGATATAGTGTTGGTAAGACCTGTCTTAGGTGTGGTCCGTAAAGACAAAAGAGTGGAGACATGGTATGCATGTGGAATATTTAAGAGTAGTTTGAAATAATAACTTCTCTATTTCAGGAACTTTCATGGGGAGAATTAAATGTCGGGCAGGTAATATTAAGGGGATCGTAGTAATCTTCGGAAGTGACCAACGGTCACAATGAAACCACGTGTAGCAATAAGTTGAAATACTTCCGAGTGCGTAAGTTAAGCTGAATTACTGGCGTGTGTACTATAAGTTGGAAATATTTAAGAAATGGCGTGCGCAGGGCTTGAAATTAGAGACGAGTACTTCCACGTGGTGAGTACTGTGTGAGTCTCAATCTGTGTATGAGACAAAGGATAAAGAGAAGTACTCGTCGATGGTATCAGTTGAGGACTCGCGTGTGTGATGAATATGTTCTTAATATTACTTTGCGTGTTATGTTTCCGTGTGACGCTTGATTCAAACTATAATACTCTGAGAGTGAAGCAAGGTGAGTCAGCAGTCTATCCAGCAACGCCACTTGGCTTGCACTGCACAGGAAGACGTGCACAATCCTCCAGAGTTCATAGTAGGAAAGGAAAGTTACGAAGTGGGCCAGTGTCGTGTGAAACTGGGATAAATACTAATTAAAGTGGGAAAGCTGAAAGTGATGTGATTATAACGTTGTGACTATTTGTTTGTATTGTATGTTGCCAGTGTGATGTATTTCATGAAATTTAAGTATGTGTGGTTGGCATGGGAGAGTAACAAGATAGGTTTAGAGGCAGTGGGTTATGCTTGTTCCTTCTGTACCGCTCGGTCTGGAGGAAAGTTTCGTGATGATGATTGTGAGAGTCGAAGAGTGAGATATAGCAAAAGGTCCACCATCCTATCCAGAAAGTGCACTGTAGTGTTAGATAATTACGAGACCATAAGATAGAGAATCACCAATGTAAGGCCATGCCCACTGGGCGGAGTTTCTCATGTGCAATTGTTGTAGAAAATATAATGGTGTGTTTATGTTATAGGATTTATCGGAATAAAAAAGATAGTGAAAAGAAAAAGATTGGTGGCCTTTTCCTTCGAATTGTATGTTGTCATGATATCCAGAATTTATCATGTGTGCGATGGCCACGTGTTGATCAAAGCCGTTAAATAAGAAAGAAAATGTGGTATTGCCAGTGCGTAGTGAACAGTCAGAGTTGTGTAAATTACTAATAGTCAGATGTGCGTTTCCGGTTCCGTTGCGTAATGTTCAAACATGAGAATAATTTGTAGCTTAATTGTTAGTACAAGAGCTCATAATCAGTCATTGAGAAAAATGAATAAATCCACTCGCTTGGCAGACCATTCATCTTTCAGGCCTAACTGCTTGATGCCACAGTATGAGCAAGGCATGTGGGCGCCTCTCACAATATATACATCATATTCATCCTTGCCATTATTTAAAATAAATCTGTCTCCATCTAACACATACAATTAAAAGTCCACACAGCACTACTGAATACGTCCTTCACCTACCACTCTGCTACTACGAAAGGTATGAGACTGCGCATAGGCAAAGACTGTGGCACGACAAGACAAGATTGTTTAACAGAAGCGTAACTCTCTCTCTGTCTCTCTCTCTCTCTCTCTCTCTCTCTCTCTCTCTCTGACGTGGCTGCACAGGGTAGCCGCGCGGTCTAGACGTCTTGCCACGGTTCGCGCGGCTCCTCCCGTCGGAGGTTCGAGTCCTCCCACGGGCATCGGCATGTATATGTGTGTTGTCCTTATCGTAAGTTAGTTTAAGTTAGATTAAGCAGTGTGTAAGCCTAGGGGCCGAGGACCTCAACATTTGGTCCCGCAGGAACTTACCATAAATTTCAAAATTCTCAGATCTACACATTGACAACATACAAAAATCAGAATGACCTTACAATACCTTAAACGAAAGTGTAATCATACAGTCCGCCAATGCACATGTGAGAAACGAAAATCAGAAACCATTACATGAATACAAAATATTAGACTTCGTAGGAGTACCTAACATGGTTTACTTCCGATCGAACACAGTGAGCTTAAACACTGCGCTGTCGTAGTCTCCTGGTAACCATCGTAGAGGTCGCTAGTAGTCATAGGCGACAGTCTCACATGTAGTTGAGACTTTATTTGCCTTTATAGTCAACGTCATCAACCCGTCTGTAACACCACAAACCTTCGTTACTATTGATAGAATTAATTAGTCATTTACATATCTTTACATACATAATTTTATACATCACGTTTTATAATGTAATATGTAACAATGTAATATGATTTCTAATTTTTTTTACTCGTACGTATATCGGTGGACTGTATGTTTACATTTGCGTTTAAGATATGTAGCAACATGTATTGCACGGATGAAGCATGTCATAATGCTTTATGTAACGTTCAACTTTTACGCTCAACTGTAGAAGTACATTGCAATATTTACCTTTGTTAACTCCATAAAATCTTTCCTAGGCTATGGTTAGAAAGTGGACTTGATGGTCCTAAACTAATTGCCACAAAGAAATGACTTATCACAACTGTGACGGATACTGGAATAAAGTAAAAATATTGGTCTTTCTATAGAAGGAGTCATCCTATTCTGCCACCGACCTTCTCAAAGAGCGTGGAGTATCTAAATGGCTCTGAGCACTATGGGACTTAACTTCTGAGGTCATCAGTCCCCTAGCACTTAGAACTACTTAGACATCACACACATCCATGCCCGAGGCAGGATTCGAACCTGCGACCCTAGCGGTCACGCGGTTCCAAACTGAAGCGCTTAGAACCGCACGGCCACACCAGCCGGCGAATGTGGAGTATCTGGCAGCTGTTGAGGGCACCCTCTTGGCCTGAGGGTAGGAAACTGCCCCTCAAAGCCCGAACAATAACCAATCACCGGCGGCATGAGGATGTAGAAAGCAATGTAAACCACTGCATTGAAGACGTATCATATGTATCCACGGGACATGTGGCCGGAATTTGAAACAGTGACTAGAGGAACGGAGGAGATGATGGGACACGTGTTAAGACAACCAGAAACAGCTACCATTGTACCAGAGAGGATAAATTGTAAGGGAAAATAAACACTGGAATATAACCAATAAAGAATGGAGGATGCTTGGTGTAAGTGCTCCCCTGAGATGAGTAGTTTGGCTCAGGAGAGGGCGTTCTGATGGGTCGCGTTAAATTGGTAAGAACACTGACGGAAAAAAAAAAAGATTTCTTGACGTACAACAAGCAGCGAGTACACCGCATACAGTGTGTTTAACAGTCCCCTATAGTAGTTGACCCCAAACTTTGTCTTCAAAATTTCAGAACTTTGTATTTTGATCATTTCCGATGGCTCGGTAAACCTATCCATAGTGTTGTGTAACAATATTAACGCGCAACTACGGAAAAACGTACTAGGCACAGAACCGAACTGGTAGGAATGCAATCTCGAGGGTGAAGGGAAAAGTGGTTACTACTAACGTTAACAGCAAGTTCTGCGAGTGAATGGAACAATTTTGTTTCGAAACAAGACACACAGCGCATACCACTGGTTCTTTGCACGTACAGATACAAAGATAATGAGCGGTAAGGCATCAAAGGAAATGCAATTATTATGTAACCAGCTAGCGGAGATCATGGGCCCTTATAAAAAAATGTTCAAATGTGTGTGAAATCTTATGGGACTTACCTGCTAAGGTCATCAGTCCATAAGCTGACACACTACTTAACCTAAACTATCCTAAGGACAAACACACACACCCAAGCCCGAGGGAGGACTCGAACCTCCGCCGGGATCAGCCGCACAGTCCATGACTGCAGCGCCTCAGACTGCGCGGCTAATCCAGCGCGGCGGCCCCTTATACCAAAATGCTCAGAAAATGTCTCTGACCACAATTAAAAATTTTTTCAATGGAGTTCAGTTTTATCCTTCGTCTTCGCAACAAATTATGTGATATACTCGTACATTTATTTCATTCGCAAATTAAGATATAAAAGAAGCGAAAACCATGCCTCTCGATTTTACGTTTGACACAGAGAGGAAATGGGTACGGCTCACACTTGACTACTGCGCAAGTGCATTGGGGCTGAGACGAACATAAAGTAGGAGTGACAGGGGCACCTGGAAATTGGAAATTTGTGGTAAGATCTTATGGGACCAAACTGCTGAGGTCATCGGTCCCTAAGATTACCCATTACTTCGTCTTATTTAAACTAACTTACGCTAAGGACAACACACACACACACGCACACACGCCCGAGGTAGCCTCGAACCTCCAACGGGGGGAGCCGCGCGGACCATGACAGGACGCCTTTGAGCACGCGGCTACCCCGCGCGGCAGGGCACCTGCATACACAAAGAAAGGCAATGTCGATGGTCCAAAGGTTGTTTGACGGTTGATGGACTGAAACAGAAATGTTGAAAAATTACGCACGTAGATATTCGGGGAAAGCTCACTAGTGGCAGGTGATAATCGTTTTAGAAACTCCAAAGCTCCGCTTCGTTGCTTATATACCGATCCTGCAGATATAGCGGAGATAAAGTTAGGTGAACATCAGCTCACTCATTGGCATACAACTGCTAACTCTTTTCACACTCCTTCCGTGAACGGGACGGGTATCAGTATCTGATAATACGAAAAATGCTGTCTTACATTTCGTATTGATTCGTCGACTGGACGAAGTATCGCGTATAATGTACGTACCAATGAAATGATGCGCCAAGTCCGTGTGAGAAGTGACACTGTTACTTCACTTCCATGCCCTCATTCATTACCGACCTGTAACGAACCTCTGTATTTCTCCGGAGTGACTATCATGCAGAAACGGAATCAATGGCTGAGCGTTGCAGAATGTCAACGTCGCCAGACCAGGATAGACACGTTGTTCGCTCGTCCACGCTGGATCGTACTTCTATTTCCCGTACCTCGAGTCAGGTAATGGGCTTGTTCGCAGCGAGACAGTTATCCACACGGACAATATGACGAGGACTGGAGCACCACCGTCTGCTGTTAGCACGGCGGCCACTGTTGATGCCGGAGCGGAGCAGATATGTGTCGACTACTGCGCGCCGAACGGCAACTCTGGATACGTGAGCGGCACGAATTTGTCTTTTCAGACGACTTCTGGTTCTGTTCGTGTGTAGAGGCTTCAGCGACATCAACCGATCCCGAATTGTATTCATTATCGCTATAGGAGTCGACACCTGACCTGAAGGCATGTGGTGGCGTTGGCTGTGCAGCACGTTCATCTCCGGCTTTTCCTTTATTAAAAGTTCTCAGGCTCATCGAAATCAAACATGTTACGTGATGGTTTATATACAGGGGAAATAATATTCTAAATGAGTTCAACCACGACAATATCTCATGATCTCGCCTCCTGTTTACAGAGTGTGACCTTTGAGCAGGTGAAATTAAATCTAAAACTGCTTTGAAGGAATCATATAAATACTACTGTAAGAACCAGTTAAAACTAAAACCCAGCAAAACACGAGAATGCGCATTGAATATGAGAACCAGATAGGCCCTCGGGGAACTTTGAGTAGCTTTGAGATTACTGCAGCTGAAACAGTTTCCAGCCCAAATATCTCTGGGTGACTCTTGACCGTACATTCACTTTTAAGCTGCACTGCCTAAATGTAAATTAGGAAGTTTCTGCAAGAAGCAACATATTGAGCAAAATTACGGGAACATCCTGGGGTGCAGCAGTAGAAACAGCAACTTCATGTTTGTGTTACGCTGCAGGTGAATATACCAGCCCTGCCTGGTGTAAATCTGTCCATGCTAAACATGCTCATTGCCCTGAGTCGTGTTCACAAATTAGTGGGTGTTTGAGACCTACACAGCGGGATAAACTCTACCATTTAGCTGGAATTGCCGCTCCAGATATTTACGTCGATACTGTGCAAATCAACCTCAGTGTCTGGCAGAAGGTTCATCAAACCATCTTCTCTATATTCCCAACCTCGCATAGCTCGCAAAAAAAAATCTCCTCTTATATCCTTTCGTGCGAGCTTCGATTTCGCTTATTTCATTATGATGATCGTTTCTTCCCATATAGGTCGGCGTCAACAAAATATTTTCGCATTCGGAGGACGAAGTTGTGATTGAAAGTTTATGAGAAGATCCCACCGTAACGAGGAAAGCCTTTGTTTTAATTATATCTACCGCATACCTTGTAACATGTCCATGACAATCTCTCCCCTATTTCTCGATAATACAAAACGTGCTGCTGCTGTTTGAACTTTCTCTATGTATTCGGTTAATCCTATCTAGTAAAGATCCCACATCGCGTAGCAGTACTCCAAGAAGAGGACGGAAAAATATAGTGCAGGCAATCTCTATACTAGATTTGTTGCATCTCCTGAGTGTTCCGCCAACAAAACGCACTCTTTGGTTCGCCTTCCCCTCAACATTTTTTATGCGTTCTTTTCAATTTAAGTTGCTCGTAATTGTAATTCCTAAGTATTGAGTTGATTTACAGCCGTTAGGTTTGACTGCTTTATCGTGTAACCGAAATTTAACGGATTCCTTTTAGCACTCATGTGGATAATCTCCCACTTTTCTTCATTTAGAGTTAACTGCCAATTTTCGCTCCATATAGGTATCTTTTCTAAATCGTGTTGCAAATGCTTTTGATCTTCTGTCGACTTTATTAGACGATAATAGTGTCATCTGCAAACAACCAAAGGCGGCTGCTCAGATTGTGTCCCAAATAGTTTATGTAGATACGGAACGACAGAGGGCCTGTAACGCTACGTTAGGGAACGCCAGAAATTACTTCTGTTCTACTTGCCGACGTCAATTACTACGAACTGCGACCGTTCTGATAGAAAATCACGAATCCAGGTGAGATATATATAGCTGCAGGGAACGGCGTGTGGTATCTACCTTCGATAAATATCCATTATATGGTCACCGTCCTCTCCCCTCATGACTGACAGTGGGAAAGGTTTCATGACGACGACAAACAACACTGTGCAAAAGAAATGTTCGAGATCATCTACGTGAAATATGCAGTCTGATCACCACTACTGGATGACAGCAAACGAAAATCTAGCTGCGGCATTGTATCGTATTTTATTGAACTGGGGACCTATAAACGACGGAGAGACTTCATTGCCGCCGTAGCCCTCAGTGGTCCAAAAACCCACAACAGGCTATAGGAGTCTACTCACCCGCCGAACTCAGGGTTACTGTGCAGTTCGGCTGCCATTTGCCTTAAACTTTTTTCAATGCTTTTGTAATATAAATAAATGTAATATAAATAAATGTAATATAAATAAATCGAAAACGACTGATCATCACCAGCTAGAGACATTTAACTGAAAGAAGACCATAATATACACATAACTCAATTAGTCTACTTCACTCTTTTTCAGCAATTCAAAGGACTATTGATTTTAAATTATTTTGTGATCATTGATCAAGAAGATCAAGATGGGGAACAATATTTTTTTCACAGGGCAAATGACGTCAAATCCGATGAGGATTCCAGGAAGCTCATTTCAACAGAAAGTGCAGCTTGTTTCGATATTTACGGCGCTGTTTAGCTGACTAATCTACGATTGAGGCTACAAAGAGGCAAGGTTTGTTGCAGATGGCTGCTAGCGTAGGGGTAAAGTGTTTAGACATGAATTTGCAAACTGCGCTTGCTGTCGGTTCAAATATTGGTGGCGACATTACTTTTTCCTCCTCTGTAAAATACACTGCTGGCCATTAAAATTGGTACACCAAGAAGGACTGCAGATGATAAACGGGTATTCATTGGACAAATATATTATACTAGAACTGACATGTGATTACATTTTCAAGCAATTTGAGTGCATAGATCCTGAGAAATCAGTACCCAGAACAACCACCTCTGGCCATAGTAACGGCCTTGATACGCCTGGGCATTGAGTCAAACAGAGCTTGGATGGCGTGCACAGGTACAGCCACCCATGCAGCTTCAACACGATACCACAGTTCATCAAGAGAAATGACCGGCTTATTGTAACGAGTCAGCTGCTCAGCCACCATTGACCAGACGTTTTCAATTGGAGAGAGATCTAGAGAATGTGCTGGCCAGGGCAGCAGTCGAACATTTTCTGTATCCAGAAAGGCCCGTGCAGGACGTGCAACATGCGGTCGTGCATTATGCTGCTGAAATGTAGGGTTTCGCAGGGATCGAATGAAGGGTAGAGCCACGGGTCGTAACACATCTGAAATGTAACGTCCACTGTACAAAGTGCCGTCAATGCGAACAAGAGGTGACCGAGACGTGTAACCAATGTCACCCCACACCATCACGCCGGGTTATACGCCAGTATGGCGTTGACGAATACACGCTTCCAATGTGCGTTCACCGCGATGTCGCCAAACAAGGTTGCGACCATCACGATGCTGTAAACAGAACCTGGATTCATCCAAAAAAATGACGTTTTGCCATTCGTGCACCCAGGTTCGTCGTTGAGTATACCATCGGAGGCGCTCCTGTCTGTGATGCAGCGTCAGCGTCAAGGGTAACCGCAGCCACGGTCTCCGAACTGATAGTCCATGCTGCTGCAGACGTCGTCGAACTGTCCGTGCAGATGGTGGTGGTCTTGCAAACGTCCCCATCTGTTGACTCAGGGATCGAGACGCGGCTGCACGATCCGTTGCAATCATGCGGATAAGATGCCTGTCATCTCGATTGCTAGTGATACGAGGGCGTTGGGATCCTGCACGGCGTTCCGTATTACCCTCCTGAACCTACCGATTCCATATTCTGATAACAGTCATTGGATCTCGACCAAAGCGAGCAGCCGTGTCGCGATACGATAAACCGCAGTCGCGATAGGCTACAATCCGACCTTTATCAAAGTCGGAAACGTGATGGTACGCATTTCTCCTCCTTACACGAGGCATCACAACAACGTTTCACCAGGCAACGCCGGTCAACTGCTGTTTGTGTATGAGAAATCGGTTGGAAACTTTCCTCATGTCAGCACGTTGTAGGTGTCACCACCGGCACCAACCTTGTGTGAATGTTCGGAAAAGCTAATCATTTGCATATCACAGCATCTTCTTCCTGTCGGTTAAATTTCGCGCCTGTAGCACGTCTTCGTGGTGTAGCAATTTTAATGGCCAGTAGTGTAGAATCTCGAAGGCAGATCAACAATCAATAAAGACATCGAATGAAAACCTCTCCACCATTATATCGCTACCGCTATTCTGTAGTGCGTGGATGTATAGACACAACATTTACAGAATTGCACACAAGCTAATCCCTTTTTTCTGCTTCTGTCAATAATACTGATTTTAGTGTAGCACTGAATGATTTTTTAACTTTCCCTTGCTAATTCGTAATGATTTGGAGTATTTTGCCTTAAGGAGGCAGACTTTTTTGTACCGTTATGATAAGTTGTAATCAATTTTTTATTACTGCATTGCATACTGCATATGGTCTTTTCGGTAGTTTATGAAACACGACACAGAAGAATGAGGGAGATATTAATCAGCAGCAATGTAACTCCCATATGATTCACAACTGTCTGACAAGTCATCTGTAAAGCATTCGCCGTAGCTAACGTAGAATTGGAGATATACGACATTAAATCGAAAAGTATTCCCTATACATGGAAGGAACTACATAATTACTATATTTGGGCAGATGGTTCTAAAAAATATCAAAGAGCATATACCTTAATTAAATCACATGTGTAGTAGAAGCATAATGAAGATGATAATAGCAATCATGACAGTAATCATCGAATTATCTGGTAACCTCACACGCTGCAGTTGTATTCCTCGAACTAAAACGTTATTTGTCATAGCAAAAAATTTCATATTGGCATCAAATCGGAGCTATGAAGACTAGAATGGTCCTTATATCACGCAGTCGTGAGATTAGAATAATACCCACTTTAGAAGCTAGCAGGTGATTAACCAGTTAATCGAGAGAGCCGGATTTTTTCACAGCTTTTAGGCCCATCGTCGGACAACAAGAACACTATCAGGATGTTGCCAACTGTGAGTGGTCTGCTGGGTTGATCGCAGTTTGATAATTGCTTGGTATAGGTTCGATTCTCACTCATGGCGTCCATTTTTAACATTCACGGAAAGATCTAATTCACCTATGGTAACGCCAAGTTCAGAATGGTAGGTCGCACAGCGGTTTAGAATCCGCATTAAACACAATATCCCTTCACTACCAACAGCGTCAGGGCCCGTTTAAATGGCGCCATAACTAACGTGGCAGCCGCCGAAGGCACAAACTCTGCGCCAGTAAACTAGAACTAAAAAGTTTATTTTATTGGATGTAGGGATGGTTATTTCGTTCAGAGAGTTCATATTTAATCTGAAATTGAGACGGTGCAATTATTGGTCCTTGTCTGGAATTCGAATTCGGATCTCTAGGAATGGAACGTATCTGGGCTGCAAGGGCTGCAATCCTGGTCCAGCACAAACATATTCATAATTGCACTTCACGCCCTAGCATGTGCACACTGACCTACCACCGAAAAATAATTGCGTATTTAATGTCTCTTCATGAATAGTCAACAATAACGATAGGTACTGTTATTTCTAGTGAAACATGCTAGCATCTCCCTACTGGTGAGCAAGCAGTTGATAATTAACGTCTATTTATGGATGGGAAACAGCGATAGTACGCGCTGGGTTCGATTCCCGGGCAAGCAAAACAAATTGTACCCTCATCTCATATTTATAAAGCTCGCTGCTGGTAAATAAATTCGATTTCTAACATCTGATTTTACTTAGTTAACAATCTGATAACGTGTTGGGTAGAAAATCCCGTCACAACATTTTAAATCATAGCATTCCAATTTTCAGCACATGCATACTTGCTCACTTGTGAAGGAGAGTATATTAAACGTCTTTCGTGGTTAGTTAACAGGGCGATAATGGTTTTGCTGTAGTAAAAATAATTTCGTCATTTCTTTTCAAGTTCAGATGTGTTAACTAATATGGCGAAAATCTTTATATTTCACGTGTCTCAACGGCTAGTCAGCATTGATGATCGTTGCCTTGATGAAGTCCCTGGCAGATGCAAAAACGTATTTTAGTTAGTAGTGGCTACGTCTGCTGGTTTCTGTTCAGATCCAGAACAAAATATTTCGTCATATCATTTATAGTTCCAACATGTGGGCAAATAATTCTTCATGCACAATTAGTACAGTGACGTTACTTTACTCCATTAATATTGCGGTTTCTATAGACCGTTTACCGCTGTTTTTCTGGAACTAGTTCTTTTAACGACAAGTTTATGCGAAAAATCAGTCGTCACTGGGACATTTAGCAGGTGCAGAAAAACCTCATACGGAGACAAAATACTTCCAACTCTCATAGACGTTTGTTAGTTCAGACATTGTCTCAGAATATCTTGTTCAAGCAAACATTTTCTTTGTAGGATTGCTACATAGTTTATGTGCCGTAGTTAGTTGTTTCAGATTTAATGCGATGGTAACGCTTTTGAAGATCATTGTAACCTGTACAAGCGTTGAAAGGGTACAGTACTGCACGATATTGAAAATAGGTACAACATACTTCTTTATTTTTGTCAGAACAACACTTTTTTTTGTAAAATAACTCAATTTCAATTAATACAGCGAAGCCGGATACCAGTGTGGGAAAGAATGGCAATTTATTTATTTAATTGATCACATGTGCACTCCCACAAAATAAATCCCTACATCCAGTTTGGTGAGATCTGTGAAATGAATGAATGTATGGTCGTCTGCTAACCACAGATAGTGAATGGGAATATATGATCATCTTTGAGTCGATCCTTTGGCTACCTTTGGTGAGACCAAAGAGATGAAAATTTTACCAGAGCTTTGAGCGCCTGAAATGTGGCTGACCAATAAGGTAGCAAGGTGCTTCTCCCACTTCGACAGAGGTGCGAGAGAACCGGAATACGGCCATGTTTCAGCACTCTGCTGCTGGACCTTCTGCTGTAAAGACCTGTTTTTTGTTGTGCTCCGTAATGAAAGAGTGGAGGCATGGTATAGATGTGGAATATTTAAGAGTAGTTAGAATTAATAATTTCTCTTTCTCAGGAACTTTTGTGGGGAGAATTAATTGTGAGGCAGGTAATTTCAAGGGGATTGTAGTAAACCAACGGTCACAATGACCCCACGTGTAGTTATAAGTTGAGATACCTCCGTGTGCTTAATTTAAGCTGAATAACTAGCGTGTGTACGATAAGCTGAAATATTTAAGAAATAGCGTGTGTATCATAAGTTGAAGTATTTAAGAAATATCATTCCGTGTGACGCTAAATTTAAACTCTGGGAGAGAATCAAGGTGAGTCGGCCGTCTTTCCAGCAACGCCACTTGGCTTGCATTGCACAGGAAGACGTGCATATCTCCAGAGTTCCCAGTAGGAAAGTAGAATTACAAAGTGGGGCAGTGTCGTGTGAAACTGGGATAAATATTAATTGAAGTGGGAAAGCTGAAAGTGATAATGTTGTAACCATTCTTTGTGTAGTATTTCATATTGTTGTGTGGTGTATGTCATGTAATTTGGGTATGTGTGGTTTGCATGGGGGAGTAGCGAGGTAGTTTCAAAAGATTAATGGGTTATGCTTGTTCCTTCTATACCGCTCGGTCTGGAAGAAAGTTTCGTGATGATGATTGTGAGAGTCGAAGTGTGAGGTACAATAAAAGATCCACCATCCTATCCAGAAAGTGCACTGTAGCGGTAAATAAATTACGAGACCATAATATAGAGATTCACCATTGTAAAGCCATGCCCACTGGGCGGAATTTCTCATGTGTTATTGTTGTAGGTTATAGAATTTGTGTGTTTAGGTTAGAGAATTTATCGGAATAAATAAGATAGTGAAAAGAAAAAGATTGTTGGACTTTTCCTTCGAATTGTATGTTGTCATGATGTCCCGAATTTATAATGTGTGCGCCATTCATATTCAGTGCGGTGGCCACGTGTAGATAAAAGCCGTTAAACAAAAGACAGAAAAGAAAATGTGGTATTGCCAGTGCGTAGTGTACAGTCAGAGTTTTGTAAATTATCGACAGTCAGATGCGTGTTTCCGTTGCGTATTATTCATACAGGAGGATAATTTGTAACTAAATAGTAAGATACGCGAGTTCATGTTACTCGATAAATTAAGAAAGAATCCACTCGCTTGGCAGACCACTCATCTTGCAGGCCTGACTGCTTGATGCCACAGTATGAGCAAGGCATGTGGGTGCCTTTCAGCGTTAGGGACTAACTCATCTCTAATAACGTGTTTTCTAGTTTGTGGAGTATCATGGTGTGATGTTGCGTCGTACTGAATGCCTTAAAGAACAGTGTTGTCTAATGGTCTCTCGTGGTATCCACTGTGTATAGTCGAACGACTGTACCGCAAAGCGATTCGAGGACCCGCTAGACAGCTACGTTATGTTGGCTGCATACAAATCAGGCGGATTACAATTCAGGTCGTTTGGATACTTTTGCGCATGCTAGTACATTTGGAGTATAGCATTGTATGGTAGTGAATTATGGACTGTGGGAAAACCGGAACATTAGACAATCGAAACATATGTGATGTGTTGCTACAGACGGATGTTGAAAATCAGGTGGACTGACAAGGTAAGTAATGAGGTGGTTCTGTGCAGAATCTTCAAGGAATGGAATTGTGGAAAACACTGATAAGGAGAACGGATATGATGATAGGACACCTGTTACGACATGACGGAATAACTTCTATGTACTAGAGGGAGCTGTAGAGAGCAAAAACTGCAAAAAGAAACAAATATTCTAGCGACAGATTTAGCTTCAGATTCGAATCTCGTTCCGCTTTCGTTTTTGTTATATGCATGTGTAACAACTCACTGCTGTTAAAACGCTTTCGCTTTCACTCGTAACGTGGATGCTAAATAGATGTTATCTTTGGACTACCGAATGAACTGTCACAGTGACTGGATATAATCTCTTTCTCATTGCAGCTGAAAATTCAGCTTTCACAAATGATACTTTACGCTGATCTCAGCACTGTTTTTCTCTTACTTAGCTTTCGAACCACTTACCCAGACGAACTTTTTTTTTGTTTCTACCCGCCCATTTCCTTACAAGGATACTGCTATTAGCAAAGTCGAATGAAGCCCTTCGCAATAACACTTAAGAAGCACTTTAGACCAACTCTTGCGATAACAGTTTGCGTGGATTCATCATCACGTTCTTTTCACGGAGTACGGCTATACGTTACCTCCTGGTAACAGCTCGGACACTCATCGGTCACTCACTCACTGTTCTCTGGCGAGTTCGGTGACGCTTCGATAATGCGCCTCTCTCCTCGAGTCCGGCTTCTGCAGTCACTAAACTTCGTCCGAGCAAGTTTTCTCGTGAGGTCATGGCCGACAAACTTCGAGTGCTACCCGCGGTGAAAATATTTGTAAAGATAGAAAGTCTCAGTTTCCAGATTTTGAGTGTTCTGATTTTTATATGTACTCAATCATTTTCGTGCAGTATCATTAAACGACTCTTAAGGGAACGAAAAGCGAACTGCTTAATATTGTTCATATTTACGTCAGCATATGCCATTAAATAATTATTTTTGGACTGCAGAACAAACTTTATTGTGGGTATGATCGGTCTCGTCACATCCATTAACAGTTTAGATAACAGAAATTTTTGTATTCTTGAGTTGTGCATCCCATGTGTGTTGTTGATCCGTGTTTTATACTGTTAGAAGAGACGTTGCATCAGTTTACGGCTCACTCGCATTTACACACCGTTGGGACAAACTTTTAGTAGAAATGGGGAACTCCGTAAGGATTAGGTATTGCATAGCAACCCATGGCCAAAAACGTAAGTGGTAAATGGTATCAGGGATCGAATATCGGAAAGGAAACAAGAGGGAAAGTCATTTCAAATATTTATTGGACGTAATGAGTACATATGGTGTACAACATGAATATGCTACGAGATGCTTAAGCCAACGGTAAAGACTTGTGTGCTGGTGGTTGGGTTTGTCTCCACGGCATCCAACGCACTTTTGTTCCTCACAACCGAATACCTATCCAGAACTAAGTGGCAAATTTACATTCCTTCATATACCTACGATGTATCGTAAGGTGACAGTATGCTTCCTGTGATAAAGAATGAGACATTCAAGATGAATCAGCAGTCTTTCAGCGGAGTTGTTGGTCTAGAAAAATCATTCGACAATGTAAAGCAGCACAAACTGTTTGAAAACATCACAGGTAATAGTAAATTCGTATGGCATGATTAATCCCTCAACAGGGATGTTCAAATGCCTGTTTACAAGTTCTTGCTGCTTGACCCCACTTCAGTGTCTTGAGCACCATTAACCAGCGCTAGTAATACTATCGGGGAAACGGAACCTACAACTTAACGTGGAATCCAAATCACGAAATCCTGGCATACCTCCACACCACAGTGTTGGAAGCTAGTCTAAAATCTGACTGAAAAATTCCAGTGTCTCAACGTGATTCGATTCCACGATCTTACGATCTTCAAGCTGACACTTTACCACTGAACCACCGAACTCGACTCAAATCTTCATAAGAACAGGTATAGGCACAACGACGGACAGATGATACAAAATATCAATAAAAATCAAGAGGGAGCAATAAGAAGACCACTAGGGAAGTGCTTGGTTTAAAAAGGGTGCAAGACAAGGATGCAGTTTTTCCGCTCTACTTTTGAATCCGTATATCGAAGAAGTTGTGATGTAAGCAAAAGAAAAGTTCAGTATTTTATTCAGCTCCTACAATGGAAGGGTATTAATTAAAAGATTCGATGGGGACATTGCTTTCCTGAGGGAAACTGAGGAAAATATACAGGATGTGTTGAATGGACCGAGAGTCAACTGAAGCAACACGAAAGTGACGAGGCGCAGCAGAAATGGAATTAGCGATTAACTTACCAAAACTGGGGAAAATGAAGTAGACGAGGTGAAGGAATTGTTCTACCTTGGAAGTTAAATAATACATACCAAAAGGAGGAAGGAGGATATAAAAAGTATACTGGCACAGCAAGGAGTGCATTCCCGGCCACAAGTAGTCTACTTATTGAGGAAGAAATTTCTGAGAATATACGTTTGAAGCACAGCATTGTATGGAAGTGAGTCATGGAATGTGGAAAAACCGGAAAAGAAGAGAATCGAAGTGTTGATTTGTAATGTCAATGAAGTATGTTGAAAATTAAGTGTACTGAGAAAATAAGAAGTCAGGAGTTCCTTCGCACTATCGGCGACGGTAGCAGTGGGTGGAAAACAATAAAAAGGAGATGGGATTTGTATTCAGACACAAGCAGAATTAACGTAACTTACAAGTTAGGGCATTTATGCAAAGGTCCCGCAAATTAATCCGTTTCGGGCAGTGTTAAACTGAAGCAGTAGTGGGTACCTTGCAACACTGCTGAACAGAACAAGATCCTACACTGAGCAGCGTTGGATGTGCTACGAAGTACTACTACAAGGCTTTGATGGTTTGCGTGGGAAGACAGGAAATGTTTGCAGTATGCCAGTACAAGGTCGAACAGGACTAACCACTCTACTACAGGACTGTTATCTGGCATTAAAAGCACGACACAATCGCAGGGCTTAGAAGAGTGAGTTTCTGATGCGCAGTTAGCTCAGAAATTGCAAGAATATTTGGTCCGTAAACTTGTGCGTGCATGCGACACCAATTGTAATACAGACCTGGAACGTTTATTGCAGTCTGCAACTTCGAAATCTGACTACGAATTAATGAACGAGTCTGTTTTTCACACAAAAATCCGTTCCATTTTGTAGGATGGTAGCACAGAGCATACTCGCGCAGGCCGTACGTTATAGCTGGTTCAATCGCAGGGGTAAAACGTCAGTCGTTGATGGCGATGTGTTGGTGTGGGGATGTCGGTCCGTGAATTGGTGCTTAACACCTTGGTTTGTGGGTAGAGGATATCGTTATGGCCCAGTTTACACGAGCCATAGAAATTCCATGTTGTTGACAATGGAGCTCGACGCAACTGTGTCCTCTATGGGTGGTTGACTCACAAGGGGACCAAGCGGCAATTAGACTTTTGTACTTTTTATTTTTATGGTACATTACGTTCAGAAGTGAAGTATTGATCACCCAAAATAGGTCGATGCAGCCGTCAAAAATACTCGAGAAAATCGACTTTGAAGTTTTCCGACCGTCTCTTTTCTAGAAAGGCCGTTTGCCTGTGTGGTAGAACACTTTCCTGTCACGTAGCGAATTTAGGTTCTGTTCCTGGCTGATACAAACTTTTAAACAGAGGTGCCTATCCCATCAACAATTCTGCACTGTTTAAAATATATTAAGATTTTAAAAATCTGTAGCGTTCGAGATTGGTAATCGCTGATTCGGGTGCCGTTTCGGTCACTCTTATCATCATCCTGTTTTTATTCACTTCGAATGCCTACGTCATTTAAATATAAAATTCGTCAAATATATGCTAAGTAACGAATATCAAATTGCTATTTTTATGAAAATTGCAGTTCTTGTTATTTCTAAATACATATAGTACACAAAAATTCAGATATTTTACGGAATATTGTTTAAATTTAGAAAATTAAAACAAATTTTTTAATCCTCGTGTATTTTACGCTTCACGGAACATTAACTTTTGTTTAAAATTTTGGGAGGGGCTCGGAGCCGAACACGTGGCAGGCGAGCGTTCCACCACAGTCACATGACCGGCCTGTCAAAGAAAGCTAACCTTGCTTTAGCGTGTTAAAGACTGTGGAAAAACTTCAGTGTCTATTTTCTCGAGAATTTTTCAGAACTGCATCGAACTGCTGTTGATGACTGATGTTTGAGTTCTGAACTTTCTATGCCATAAATATGAAAAAATACAAAATTTCTTTGTGATGTTTTAGTGTTCGTACCTATTCTAAAATACGCGTATAGATTTCTCGCAAGTGTGAACGAATAGAGCTGCGCCCTGTAATATAAATCACAGTGGAGTGACCACCGGTTAAGTAGAGTATCTCACGCTCAGGTAAAGTACTTGGTGGAAACGAGTGAAAGCAGGGTCGCCGACGCAGATTCGTAGAGAAACTCTTATCGGCACGTTAATCGTTTGGGCTGTTTACGAGAGAACTCACCGCTGCTGTTGCCAACTTTGGAGCATCTTGCGTGATATGATGTTTGCGTGAGCTAGAGGGAATTACATTCCGTTTTGTGATTACAAACCTCTCCTCAGTTTAATTACCGAAATGAGTGCCGCAAGTTAATTCATGAAACTGAGAAAGGCCTCACTCTGGAGCCTAAGTCCAGGTGGTCCTATCGGTCATCAATCAATTGTAATATTAGTTTGCTCATTTATTTCATAAATGAAGTGACTATAGTGGTATGTTTGTTTTCCATACTTACGTTTCGTAAATCATTGTCCCAACACACTGTTTGGATTTCCTTCGAATGTTCCTTTGGCAAATTCATACGCAATTATTGTGCTCTTTTGTCAGCCTCGTATCTCAGAATTCTTCGGGAATTTGTCAAGCGCGTCTCACATGGAGTAAGATTCGCTGGAAGCTTACTTGCTGGTTCGCTTAGTGGCTGCCTTGCAGGCTCCATCGACTGCAGGCTGTTATCCCTGCAGGGAACTTAGCAGGTTTCTCGTGGGAGCTCAGGGCTACTTCCCTTGTAAGGTTCTCCGAATACCATCTGCGCTGGCCAATCAGGAATTTTGTGTGACATGACAGACTGCAAGATTGGGTCTCACTGAACCACTGTTAACCCGCGAGACAAAACAGAGTGTCACGCATCCACTGGTTGGTCTGCAGTCTTTCTGAAACGATTTTACAGAAACTATTCTGTAACAGAAAGTGATTCTGCCGTATCTCTCAGCTTCATTCTGCAGCTTCATTTCGTTAATGGTCATAGTTACTGTGTTGTTGTTGTTGTTGTTGTTGTCGTCTTCAGTCCTGAGACTGGATTGATGCATCTCTCTATGCTACTCTATCCTGTGCAAGCTTCATCATATCCCAGTACCTACTGCAACCTACATCATTCTCAATCTGCTTAGTGTATTCATCTCTTGGTCTCCCTCTACGATTTTTACCCTCCACGCTGCTCTCCAATACTAAATTGGTGATCCCTTGATGCCTCAGAATATGCCCTACTAACCGATCCCTTCTTCTAGGCAAGTTGTGCCACGAACTCTTCTTCTGCCCAATTCTATGCAATACATCCTCATTAGTTATGACCCATCTAATCTGCAGCAATCTTCTGTAGCACCAAATTTCCAAAGGTTTTATTTTCTTCTTGTCTAAGCTATGTATCGTCCATGTTTCACTTCCATACATGGCTACACTCCATACAAATATCTACTCCGAAGTTTTCTTTTGTTTCCTTTACCGCTTGCTCAATACACAGATTGAATAACATAGGGGGTAGGCTACAACCCTGTCTCACTCCCTTCCCAACCACTGCGTCCCTTTAATGCCCCTCGACTCTTATAACTGCCATCTGGTTTCTGTACAAATTGTAAATAGCCTTTCGCTCCCTGTATTTTATCCTTGCCACCTGCAGAATTTGAAAGAGAGTTTTCCAGTCAAAACTGCCAAAAGCTTTCTCTAAGTCTACAAATGCTAGAAACGTACGTTGGCCTTTCCTGAATCTATCTTCTAAAATAAGTCGTAGGGTCAGAATTGCCTCACGAGTTCCAATATTTCTACGGAATCCAAACTGATCTTCCCCGATGTCGGCTTCTACCAGTTTTTCTATTCGTCTGTAAAGAATTCGCATTAGTATTTTGCAGCCGTGGCATAGTAAACTGATAGTTCGGTAATTTTCACATCTGTCAACACCTGCTTTCTTTGGGATTGGTATTATTACATTCTTCTTGAAGTCTGAGGGTATTTCGCCTGTCTCATACATCTTGCTCACTAGACGGTAGAGTTTTGTTAGGCCTGGCTCTCCCAAGGCTGTCAGTAGTTCAAATGGAATGCAGTCTACTCCCGGGGCCTTGTTTCGACTTAGGTCTTTCAGTACTCTGTCAAACTCTTCACGCAGTATCGTATCTCCCATTTCATCTGCATCTACATCCTCTTCCAGTTCCGTAATATTGTCCTCAAGTACATCGCCCTTGTATGGACCCTCTATATATTCCTTCCACCTTTCTGCTTTCCCTTGTTTGCTTAGAACTGGGTTTCTATCTGAGCTCTTGATACTCCTCATACAAGTGGTTGTCTTTTCTGTTATTGTAACTAATGTATTGGATTATTCTTCAAACTTGGGAGGTGGCCTCTATCTCAGACCTCAAGGAAATGAACTGTGTGTACACATTCAGTTCCGCTCACTGTGCGAACTATAAAACCAGAATGAAATGTTCATATCAGATCTCATCTCACAAACATTTTGAGTTATCGAAATGAGATTTGGCAAATAGGCTAACAGTATGCAAAGAGGAGAGTGTATTTTGCCATATGATTGATATGCGAAATTTCCTTATCTGTCACGATATGCAAGCAAACACAGATCTTTTTAGTGAAATAATGTAATTTTTTAAGTGACATCAATAGCTGGCGAAACTAGAAGTGCGATTGCGCTTACAACAATATAGGTGAAGAAATTGTACGTTTATTTTTATAGTGAGGATGAGATTTTTAATAAACTATTGACCTGTTTTTCCCTCGCTGCTAGTTTAGTTATATGCTGTTTCACGATTCTGTCGGAAGTTCAACTCCATTAGAACCTCAGTGAGGCCAGTCTTTTTGAATTCCACTGTATTTCGTCAAAAGCAGCACATTTTAACATGGAAGAAAGAGAAGTGGTAGCTACTGGAATCTGGTCATAGGGACAGGTCACAAGGGTCAACACACAAGGCGAGGGAGGTTTAGCCCAACAACAGCAACATCATTCAGTTTGCATGATAATTTATTTGTGAAAGTTCAAGCAGTGACAGCATGGACACAAGTAAGCAAATTTCTTCCTGTATGAAATACTCAACTGAAACGCTGATTACCCAGTAAGTAAATGGTTCAAATGGTTCTGAGCACTATGGGACTTAACATCTATGGTCATCAGTCCCCTAGAACTTAGAACTACTTAAACCTAACTAACCTAAGGACATCACACACATCCATGCCCGAGGCAGGATTCGAACCTGCGACCGTAGCAGTCGCGCGGCTCCGGACTGAGCGCCTAGAACCGCTAGACTACACAGTAAGCAACTTGTTAGTTTAGAGAAATATGTCACGACATTCAGTAAAGTAGATGCTCGTAAGAACTTCAATAAATGTTTGATATAATAAAAAATGCGCCCATCAATTATTAAACTATCTTAAAACAATTTATCTTTTCCAACAATTTGAATAATACTCGCAGTTTTAGACGGATGCCCGCCCAGCGCTTACCGAACTGTTAATAGCTTCCCAATTAAAAATTGTAATTAAGAAACGTGCGCCACCGCGCCCACTAAGTCTTCAAATGATAGCAATTCACGCTACAAGATATTTAAGCTCAAAAGACGCCACGGCGCTCAGCAAATGATTGATTAATTATATCAGTACGTCAGCACGAAGTAGGCACCGAACTTAAATCCTGATGTGTTTAAGAAAGTAAGATACATAAAGTGAAGTTGTTATTGCTTTACAGCTCCAGGAGCGACATAAGTGGTTCGGCTTTTTCTAACACTGACAAGTCGGTCGGTCGATCGGTCGTTCGGTCTGTCCCTAACAGATCGGCGCCAGACGCAATGCCGACAAGGGTAGCGGAAACCTGCGCTTAGCTCTCGCCTCTAATTGGGGAGATGACACAAACCCCTGGATGGACTGAACTGCAGCAGAAATAAAATTCTAAATCAACAAGTTGTTAAATACAAGGATGAACAGTTAGAAGCGGGGAACAAATCAATTCCACTTACGGGAAGTAAGAGTGGCGTTCCTACATTGGTCCGCACAAACAGTGTCTGTACACACTACCAATGGCTTTGAATTTAAGACACAAGAAACTGGGAACTCAATCACAAGTCAGGAAATTAATATGGTTCCCAGAACATCAATAATGACCACCAGACTCAAGGTAGAAATTAGACTTGTAAGACCACAGCGATCTGTCACGACTACGTGAGTGTTTGACTATCACATATTATGCTGCATTGGAACATTGGCTATCGTAAGTGGCGGCTTATTACACCTCATCAAATGGCAGAATTCTTGTCCATAAGTTCCATTGGAATATCAAAGCAGCGCAGGACGTCGTCCTTCACATATAAATGTGCCCTTATCAGACAAAATGTCTCACGAGATTCAGAAACTTGAACTGGCCACACAGGCTGCCTAGAAGTCCTGGATAGAAATCAACACTTGGTAGTTGTCAAAATGGTTCAAATGGCTCTGAGCACTATGGGACTCAACTGCTGTGGTCATAAGTCCCCTAGAACTTAGAACTACGTAAACCTAACTAACCTAAGGACATCACACACATCCATGCCCGAGGCAGGATTCGAACCTGCGACCGTAGCGGTCGTGCGGTTCCAGACTATAGCGCCTTTAACCGCTCGGCCACTCCGGCCGGCTGGTAGTTGTCGCTCCTTCCAGCAGTGGTATGGGCGTCCAGCCACCACACACGCCAACACGAAGGCATCGACCCCACCGAGCACGGCACGGTCCCTCTGCTCGGCTTCGCACACGCCACTCGCCGCCAGTTCTGGAAGTTCCTAACTGCCTCTTCTTGTTGAAGTGCGGCGCTCCCACTATCTCCCGCGGCCTTACTCGTTGCCGATGTAGCACACAAACGCTCTCTCGGACTTTCCTCATACCGCAAGCCACACAATTCTGCATGCAAGGGTCGCGAACCAGCTCGCTAGCGATATATCGAATCGAGCGCAACGGTTCAGATGCTACCCCAAAACTCTGCAGTGATGACACTTATTTGAGAGGAAAAAAGAAAAAAAAACCAGAATCGAGAAAGCAGTCTGGGGAAAATAAATCGCCTATTCCGTTTCAATTTCGGCGGAATCATGAACTTCAGTTATTTTTTTAAGAATGAATGGTTGGGAAGGAAACTTATGTGATATTCCTGGCTGTGGCCGCCAGTATTCTGTTTAGCTAGAAGGTCGCCTTGGTGCAGATTGAAAATAAATGACGTGTGACTAGGGCCTCCCGTCGGGTAGACCGTTCGGCGGGTGCAAGTCTTTCAATTTGACGCCACTTCGGCGACTTGCGCGTCGATGGGGATGAAATGATGATGATTAGGACAATACAACACCGTCCCTGAGCGAGAAAATCTCCGACCCAGCCGGGAATCGAACCCGGGCCCTTAGGATCGACATTCTGTCGTTGACCCAGGTTTTTATTACAGAGGGCAGCTAACCCTCTGACCGAACGCGCTGAGCTCCCATGCCGGCTACCACTCAGCTGCCGGGGGCGGACTGGTGCAGCTTGATGCACGTGAAGCAGCATATGGTACAAAAGTGGGGTGAGGCACAAGCGACAGTCCCGTGGGAGAGTCCGCCAGTTGTACTGAACATTCTTCTGATTGGTCGGCACATTCGGGTGCTAGGAGCCAAAAAGCCTAAATTCTCTTATTAATTATTTATATACTTTTCATTGTATTTAACCCAGTTTTCAGTATGACAATCTCTCATGGTTACCCTACGAGTCTATCGTTTTTGTTTATTAAATTTCACTAGTTTTGAGAAACGTAGCATTAACTATCTTGCAACCTAAGTGCTTCGGACACCTTCGGGTGGCTTTGGCGTGCCTGGGAGACGAAGTACTTCGGCTTCGCTAGTCTGTTTCGGGCGTTCTGAAGGTCAGGTCACGCGACTCTGTTTCTGTCGTTCGGAGTGCCAGAAGTGTAAGGGTTTTCCGGGCGTTCATTAGAACCGGACATGTATCTCTGTTTCGGGGCGCACGTGTGGTACTCTATATCGGAAGTTGTCTGAAAAGTTACCTTACAATTAAGAAAGCTATGTACAGTATTGTTAAAGACAGTGTAAAAAGTGAGATTATTGCCAATAATAATGAAACAGGATACATTAATGAGAAGCGTCGCCTACAATTATTGTCAGTACTGCAGATCTTGCCCTCTGTAGATACGGAGACAAACCTGGGCAAGTGGCATACCACAAAAAGTATAATCACAGGCTCAAGTTGACAGCATAGCAGCTTCCGCCGAAGAAGAACCCGTGACCGACGAGCTGTCGTCTGCGCTGGGGTCCCAACTTTAGAATACGACAGGTTGGTGGAAAGAGCGGCTACGGACTCTTATTCAGTCTCTGCAGATCTCTTCAGCTTCCAGATCTGACTTTCAAAGGTCACACACAATTTATACTTACCAAACCATTTACGTTCGCTCATTGAAAGTCTGCGATGGCAGAAATTGCCATATTTAACAGCTGTAGGAGTTTTATATGAACCAAGCCACTTGGGCAAATACTTCCCAGTGTCTATTTCAAATGTACGATTCAAATGTTTCAGTTAAGAGCACTATTCATCTCAGAGTAACACTTGCAACCTACGTCCTCAGTTGTATTGTACTGTACTGTATGTATTGTATGTTAACCGGGGGCCTGGAAACGACGGAGACGCTCCATCCCCGCCGCAGCCACAATGGTCCACAACCCCAGACGACTACCGCAGTCCACTTCACCCCTCCGCCGCCCCACACCGAACCACTCTTCCAGGGTTATTGTGCAAACAAGTAGTGAGCTGCGTGTCCTCAAATCGACTTCACAGAGTTCGTCTTCGATCCCTAGGCCACGAGCTACATAAAGCTAACTACATCGGGAAACTGCATATGTACGAAGATGGTACGCTTCTGTGTCATAGATTTTCCATGTTTATCTAATGCCGTACATACAGAGCTACGAACAGTGAATTAATTTTAATGACATCGAACTACAGAAGTGTGTAATACACTAATTACAGTATTATTATTATTTCTCTCCTTTCTCAGACGTTATGTCTGTTTAAAAATGGAAAGTGACGCGGACCTTGATCAAGCGTGACTTGCTTTTAACTGTACGGTATATGTTACATTGCATTTAGGAACTTTCGGGTAATTGAACACGTATCAATAATTACAGATTTCTGTAGTTTGTAACCACCTCGCAAAAATTATTAAATGAAAAATGAGAATGGAGCCAAGTGTAACCTCCCCACAGAAATCTACAACTGTAACAAAAACAATGGCTCTGAGCACTATGGGACTGAACATCTTAGGTCATAAGTCCCCTAGAACTTAGAACTACTTAAACCTAACAAACCTAAGGACATCACACACACCCATGCCCGAGGCAGGATTCGAACCTGCGACCGTAGCAGTCCCGCGGTTCCGGACTGCAGCGCCAGAACCGCTAGACCACCGCGGCCGGCTACAACTGTAACCTCCCCACAGAAATCTAAGAATGATAATTGACCATAAACCACACCATAATATCAATTAAATAATGAACCATGAACGAAATGTAACCTCCCAACAGAAGTAATAATATCTGGTAAATTTTATAAGGACAGCAGCGCTGACCTTCGGCCCTGTATTCTGAATAAAAAAAACAAAAAAAATTCTTACCTCAATAAAACTGCAATTATATCTGCTCTTAATTATACATTCTTCGACACAGCTTCGTGCAAAGCTGGCGTATAGTGTTTTTTTTTTTATTTATTTATTCTTGGAAGCAATGATAATGCATTGGAAATTGACATGAATGCTTTTCTTTAACAGAGTTACTTTATATTATAAAAATTATTGGGGTATTTTTATTGAACAAATTAAATTACAATTAACGTACATTATTAATTATGCGCAAGGCTGCTTCTTTACCTTCTACAACAATACTCATCCTCCAGAGTCCTGACCAGAGTCGAGACCAGAGCACACAGCCGACGCATGACGACTCCCGCAGACTACAACCGTCCACTCGCTACTAAAACCGAGCGACTACTACTGTCGACTGACTTCTACTGTCGACTCGCGCAGTCAAGCGCAGACACGCGACAAGCAACAACTAACAATAAAATAATCTCTGGTCAGAGATTCTGTCATACCTCGCTCATCGCCGGCAAAGCATACGTGTTACAAGTTGTATATATACGTTTGGATGTACTGGTGAATATTGTGTGGTATGACTCCTGTAGTTGATAGTATAATTGGTATAATGTCAACTTTATCCTGATGCCACATGTCCTTCACTTCCTCAGCCAGTTGGATGTATTTTTCAATTTTTTCTCCTGTTTTCTTTTGTATATTTGTTGTATTGGGTATGGATATTTCGATTAGTTGTGTTAATTTCTTCTTTTTATTGGTGAGTATTATGTCAGGTTTGTTATGTGGTGTTATTTTATCTGTTATAATTGTTCTGTTCCAGTATAATTTGTATTCATCATTCTCCAGCACATTTTGTGGTGCATACTTGTATGTGGGAACGTGTTGTTTTATAAGTTTATGTTGTAAGGCAAGCTGTTGATGTATTATTTTTGCTATGTTGTCATGTCTTCTGGGATATTCTGTATTTGCTAGTATTGTACATCCACTTGTGATGTGATCTACTGTTTCTATTTGTTGTTTGCAAAGTCTGCATTTATCTGTTGTGGTATTGGGATCTTTAACAATACGCTTGCTGTAATATCTGGTGTTTATTGTTTCATCCTGTATTGCAATCATGAATCCTTCCGTCTCACTGTATATATTGCCTTTTCTTAGCCATGTGTTGGATGCATCTTGATCGATGTGTGGCTGTGTTAGATGATACGGGTGCTTGCCATGTAGTGTTTTCTTTTTCCAATTTACTTTCTTCGTATCTGTTGATGTTATGTGATCTAAAGGGTTGTAGAGGTGGTTACGAAATTGTAGTGGTGTAGCCGATGTATTTATATGAGTGATTGCTTTGTGTATTTTGCTAGTTTCTGCTCGTTCTAGAAAGAATTTTCTTAAATTGTCAACTTGTCTATAATGTAGGTTTTTTATGACGATAAATCCCCTGCCTCCTTCCTTTTTGCTTCATGTGAATGCTTCTGTTGCTGAATGTATGTGATGTATTCTATATTGGTGGCATTATGATCGTGTAAGTGTATTGAGTGCTTCTAGATCTGTGTTACTCCATTTCACTACTCCAAATGAGTAGGTCAATATTGGTATGGCATAAGTATTTATAGCTTTTGTCTTGTTTCTTGCTGTCAATTCTGTTTTCGGTATCTTTGTTAGTCTTTGTCTATATTTTTCTTTTAGTTCTTCTTTAGGATACAGACAAAAAATAGGAATAGATAATACAAATATTAGATATTTATAGGCATCCGTTTTTTTCCATCGCTTCTATGCAGTCGCTGTGGTTATCTAATATGTAATCTTCTTGTTTGGTGTGTTTTCCCTTGACTATGCTATTTTTCTTACATTTGTCTGTTCCAAAAGCCATATTTATATCATTGCTGAATACTTCTGTTATCTTTAGTAATTGGTTGAGTTGTTGATTTGTTGCTGCCAGTAGTTTTAGATCATCCATGTATAGCAAATGTGTGATTTTGTGTGGGTATGTTCCAGTGATATTGTATCCATAATTTGTATTATTTAGCATGTTGGATAGTGGGTTCAGAGCAAGGCAGAACCAGAAAGGACTTAATGAATCTCCTTGGTATATTCCACGCTTAATCTGTATTGGCTGTGATGTGATATTATTTGAATTTGTTTGAATATTAAGTGTGGTTTTCCAATTTTTCGTTACTATGTTTAGGAACTGTATCAATTTAGGATCTACTTTGCATATTTCCAATATTTGTAGTAGCCATGAGTGGGGTACACTATCAAAAGCTTTTTGGTAATCAATGTATGCGTAGTGTAGCGACCTTCGTTTAGTTTTAGCTTGATATGTCACCTCTGCATCTATTGTCAGTTGCTCATTACATCCTCGTGCTCCTCTGCAACAGACGTTTTGTTCTTCATTTATAATTTTGTTCTGTGTTGTATGTGTCAATAATTTCTGTGTAATGACTGAAGTTAATATTTTGTATATTGTTGGTAGGCATGTTATGGGGCGATATTTAGCTGGGTTCGCTGTGTCTGCTTGATCTTTAGGTTTCAGATAAGTTATTCCATGTGTAAGTGTATCAGGGAATGTGTATGGGTCTGCAATGTAACTGTTAAATAATTTAGTTAGATGTGAATGTGTTGAGGTGAATTTCTTTAACCAGAAATTTGCTATTTTATCATTTCCAGGGGCTTTCCAATTGTGAGTAGAATTAATTGCTTGGGTGACTTCATGTTGCAAAATTATCACTTCATGCATTTGTGGTATCATCTTGTATGTGTCTGTTTCTGCTTGTATCCACCGTGCACGCCTGTTATGTTGTACCGGGTTTGACCATATGTTGCTCCAGAAGTGTTCCATGTCTGTTACGTTTGGTGGATTGTTTATTTTAATGTGTGTGTTACCTATTGTCTGGTAAAATTTCTTTTGGTTTGTGTTGAATGTTTGGTTTTGTTTCCTTCTATTTTCACTTTTTTTGTATCTTCTGAGTCGTTTTGCTAATGCTTGTAATTTCTGCTTCTTTCGTCTAATTGCTCTGTCGCTTCTTGTTGTGAGATTTTACGTAACCTTTTTCGTTTTTTTCCGAGATTTCATTTCTTATAAATTGTGTTAGCTGTCCGATGTCTTTTCTCAGTTTTTCTATTCTGATCTGTAGCCTGTGTTGCCATGCTGGTTTTGTGGGTTTCTTCTGTGTGTTGGTTGGTTCTGATCTCTGTCTAGTGTGTATATTTAGTGTAGTGAGTGCTCGTATATAAACCAGTAGTTGTAACTCTTCCATAGTTGTGTTTTCATTTATTTTGTTGTGTATGATTGTGTTGATAGTTTTTATTGTTGTTTCGACTTGTGGGTTATTTGGTGGTCTATGCAAGAATGGTCTAATGTCTGTATTTGTGTCTTTGTATTCTATATATGTTAGCTGAAATTTTTCTTCTATATGTAACATGTGTGTCACTTCGTGTTCTATTTGTGCTTGTTCTGGTGGCTGTCTTAAGATTTCGTTTTCCTCTGATTGTTTAATTGGTGCGTGTTGTTCTTTGTTTGTTTGCTCTGGGATGTTTGAGTCCATTACTGTATTTTCTTCTTCTTCTAATTGCACATTATTTTGTTGCAGTATTTGTTGTACTTCTTGTTTGATGTTTTCTAATTCTGACTGGGTTATCCTGTTATTTTTGATTATTACACGGATCTGATCAGCTAGTCGTTGTTCTGTTAAAAATTTTAATTCTGGGTATCTGGTAATAAATGTTGTGTATACTTGTGATCTGTATCCAGTTGTGTTGGTTCCTAGGTTTGTTGCTTGGTAATAACAGAACATGAGGTGTCGATTAACTTCATCTGACCATCTCATCCTCTGTCTTTGTTTTCCTTCTAGGGTGGTTGCAGGAAGCATATCCTGCAAAACACCTCTATTTGGATTTAAATCATTTTCCAGTTGGCTAGCAGTGTCGTTACCATTGTGGGCGGGCATAGGGTTCAAGCGTCGTCCCCGACCATGACGGCGCTTGTCCGAGGCTTTTTTAGTTCTGTCCTGGACCAACTAATCACACTAAAAGGGGGGTTAGCCCTATTAGTGGTTTGTTCTTTTCGTCGCCTTTTACGACTGGCAGAACATACCGGAGGCCTATTCTTTTCCCGGGCCTCCACGGGGCTTATTATTATTATTATTATTATTATTATATTATTATTATTATTATTATTTTAACCAAAGGAAACACTTTTTTCGCTTTATTTCGCAAAACTATTATTTTTGTACGAAACTGGTTTCGGGTTACAATCCCATTTTCTGGTACATAGCTTGTACCAAAGATGGCAAACAAGCGAAGAAAACAAATGTCACCTTGTTAATCTATCAATTCTTGATTTTGACTGTAATATCTATTGACTGTTTTGACGCAGCTACAGTTGTACCTTGTACAGTTTTATGACCTAGTGCAATACAAATGCAGGTGTTTAGAAATAGTCAACAGGGATTAAGGTCAAAAGCGAAAACTAACAGTTTAACAATGTAACCTGTGTTTATATTTACTTGGTTGCCATCTTTAGAATAAATTGTGTACTAGAAAAGTGGGCTTAAAACCCGAAACCAGGTTCATGCAAAAATAATTATGTGATGCGAAGCAAGGTAAAAAAATGTGTCGTTTGGTTAATACAACATACAATATTTCCATGAAGAATCCACAGTAAAATTAGTTGAAATTATTTTACATTTACATATTCAAGTGTCACCACTTTGAGATTGAAGTATCTTCAAAAATCACCTGTGCTGCGTCTGCGTTTCTCCCCCGTCACCATGTAATGACGTTGAGTCCTTTGTGTTTTGACACTTTTATATGCGCTGTGTTACTACCACACATCGTGCTGAATGTTTTTCTTTTTCGTTTGGGCAATATGGAATGTGCATGTTTAGATTCAGGACATTTCAAATGAAACATTCTGGAAACATTTCAAAGGCGCCGGCCAGTGTGGGCCGAGCGGTTCTAGGCGCTTCAGTCTGGAACCGCGCGACCGCTACGGTCGCAGGTTCGAATCCTGCCTCGGGCATGCATGTGTGTAATGTTCTTAGGTTAATAGGTTTAAGTAGTTCTAAGTTCTAGGGGACTGATGACCTCAGATGTTAAGTCCCATAGTGCTCAGAGCCATTTGAACCATTTCAAAGGCTGCCGTGTCATGATTGTTTTACCTTATGTAAGTAGGCTGTTTAGGTTTTTATGTTGGTAACGCCACGTATCGCTCTGTATGAAAAACACTGACTGTGTGGTGTGAAGTCTGTGGCTGGTTTGTATTGTTGGAATATTTGCTATTGTGGTGTTGGGCAGTTGGCTGTTAACATGCGTAGCATTGCGCAGTTGGAGGTGAGCCGCCAGCAGTGGTGGATGTGGGGAAGAGAGATGGCGGAGTTTTGAGAGCGGTTGATCTGGACGTGTGTCCATCAGAGACAGTAAATGTGTAAGACTGGATGTCATGAACTGATATATATGATGACTTTGGAACATTATTAAGGTAAACACATTATTTGTTCTCCATCAAAATCTTTCATTTGCTAACTATGCCTATCAGTAGTTAGTGCTTTCAGTAGTTAGAATCTTTTATTTAGCTGGCAGTACAGGCGCTCGCTGTATTGCAGTAGTTCGAGTAACGAAGATTTTTGTGAGGTAAGTGATTCATGGAAGGTATCGGTTATTGTTAGTCACGGCCATTCTTTTGTAGGGGTTATTGAAAGTCAGATTGCGTTGCGCTAAAAAATATTGTGTGTCAGGTTACTGATGATCAGAATAAGTAAAGAGAGAAATGTCTGAGTACGTTTAGTTTTGCTCAGCTGTTTGAAAAACAAAACGTAAGAGGTTTATCAGCACAGTAATTCATTAAAATTTTCAAAGGGGATGTTTCTCTTATTCTTTAATTAACATTAAGACAAAAGGAGTCGTGGACAAGGAAAGAAGCACCATCATCGTTATTGTGGGTATCACATGAAAATGTTGCCTCTTTACACTTCTCTTCAGGACTAATGATGTAACTGTCACAATGATTTGCCTCAGATCCATACGAATATCCCACGCACACAGTCGTGCATATCTTCATTCTCACTAGAAACATATGAATAATCATTCTTACGAAACTCCGAAACTATTTCACATTCGTTTATTTGCTTGAGTTTTCTGAATATGGCCAACTATAAAAAAAGGAGAAACTTCAAATTGTAACTACACTGAGGCGACAAAAATCGTGGGATTAGCGGTACGCACATATACAAACGGCGGTAGCCTCCCGTACAAGAGGCGTAAAAGGGCAGTGCATTAGCGGAGCTGCGATTTGTACTCAGTTGGTTCACGTGAGTAGTTCTCACCTTGATTCTGACCACACAACGGAAATTAACAAACTTTGAACGCGGAATGGTAGCTGGAAGTAGACATTTCGGAAATCAAAAATGGTTCTAATGGCTCTGAGCAGTATGGGACTCAACATCTTAGGTCATAAGTCCCCTAGAACTTAGAACTACGTAAACCTAACTAACCTAAGGACATCACACACATCCATGCCCGAGGCAGGATTCGAACCTGCGACCGTAGCAGTCGCGCGGTTCCGGACTGAGCGCCTAGAACCGCTAGACCACCGCGGCCGGCTTTCGGAAATCGTTAAGGACTTCAGACAGTCAAGTGTGTCCCGAGAATACCAGATTTCAAGCATTATCACGGATAACGCAATGGGCGACGGCCTTCACTTGATGACCTAGAGCAGCGGCGATTCCGTAGAGCTGTAAGTGCTAACACAGAAACCGCAGAAATCAATCTGGAACGTGCGACAAATGTATCCTTACTACAGTGTGGCTAAATTTGGTGTTAACGGGCTATGGCATTAGATGACCGACGCGAGTGCCTTTGCTTAACAGCACGACATCCCCTCTAGTGCCCCTTCTGGGCTCGTGATCCTATTGGTTGGATCTTAGACCACTGGAAAACTGTGACTTGGTCAGGTGAGTCCTGATTTCGGTTGTTGAAAGGTTGAAATGTAGCGCAGAGCGCGGGGTAGCCGCGGGGACTGGGGCGTCCTGTCACGGTTCACGCGGCTGCTCCTGTCCGAGGTTCGAGTCCTCCTTCGGGCATGGGTGTGTGTTGTTGTTAGATTAAGTAGTGTGTAAGCTTAGGGACCGATGACCTCAGCAGTTTGGTCCCTTAAGATCTTACCACAAATTTCCAAAATTGTGGCACAGATCTCACGAAGCCACGGATCCAAACTGTCAACATGGCACTGTGCAAGCTGGTGGTGACTCCATAATGGTGTTGGCTGTGTTTACGTGGAGTGGTCTGGGTCCTCTGTTCCAGCTGAACCGATCATTGACTGTAAATGGTTATATTCGGCTGTCTGGAAACCATTTGCAGCCATTCATTCATAGACTTTATGTTCCCAAACAATGACTGAATTTTTATGGATAACATTGCGGCATGTCACTGGATCACAGTTGTTCGCGGCTGGTTTGAAGAATATTCTGGAGAATTCGAGCCAATGATATGGCCACACGGTCATCTATGGGGCAGGATCGAAAGGTCTTGCACAACATCCTGCACCGGCAACAGTTTCGCAATTACGGACGACTATAAAGGCAGCATGGCTGAATGTTTCTGGAGGGGAGTTGTTCAATCCTTGTCACGTCTAGTTGCTACACTACATCGGGCAAAGGCAGGTACGACAAGATATTGGGAGGTATTTCTACTCTTGTCATCTCAGCGTGTTTGAAATATCGGAATACTAAATAAGCTAAATGAGAAAAAAATGCATGAAGGCATTCAAATTTGATGAAGTGAACACTAATATAGACGAAGTAGTTAAAATACACCAGAGCAGCAAACATGTGGAAAATATATCTCGAGATCAGACCCTAAAGAATTGCGCGCAAAACTGGAGTAACCGTGGAAATCGAGCGTAATGTTTCAACCGTTCCGTTACTTTCTGTAGTCTCGAAGTACTTTTTTTTTTTTGAAATTATGTTAAGTAGGGTGGGTAAGAGTGGAGTCAGAATGGGGCCTTGCGGAACAGCCGAAGTACTCGAGTGCGGTAGACGGCGCGGCCAGTGGCGTACGCAGAGTAGTGATATCTGGGCGGGGGCAACGCGGCCGGCGCCGGCACGTCCAGAATTTACTGCCGGCGGCGAGCCGGCGCGGCCGTGTAATTTCCTGTGCGGCGCCTCTGCCGGTGCCGGCCGTGGCGCCAGCGGAAGCTATCGGCGCCGCCAGCTAGCGGTCGGTCGGCCGAGCGAGCGAGTGGGCGAACGCACCGGCGGCAGCATCGGCGAGGGCTCCCTCCACAGCAGCAGCAGCCGCTGCGGCGTGATGAGCTCGTGGGCTTTCAGCTGAGAGGATTGCGGCCCCAGCTCATCCGCCCTATCAGCACCTGCGCTGCAGCAGCTGCACTCCAGAGGCTGCGGTGCTTCTGCTCTGCGACAGCCAACCCGCGTCAATTCTGTTCACGTTTTTTCACTGCCGTCGGGATGACGCGAAACCGTAGACGACGGTGACGTCCGCCTAGCAGTGATACGATGTAAAAGACCACAAACTTCGCCATTTTTTCCATCAGTCTACTGACTGGTTTGATACGGCCTGTCACAGCTTACTCTCCTGTGCCAACCTCTTCATCTGAGAATAGCACCTGCTACCTACGTCCTCAATTAGTTGCTGGATATATTCCGATCCCCCTCTACAGTTTTGCCTTCTACAGCTACCTCTAACACCATGGAAGTCATTCCCTCATGTCGTAACAGATGTCCTATCGACCTTCCCTTCTCCTTGACAGTGTTTTCCCTATCTTCCTTTCCTCTCCGATTCCGCGCAGAATCTCCTCATTCCTCTCCTTATCAGCTCACCTAACTTTCAACATTCGACTGTAGCACCACATCTCAAATGCTTCGATTCTCTTCTGTTCCAGTTTTCCCATAGTCCATGTTTCACTACCATAGAATGCTCAACTCCAGAAATACATTCTCAGAAATTTCTTCCTCAAATTAAGGCCTATGTTAACCTGTTTCTCGCTGTTCTCATTTCTACTACTTCTCATTACCTTCGTCTTTCTCCGATTTACTCTCAAACCATACTGTGTACTCATTAGACTGTTCATTCCGTTCAGCAGATCATGTAATTCTTCACTTTCACTCAGGATAGCAATGTCATCAGCGAATCATATCATTGATGACCTTTCACCTTGAATTTTAATTCCACTCCTGAACCTTTCTTTTATTTTCATTATTGTTTCCTCGATGTACAAATTGAACAGTAGCGGCGAAAGGCTACATCCTTGTCTTACACCGTTTTTAATACGAACACTTTGTTCTTGGTCGTCCACTCTTACTCTTGGCTGTTGTACATATTGTATATGATCCATCTCTCCCTATAGCTTAATGGCTCTGAGCACTATGGGACTCAACTGCTGAGGTCATTAGTCCCCTAGAACTTAGAACTAGTTAAACCTAACTAACCTAAGGACATCACAAACATCCATGCCCGAGGCAGGATTCGAACCTGCGACCGTAGCGGTCTTGCGGTTCCTATAGCTTACCCATACATTTCTCAGAATTTCTAACATCTTGCACCATTTTACATTGTCTAACGCATTTTCCAGTTCGACAAATCCTATGAAAAGGTCTTGATTTTTCTTTAGTCTTGCTTCCATTATAAACCGCAACGTCAGAATTGCCTTTCTCGTACTTTACGTTTCCTGAAGCCAAACTGATCGTCATCTAGCGCATCATTTTTCTTTTCCATTCTTCTGTATAGTGTTCCTGTAAGAAACTGTGATGCGTGAGCTGTTAAGCTGATTGTGCGATAATTCTTGCATTTGTCAGCTCTTGCAGACTTCGGAATTGTGTGGATGATGCTTTTAGGAAAGTCAGGTGGTATGTCGCCAGACTCATATATTCTACACACCAACGTGAATAGGCGTTTTGTTGCCACTTCCCGCAACGATTTCAGAAATTCTGACGGAATGTTATCTATCACTTCTGCCTTACTTGATCTAAAGTCCTCCAAAGCTCTCTTAAATTCTGGTTCCCCTATCTTTTCTAAATCGACTCCTGTTTCTTCTTCTATCACATCAAACAAATCTCTCTCATAGAGGCTTTCAGTGTATTTTTTCTACATACCTGCTCTCTCCTCTGTATTTAACTGTTGAATTCCTGTTGCACTCAATGTTACCACCCTTGTTTTTAATGTCACCCAAGGTTGTTTTGACTTTCCTGTACGCTGAGTCTGTTCTTCCGACAGTCATTTCTCTTGCGATGTCTTCACATTCTTCCTGCAGGCATTTCGTCTTAACTTCCCTGCAGACCTATTTATGTCATTCCTCAGCGACTTTTATTTCTGTATTCCTGATTTTCCCGGAACATTTTTGTACTTCCTCCTTTCATCAATCAACTGAAGTACGAGGGCAGTTCAATAAGTAATGCAACACATTTTTTTTCTCGGCCAATTTTGGTTGAAAAAACGGGAAATTTCTTGTGGAATATTTTCAAACATTCCCGCTTCGTCTCGTATAGTTTCATTGACTTCCGACAGATGGCAGTGCTGTACGGAGCTGTTAAAATGGCGTCCGTAACGGATGTGCGTTGCAAACAACGGGCAGTGATCGAGTTTCTTTTGGCGGAAAACCAGGGCATCTCAGATACTCATAGGCGCTTGCAGAATGTCTACGGTGATCTGGCAGTGGACAAAAGCACGGTGAGTCGTTGGGCAAAGCGTGTGTCATCATCGCCGCAAGGTCAAGCAAGACTGTCTGATCTCCCGCGTGCGGGCCGGCCGTGCACAGCTGTGACTCCTGCAATGGCGGAGCGTGCGAACACACTCGTTCGAGATGATCGACAGATCACCATCAAACAACTCAGTGCTCGACATCTCTGTTGGTAGTGCTGTCACAATTGTTCACCACTTGGGATATTCAAAGGTTTGTTCCCGCTGGGTCCCTCGTTGTCTAACCGAACACCATAAAGAGCAAAGGAGAACCATCTGTGCGGAATTGCTTGCTCGTCATGTGGCTGAGAGTGACAATTTCTTGTCAAAGATTGTTACAGGCGATGAAACATGGGTTCATCACTTCGAACCTGAAACAAAACGGCAATCAATGGAGTGGCGCCACACCCACTCCCCTACCAAGAAAAAGTTTAAAGCCATACCCTCAGCCAGTGAAGTCATGGTTACAGTCTTCTGGGACGCTGAAGGGGTTATTCTGTTCGATGTCCTTCCCCATGGTCAAACGATCAACTCTGAAGTGTATTGTGCTACTCTTCAGAAATTGAAGAAACGACTTCAGCGTGTTCGTAGCACAAAAATCTGAACGAACTTCTCCCTCTTCATGACAACGCAAGACCTCACACAAGTCTTCGCACCCGAGAGGAGCTCACAAAACTTCAGTGGACTGTTCTTCCTCATGCACCCTACAGCCCCGATCTCGCACCGTCGGATTTCCATATGTTTGGCCCAATGAAGGACGCAATCCGTGGGACGCACTACGCGGATGATGAAGTTATTGATGCAGTACAACGTTGGCTCCGACATCGACCAGTGGAATGGTACCGTGCAGGCATACAGGCCCTCATTTCAAGGTGGCGTAAGGCCGTAGCATTGAATGGAGATTACGTTGAAAAATAGTGTTGTGTAGCTAAAAGATTGGGGAATAACCTGGTGTATTTCAATGCTGAATAAAACAACCCCTGTTTCAGAAAAAAATGTGTTGCATTACTTATTGAACTGCCCTCGTATTTGTTCTGTACCCATGGTTCCTTCGCAGTTACCTTCTTTGTACCTATATTTTCTTTCCCAACTTCTGTGATGGCCCCTTTTAGCGATGTCCATTCCTCTTCAACTTTACTGCCTGCTGAGCTATTCCTTATTGCTGTATCTATAGCCTTAGAGAACTTCAACAGTATCTCGTTATTCCTGAGTACTTCCGTATCTCACTTCTTTGCGTATTGATTCTTCCTGACTAATCTTAAACTTCAACCTGCTCTTCATCACTACTATATTGTGGTCTGAGTCTATATCTGCTCTCGGGTACGTGTTCGATCCACTACCTGATTTCAGAATCTCTGTCTGATCATGATGTAATCTAACTGCAATCTTCCCCTATCATCCCGTCTTCTTCAAGTATACCTCCTCCTCTTGTGATTCTTGAACAGGCTGTTCGCTATAACTAGCTGAAACTTGTTACAGCACTCAATTAGTCTTTCTCCTCTCACATTCCTTGTCCCAACCCATATTCTTCTGTAACCTTTTCTTGTACTCCTTCCCCCACAACCACATTCCAGTCCCCCATGACTATTAGCTTTTCATCCTCCTTTACATAATGTATTACCCGTTCAAAATCTTCATACACTTTCTCTATTTCTTCATCCTCACCTTCAGCTTGCAACGTCGGCATGTATACCAGAACAATCGTTGTCGGTGTTGGTTTGCTGTCGATTCTTACAAGAGCGACCGTGTCACTGAACTGTTCGCAGTAACAAACTGTCTGCCCTACCTTCCTATTCATAACGAATCCCCCTCCCATTATACCATTTTCTGTTGCTGTTGATATTACCCTGTACTCATCTGACAATAAATCCTTATCTTCTTTCCATTTCACTTCACTAATCCCTACTCTATGTAGAGTGAGCCTCTGCATTTCCCTGTTCTGATTTTCTAGTTTCCCCACCACGTTCAAGCTTCTGAGATTCGACGCCCGGATTCGTAGAACGTTATCCTTCAGTTGATTATTCTCTTTCTCTCATGGTAACCTCCCTCTTGGCAGTCCCTCCCGTATATCTGAATGGGGTACTATTCTGGAATGTTTTGCCAATGGTGTAACCTTCCCATATAAAGAAAAAAATATAAAATAATTATGTGTAACCTTCCCGAACAGAAAATAAAAGTAATTAAATTTGGATGATTAAATTATAACGTATGAAAACTGATATATCTTAACTAATGAAAAACTGATAAATTTGACGTAAGCAGCGCTACGTCATGGCTCTGTGAAATCAATCAGAATCTGTCCGTGAGAAAAAACTGAATAATTCTTACCTCGTGATGGTGTCGCCGGATAACGCAGTCTGTATATCTGCTCGTCAATGGCACAGCTTAGTGCAATGCTGAACTATCTACTAATACGGGATAACATTTGTCTGAGATCCGAATTACTAGAAAAACTGACTTTACTTAGTGACACAGCTGCAAAGCTGGTCGTCTGATTACTAAAGAACACATGACTACGATCTGACAAAAATTCTGGAATATTTTAATTTAGATAAATAACTGGATCGGGACAGGCAATGACTTAAGGGGAAATTATACTTTTATAGTTGACTGATGAAAACAACTAAATTCTGAGTTTTTTTACGTTATTGATAAAGATCTATAATCCATTACACGGGAAAATCGAATATACACTCCTGGAAATGGAAAAAAGAACACATTGACACCGGTGTGTCAGACCCACCATACTTGCTCCGGACACTGCGAGAGGGCTGTACAAGCAATGATCACATGCACGGCACAGCGGACACACCAGGAACCGCGGTGTTGGCCGTCGAATGGCGCTAGCTGCGCAGCATTTGTGCACCGCCGCCGTCAGTGTCAGCCAGTTTGCCGTGGCATACGGAGCTCCATCGCAGTCTTTAACACTGGTAGCATGCCGCGACAGCGTGGACGTGAACCGTATGTGCAGTTGACGGACTTTGAGCGAGGGCGTATAGTGGGCATGCGGGAGGCCGGGTGGACGTACCGCCGAATTGCTCAACACGTGGGGCGTGAGGTCTCCACAGTACATCGATGTTGTCGCCTGTGGTCGGCGGAAGGTGCACGTGCCCGTCGACCTGGGACCGGACCGCAGCGACGCACGGATGCACGCCAAGACCGTAGGATCCTACGCAGTGCCGTAGGGGACCGCACCGCCACTTCCCAGCAAATTAGGGACACTGTTGCTCCTGGGGTATCGGCGAGGACCATTCGCAACCGTCTCCATGAAGCTGGGCTACGGTCCCGCACACCGTTAGGCCGTCTTCCGCTCACGCCCCAACATCGTGCAGCCCGCCTCCAGTGGTGTCGCGACAGGCGTGAATGGAGGGACGAATGGAGACGTGTCGTCTTCAGCGATGAGAGTCGCTTCTGCCTTGGTGCCAATGATGGTCGTATGCGTGTTTGGCGCCGTGCAGGTGAGCGCCACAATCAGGACTGCATACGACCGAGGCACACAGGGCCAACACCCGGCATCATGGTGTGGGGAGCGATCTCCTACACTGGCCGTACACCACTGGTGATCGTCGAGGGGACACTGAATAGTGCACGGTACATCCAAACCGTCATCGAACCCATCGTTCTACCATTCCTAGACCGGCAAGGGAACTTGCTGTTCCAACAGGACAATGCACGTCCGCATGTATCCCGTGCCACCCAACGTGCTCTAGAAGGTGTAAGTCAACTACCCTGGCCAGCAAGATCTCCGGATCTGTCCCCCATTGAGCATGTTTGGGACTGGATGAAGCGTCGTGTCACGCGGTCTGCACGTCCAGCACGAACGCTGGTCCAACTGAGGCGCCAGGTGGAAATGGCATGGCAAGCCGTTCCACAGGACTACATCCAGCATCTCTACGATCGTCTCCATGGGAGAATAGCAGCCTGCATTGCTGCGAAATGTGGATATACACTGTACTAGTGCCGACATTGTGCATGCTCTGTTGCCTGTGTCTATGTGCCTGTGGTTCTGTCAGTGTGATCATGTGATGTATCTGACCCCAGGAATGTGTCAATAAAGTTTCCCCTTCCTGGGACAATGAATTCACGGTGTTCTTATTTTAATTTCCAGGAGTGTATTACAAACCTTGGTCAACTGGTGCTGACGAATCACAAAAGAGAAGATTGAAACAAATTCATATTAACATCTGAGACAAGAGACTTAACTACGCGCATGCCAATAAAAATAATGAGATTTACCTTACAATAGATAGTTGACTTAATTACACTGTTGATTTCTCATTATGTTAACAATTATTCATTTGTTCATCATCATCTCATTCCAGGGTATCATTTAGCTCTGCGGCTGATCACAATTATTATTCAGTTCCATATAATAAAATTTTACAATTTGTTCTGCACTGTGACTTTAAGAACTACTAACTGTAAAACGGCGCTGTACCAGCGACAGACTACAACTACACTGTAGCAGCGAGCGACTCCAATTGCAGCAGAGATTGCTCTGACCTGCGACTCTATTGCATCTCTCTTTTGACAGGGGCAAAGATATTTTATGTCTCCGGCAGCGGCTGTGAATTGTCGTTCTAGCAAGTGAGCAATACATCGAGATTACATTTGCTCCAGCAGGGTGGTGAACCCCTTACAATGGAGAGATCATCGTGACACTTTTTCAATTTTAGGCCACATGTCCTATGGATACACGTTACATGTCTTTAATGCAGTGGTTTCCATTGCCTTCTGCATCGTCATGCCGTTGATCGTTGGTGATTGTTACACCTTTAGGGGCAGTTTCCCATCCCTAGGACAAGGGAGTGCCGAGTGTGGCCTGAACCTCTGTCCGTTCCTCCGCCATCTTTGACAAGGCCGTTGGCAGAATGAGGGTGACTTCTTATGGTGAAAGTCTTCGGCCGCCAATGCTGATTATTAATCAAAATTTAAGCAGCTGCGGGATTCGAACCCGGGACCGATGATGTTTTGATTATGAATCAAAGACGCTAGCCCTAGACCACTGGTGCAGAACTCTACTGCAATAAATCTTCCGACATTCGTGTGTAATCTGGGCTGTTGATTATGTAGCGTAAATAGTTGTAGATATCTACATTTTGGTTAAACGTAAAAAATAATTTTGTTGCTATAACTGATGCACGCGATAATAATAAAACCTCGACATTCTTTTCACCACAGGTATTAAAAAATAAACCTGTGTTCACCAAGTAGTTCAGTAGCGCGTGTTGTTGTTGGTTGGTTAGTTAATTGGAGGTTAAAAAACAGCAAGGTCATCAGTACCTCGATTCAGAAGAAGTACGTGATCTGATGGTGAAAGTACGTAGGAACACAAAGACTAACGCATGGAAGGCATAACTAAGCTGAGAAGCTATTTATAGATAAGTATATATACGTATCAGGATAGTATATAGAAGACGAAAACAGACAGTCTCCCAGGAGTCATCAAATGTCAAGGAAAGTCCCACCCCGCTTGTGACTTTAGCTAGCCTAACGAAGCACGACGACAGTTACAGAGCAAAGAATATTTTCTACTCGATAGATTCAGAACGGAAGGGCAAAAATGCAACGGGCGTCAGTTGGACCTTCGCTAATACAAATAGAGGAAAGGTGAGGTAGCAACTGGACACCCCATGGCTCCAAATGCAAATTGAGTCGCCCCACTCACAACCGTCCAAACCCTCGTTAAAGAGCAACCATTATTAAACAGAATGTTTCGTCTGAAACTGAAAATAGGGCGAGACAGGAAAGAAGACAAACCATATCTAGGAATAATTACAAGACATTAAGAGAGCGATGAAAGAGTGAGCTGGCCAAGGAAGAAGAGTCTGCGGTCCTCCAAACCCACACACCCAGCATACGTCGTCATGCATGTGTCTACAACCTATACTCGTATGCCCATTATATATATTCCCGTAAGGAGGAGATATTTTACTTGAAAATCGCTTGTCCGTTGTCGCCATATAAATACGATATTGCAGTGCCTGTGTTATTCCGAAATACTGTGGAAAGTTCCTTCGGACATGCATCCATATTCGCAACTGCAAATACATTTAATGTATTTCATAACGGCTGCAACCGCAACAGTTCCTGTGCCTTCGGACATACATGCATGTCCGAAAGAACTTTGCATCGAAATTCGTCGTAACACAGGCACTGCAATAACATATTTATGCGCCGACACTGAGCAAGCGACTTTCAAGTAAAACGTCTCCCCTGTGCAGGAACATACGTAACTGAGTACGAGTACAGGTTGTAGACACTTGACTGTCGCCATATGGAAGTTGCGGCCTGGCCGTGAGTCGTGATAAGGTAGTCAAATGGTAAGGCAACCCCTCGCGAGAACCAGGAAATCCGGGTTCTAGTCGTTCCATGGTGTGAATTCCGGCTCATGGTTGTCCATATTCTCAACAGGGAATACATTTAATGTATTTTAGAAGTTAGAAAACAGAGGTCTTCAGGGGAAATTACGCTCTCTTAGCATCAGAGTAGTTGCTCCCTATCACCAACCAATCAGGAGGATTACGAAATACCGACCCGTGATTTCTAGGCTGGACAAAACATTCTTCCCCTGTAATCGGAAACGACAAGGTGACCACAACAACAAAGAGGGCCAGCATATAGAGATGCTCAGAAACTATGATACAATGCAAGAAAAGTGTGATTTAAAAGAAGCGAACACTAAAAAGTAATATCAACAGTGGGAAGCGCAAGGGAGAAGGGAAAGGCCTCTCTGTGAGTGGCCGGCAGTTCTGAAAAAATTGCTTACCTAGAAGATTGTATCGCTTGTTCATGATTATCACTCGCATCTATCCGACACTTAGAAACAGTTCTCATATAAGCTTGGAGGGCTGCAGAGAGATGAACAGGCCGTCTTGGTAATTGGTAGTGTTGTTGGAACTCTTGCATAAACTGAATTTATATTCCTGTGACAGTTGAGAGATGTTCAAGCTTGTTGTTAGCAGCAACATATTACAGTAATTACGTCTGTAGTACTGTGCTAATTACTGATAGTGTTAGTAATGTCCATATAGTGAACTTTAACGTACCTAACCTGTTACATAACGGTTGGAGAATAACGGGGTTGATTACCTGTAGTGAGTTTAAATATTTATTGAATACATTATTTCTTAAACACACAATAATAATCAGCATGGCAAAGAATTAAAATATCTGTTGAAATTAGAACATATCCAGATATAACCTTAAGGGTGTTAGTAAGAAACTTATACCATACATTAAGCGATAAGAACCCTAATAAGAGAATTGCTTCGAAAATTCGTCGAGAAGAATGTTGGTAATAGCTAGGATACGTAAGTGATGCCAATACTTGGCTTGGGGTGTACATAGCTTTGTGAGATATATACCGGGTCATCAAAAAGTCAGTATAAATTTGAAAACTGAATAAATCACGGAATAATGTAGATAGAGAGGTACAAATTGACACACATGCTTGGAATGACATCAGGTTTTATTAGAACCAAAAAAATGCAAAAGTTCAAAAAATATCTGACAGATGGCGCTCCATCTGATCAGGATAGCAATAATTAGCATAACAAAGTGAGGCAAAGCGAAGATCATGTTCTTTACAGGAAATGCTGAATATGTCCACCATCATTCCTCAACAATAGCTACAGTCGAGGAATAGTGTTGTGAACAGCACTGTAAAGCATGTCCCGAGTTGTGGTGAGGCATGGCGTCGGATGTTGTCTTTCAGCATGCCTACAGATGTCGGTCGATCACGATACACCTGCGACTTCAGCTAACCCCAAAGCCAATAATCGCCCGGACTGAGGTCTGGGGACCTGGGAGGCCAAGCATGACGAAAGTGGCGGCTGAGCACACGATCATCACCAAACGACGCGCGCAAGAGATCTTTCACGCGTCTAGCAATACTTTTCTTTTTGTTCTAATAAAACCCCATGTCATTCCAAGCGTGTGTGTCGATTTTTACCCCTCTATCTACATTATTCCGTGGTTTGTTAAGTCTTCAAATTTATACTGACTTTTTTTATCACCCGGTACTTGCCCTCGGCGACCGAACTTCCCCGAATGAGGGACTCCCGGCCCACAATGCCGTACGCTCACTTCCATTTTTTTTCACGATGGCTGATAGGGTTGTGTGCCACAACAGAACAAATGGCCATCTAATTGAGAGTGCGTGCGTGCGTGCGTGTGTGTGTGTGTGTGTGTGGGGGGGGGGGGGGGGAATCTTATGGGCTCCCAACGGCGAGGTTATCAGCGCCCTGACATCGATTAAAACAAACGAATGTTGTGAAGAACGCAACGACCACACAATGACTCTATCGCACAGGCACTCTCACATGAACTAAAACCAATGAGGAGGCAAGATAGCCAATCAAGAAATTAAAAGAGGGAAAACAAACCACAAAAGAGCTAAAAGAACAGCAACTGGAAATGTGACTGTCTGACCAATTACGAAAAAACTTGGGTGAGCCAGCCACCCCGTTGATACATTACAAATGTTGTTGTTGTTGTTGTGGTCTTCAGTCCTGAGACTGGTTTGATGCAGCTCTCCATGCTACTCTATCCTGTGCAAGCTTCTTCATCTCCCAGTACCTACTGCAACCTACATCCTTCTGAATCTGCTTAGTGTATTCATCTCTTGGTCTCCCCCTACGATTTTTACCCTCCACGCTGCCCTCCAATACTAAATTGGTGATCCCTTGATGCCTCAGAACATGTCCTACCAACCGATCCCTTCTTCTGGTCAAGTTGTGCCACAAACTCCTCTTCTCCCCAATCCTATTCAGTACCCCCTCATTAGTTATGTGATCTACCCATCTAATCTTCAGCATTCTTCTGTAGCACCACATTTCGAAAGCTTCTATTCTCTTCTTGTCCAAACTATTTACCGTCCATGTTTCACTTCCATACATGGCTACACTCCATACAAATACTTTCAGAAATGACTTCCTGACACTTAAATCTATATTCGATGTTAACAAATTTCTCTTCTTCAGGAACGATTTCCTTGCCATTGCCAGTCTACATTTTATAGCCTCTCTACTTCTACCATCATCAGTTATTTTGCTCCCCAAATAGCAAAACTCCTTTACTACTTTAAGTGTCTCATTTCCTTATCTAATACCCTCAACATCACCCGACTTAATTCGACTACATTCCATTATCCTCGTTTTGCTTTTGTTGATGTTCATCTTATATCCTCCCTTCAAGACACCATCCATTCCGTTCAACTGCTCTACCAGGTCCTTTGCTGTCTCTGACAGAATTAAATGTCATCGGCGAACCTCAAGGTTTTTATTTCTTCTTCCTGGATTTTAATACCTATTCCGAATTTTTCTTTTGTTTCCTTTACTGCTTGCTCAATATACAGATTGAATAACATCGGGGAGAGGCTACAACCCTGTCTTACTCCCTTCCCAACCACTGCTTCCCTTTCATGTCCCTGGACTCTTATAACTGCCATCTGGTTTCTGTACAAACTGTAAATAGCCTTTCGCTCCCTGTATTTTACCCCTGCCACCTTTAGAATTTGAAAGAGAGTATTCCAGTCAACATTGTCAAAAGCTTTCTCTAAGTCTACAAATGCTAGAAACGTAGGTTTGCCTTACCTTAATCTTTCTTCTAAGATAAGTCGTAAGGTCAGTATTGCCTCACGTGTTCCAGTATTTCTACGGAATCCAAACTGATCTTCCCCGAGGTCCGCTTCTACTAGTTTTTCCATTCGTCTGTAAAGAATTCGTGTTAGTATTTTGCAGCTGTGGCTTATTAAACTGATTGTTCGGTAATTGTCACATCTGTCAACACCTGCTTTCTTTGGGATTGGAATTATTATATTATTCTTGAAGTCTGAGGGTATTTCGCCTGTTTCATACATCTTGCTCACCAGATGGTAGAGTTTTGTCAGGACTGGCTCTCCCAAGGCCGTCAGTAGTTCCAATGGAATGTTGTCTACTCCGGGGGCCTTGTTTCGACGTGGGTCTTTCAGTGCTCTGTCAAACTCTTCACGCAGTATCGTATCTCCCATTTCATCTTCATCTACACCCTCTTCCATTTCCATAATATTGTCCTCAAGTGCATCGCCCTTGTATAGACCCTCTGTATACTCCTTCCACATTTCTGCTTTCCCTTCTTTGCTTAGAACTGGGTTTCCATCTGAGGTCTTGATGTTCATGCAAGTGGTTCTCTTATCTCCAAAGGTCTCTTTAATTTTCCTGTAGGCAGTATCTATCTTACCCCTAGTGAGATAAGCCTGTACATCCTTACATTTGTCCTCTAGCCATCCCTGCTTAGCCATTTTGCACTTACTGTCGATCTCATTTTTGAGACGTTTGTATTCCTTTTTGCCTGCTTCATTTACTGCATTTTTATATTTTCTCCTTTCATCAACTAAATTCAATATTTCTTCTGTTACCCAAGGATTTCTACTAGCCCTCGTCTTTTTACCTACTTGATCCTCTGCTGCCTTCACTACTTCATCCCTCAAAGCTACCCATTCTTATTCTACTGTATTTCTTTCCCCCATTCCTGTCAATTGTTCCCTTATGCTCTCCCTGAAACTCTGTACAACCTCTGGTTCTTTCAGTTTATCCAGGTCCCATCTCCTTAAATTCACACCTTTTTGCAGTTTCTTCAGTTTTAATCTACAGGTCATAACCAATAGATTGTGGTCAGAGTTCACATCTGCCCCTGGAAATGTCTTACAATTTAAAACCTGGTTCCTAAATCTCTGTCTTACCATTATATAATCTATCTGATACCTTTTAGTATCTGCAGGGTTCTTCCATGTATACAACCTTCTATCGTGATTCTTAAACCAAGTGTTAGCTATGATTAAGTTGTGCTCTGTGCAAAATTCTACAAGGCGGCTTCCTCTTTCATTTCTTCCCCCCAATCCATATTCACCTACTATGTTTCCTTCTCTCCCTTTTCCTACACTCGAATTCCAGTCGCCCATCACTATTAAATTTTCGTCTCCCTTCATTATCTGAATAATTTCTTTTATTTCATCATACATTTCTTCAATTACTTCGTCATCTGCAGACCTAGTTGGCATATAAACTTTTACTACTGTAGTAGGTGTGGGCTTCGTATCTATCTTGGCCACAATAATGCGTTCACTATGCTGTTTGTAGTAGCTTACCCGCGTTCCTATTTTCCTATTCATTATTAAACCTACTCCTGCATTACCCCTATTTGACTTTGTGTTTATAACCCTGTAGTCACCTGACCAGAAGTCTTGTTCCCCCTGCCACCGAATTTCACTAATTCCCACTATATCTAACTTTAACCTATCCATTTCCCTTTTCAAATTTTCTAACCTACCTGCCCGATTAAGGGACCTGACATTCCACGCTCCGATCCGTAGAACGCCAGTTTTCTTTCTCCTGATAACGACAACCTCTTGAGTAGTCCCCGCCCGGAGATCCGAATGGGGGACTATTTTACCTCCGGAATATTTTACCCAAGAGGACGCCATCATCATTTAATCATACAGTAAAGCTGCATGCCCTCGGGAAAAATTACGGCCGTAGTTTCCCCTTGCTTTCAGCCGTTCGCAGTACCAGCACAGCAAGGCCGTTTTGGTTATTGTTAAAAGGCCAGATCAGTCAATCATCCAGACTGTTGCCCTTGCAACTACTGAAAAGGCTGCTGCCCCTCTTCAGGAACCACACGTTTGTCTGGCCTCTCAACAGATACCACTCCGTTGTGGTTGTACCTACGGTACGGCTATCTGTATCGCTGAGGCACGCAAGCCTCCCCACCAACGGCAAGGTCAATGGTTCATATCTCACCAAAATCTTGTTAAAAGTTTGGGACAATTCACAGAACTTTAAAACGCGAACCACATTGGATTGATCACTGCATAAAATAGACTGGAGATCCGCCGGCAAATCCGCTGCAGTCCGCTGGTCAGCAAATAAAATGCAGTCCAATAAAATGTAGTGCAGCGTGGTCTGCACGCCGCAAGCACCACGCATCGGAGGGTCCTCTCGGCGGAGTAAAAATCCATGCATCATAGGGCTTTGGCCGATGCGAAGACGAGTAAGGATGACCTCGTCCCGTCGACGTGGCTGAAAGGAAGCACGCCACGGCCGAGTTGTGGGCTTGATGACACGGAGCTTGTTGTCGGTCACTTCTAGCCACTCACGTTCCCAGCGACACAGACCTTCATACCGTAACAGCGAAGTGAGGGCAAGCAGTGGGATAGCACACTGAAAGACCTGACGGTCACGACACGCCTCCTTGGCTGCTCGATCAGCCCTTTCATTCCCCAGAATTCTCGCGTGCCCTGGTACCCAGCAGAAAGACACCTGCTTCCCCAGTCGCTGTACTTGGAGGAGGGCGTCGTGAATAGTCTAGGTTCCTTTATCTGCTGAGTACAGACGGTGGAGAGAGTAAAGGGTGCTCAAAGAATCTGAACTGACGAGAAATCTAACACTTGAAGAAAGTCTCATCCGCTCCAGTGCCCGCAAGAAAGCATATAATTCTGCGTCAAAGATGGTAAATTCGGGAGGCAGTCTGACCTTGAGGACACGAGCAGGGAAGACGACAGAGCAACCAACAGAGTCACCCTGCTTAAACCCATCCGTAAAAACAGCAGAAGGTCGTGGTGCTCAGTTAAAACGGCAGAAATGACCCCATTAAAAAAGGAAGCAGGAGTGCTATCTCTCCTGTACCGCACCAAATCTAAAATCACTCTGGGCCTCTCCAGTAACCAGGGTGGCTGGCGGTTTAAACCCTGGATTTGGGATCGTACAGACTCCACACCGAGGGACTCTAGCACACGTTGTACACGGATCCCAAACGGCATCGTAGCCCGGGGACGGTGGGAAAAGAAAAAAATGGTTCAAATGGCTCTGAGCACTATGGGATTAACATCTGAGGTCATCAGTCCCCTAGGACTAGGAACTACGTAAATCTAACTAACCTAAGGACATCACACACATCCATGCCCGAGGCAGGATTCGAACCTGCGACCGTAGCGGCCGCGCTGTTCCGGACATGTGCCTAGAACAGATGTGCCACACGGTGAGAAAAAAGGTGGTACAGAGGCAGATGAGCAACAATATGGTGATCAGGCGAGGTTTGAGCTGCAACTTGCCATCTAATGGATCTTACGTAAATGAACACAACTATTCTGGAACATACATAAATAAGTAAAAGCACTTAAGCGTACTTTTGCTAACGAAACAACTTACGAGTGGCCCTTAATACTCAAATATTCTTGTGCAATGTGGGAGTAGACGACGTCCTGTTGGTTAAAACATCTGTGTAACTAAAATTATTAGCGATCTGAAAATGGATTATGGCACAAAACAAAAAAAAAAAAAAAAAAACAAAAAGTATTTGTGGGTTGCTGCGTCATTCACCAACTATTATTAAGAGAAACAGAGATTACAAGGTCCAACACGGATAAAATGACAGGAATGGTACAGCTGAAAACACCGATGGTTTGCAAGTAATATCGGTAGATTTTGCACAACCAGATTTTAACACACATCTTCGTATACAATTATGAGGCTCAACAGGTTCGCCAGCTGTTGCGCAAGAGAATGGGCACTACATGAAGCTATCTAGTATACAGGATGGTCCATTGATCGTGACCGGGCCAAATATCTCACGAAATAAGCGTCAAACGAAAAATCTTCAAAGAACGAAACTTGTCTAGTGAAGGGGAAAAGCGATGGCGCTATGGTTGGCCCGCTAGATGGCTCTGCCTTAGGTCAAACGGATATCAACTGCGTTTTTTTAAATAGGAACCCCAATTTTTATTACATATTCGTGTAGTACGTAAGGAAATACGAATGTTTTAGTTGGACCACTTTTTTCGCTTTGTAACAGGTGGGGCTGTAATAGTCACAAACGTGTAAGTACGAGGTATCACGTAACATTCCGCCAGTGTGGACGGTATTTGCTTCGTGATAGATGGACCGTTTGCCAATTGCGGAAAAGGTCGATATCGTGTTGATGTATGGCTATTGTGATCAAAATGCGCAACGGGTGTGTGCTATGTATGCTGCTCGGTATCCTGGACGACATTATCTAAGTGTCCGTACCGTTCGCCGGATAGTTACGTTATTTAAGGAAACAGTAAGTGTTCAGTCACATGTGAAACGTCAACCACAACCTGTAACAAATGATGGTGCCCAAGCAGGCGTTTTAACTGCCATCGCGGCTAATCCGCACATCAGTAGCAGACAAACTGCGCAAGAATCGGGAATCTCAAAAACGTCGGTGTTGAGAATGCTACATCAACATCGATTGCACCCGTACCATATTTCTATGCACCAGGAATTGCATGGCGATGACTTTGAATGTCGTGTACAGTTCTGCCACTGGGTACAAGAGAAATTACGGGACGATGACAGATTTTCTGCACACGTTCTATTTAGCGACGAAGCGTCATTCACCAACAGCGATAACGTAAACCGGCATAATGTGCACTATTGGGCAACGGACAATCCACGATGGCTGCGACAAGTGGAACATGAGCGACCTTGGCGGGTTAATGTATGGTGCGGCATTATGGGATGAAAGATAATTGGCCCCCATCTATCGATGGAAATCTAAATGGTGCAAAGTATGCTGATTTCCTACGTAAAGTTCTACCGATGTTACCACAAGATGTTTCACTGCATGACAGAATGGCGATGTACTTCCAACATGATGGATGTCCGCCATATGTGGCGTGCGGTTGAAGAGGTATTGAAAAGCATATTTCGTGGCAGGTGGATTGGTCGCGAAAGCACCATACCATGGCCCGCATGTTCACCGGATCTGGATTTCTTTCTGTGGGGAAAGTTGAAGGATATTTGCTATCGTGATCCACCGACAACACCTGACAACATGCGTCAGCGCATTGTCAATGAATATGCAAACATTACAGAAGGCGAACTACTCGCTGTTGAGAGGAATGTCGTTACACGTATTGCCAAATGCATTCAGGTTGACGGACATAATTTTGAGCATTTATTACATTGATGTGGTATTTACAGGTAATCACGCTGTAACAGCATGCGTTCTCAGAAAAGATAAGTTCACAAATGTACATGTATCACACAGGAACAACCTAAATAAAATGTTCAAACGTACCTACGTTCTGTATTTTAATTTAAGAAACCTACCTGTTACCAACTGTTCGTCTAAAATTGTGAGCCATATGTTTGTGACTATTACAGCGCCATATATCACAAAGCGAAAGAAGTGGTCCAACTAAAAGGTTCATATTTCCTTACAAACTACACGAATATAAAACAAAAAATTGCGGTTCCTATTAAAAAAAAAACCAGTTGATATCCGTTTGATGACCTATGGCAGCGCCATCTAGCGTGCCAACCATAGCGCCATCTGGTTTCCCCCTTAAAGCTAGACAAGTTCCGTTCTTCGTAGTTTTTTTGATTGATGCTTATTTAGTGAGATATTTGGCCCGGTCACTATCAATGGACCACCCTGTATAATGACGAAACTTTACCACCGAACAGTACACACTGAACACTCAACTGAGAGACAGCAGACAGCTGTGAAACTTTTGATACGTGAGTGGTCAAAGTAAACCCGGTTGATGGTACTAAAGTCTCAGAGGACACGAGACGCCTCCTTACGTATTGCGTCATCCTTTTTTAAGTGCCGGAATGTAAGCCTGGCGCCGGGTAGGCTGCGCGCCGCGGTGCCTAGAAACAAAACGACGCCGCCGCCGCCGTATTGATTTTGGAGCAGCGCGGCTCGGCGCGGGGCGACGTGGCAGCGAGCGCCGGCTGGCCGGCCAGACGCGGAGACGAGAGGGAGGCGGCCGACCGCAAAAACTACGCGCAGGACCGCGCTACGTGCAGGCCGGCTGCCCACGTCGCCACGTAAGCAGTAGGCGGCGGTGGGCGCATGCGCGGCCCCCGGTTGCTCGGTATTGGAACAGTCGGCTCGCCCACAGGTGGGGGTGCGCAGGAAGCGCCGCCGGCGCGCGCCCTTAATTAAGTTTGCAGTCGCGACCGCGGCGGCGCCAAGTTCACGGCGAGGCGGCAGCGCGGCCTCTGCTGTGGCACTTGCCAACAACCAGCCAGCAGCGTCGACTGCTGCTGCTGGTGCTGGAAATTGCGGAAAGTATCTAATAAAAAGAAAAATAATTTCATCAGGAAATTACGAATGGAAGTAACCTTGAACATTGACAGTAATTAAATGAAACTAATCAATCACACTGGCTATACACTACTGGCTATTAAAATTACTACACAAAGAACAAATGCAGATGATAAACCGGTATTCATTGGAAAATTATATTATACTAGAACTGAGAGGTGATTACATTCTTACGTAATTTGGTTGCACAGGTACTGAGAAATCAGTAACCAGAACAACCACCTCTGGCCGTAATAACGGCCTTGATACGCCTGGGCATTGAGTCAAACAGAGTTTGGATGGCGTGTATAGGTACAGATGCCCATGCAGCTTCAACACGATACCACATTTCATCAAGAATAGTGACTGGCCTATTGTGACGAGCCAGTTGCTCGGCCACCATTGAGCAGACGTTTTCAATTGGTGAGAGATCTGGAGAATGTGCTGGCCAGGGCAGCAGACAAACATTTTCTGTATCCAGAAAGGCCCGTACAGGACCTGCAACAAGCGGTCGTGCATTATCCTGCTGAAATGTACGGTTTCGCAAGGATCGAATGAAGGGTAGAGCCACGGGCCGTAACACATCTGAAATGTAGCGTCCACTTTTCAAAGTGCTGTCAATGCGAACAAGAGGTGACCGAGACATATAACCAATGGCACCCCATACCATCACGCCGGGTGATACGCCAGTATGGCGATGACGAATACACGCGTCCAATGTGCGTTCACCGCGATGTCGCCAAACAAGGATGCGACCATCACGATGCTGTAAACAGAACCTGGATTCATCCAAAAAAATTACGTTTTGCCATTCGTGCACCCAGGTTCGTCGTCGAGTACACCATCGCAGGCGCTCGTGTCTGTGATGCAGTGTCAAGGGTAACCGCAGCCATGGTCTCCGAGCTGATAGTCCGTGTTGCTGCAAATGTCGTCGAACTGTTCGTGCAGATGGTTGTTGCCTTGCAAACGGCCCATATCTGCTGACTCAGGGATCGAGACGTGGCTGGACGATCCGTTACAGCCATGCGGATAAGATGCCTGTCATCTCGACTGCTAGTGATACGAGGCCATTGGGATCCAACACGGCGTTCCATATTACCCTCCTGAACGCACCGCTTCTATATTCCGGTAACAGCCATTGGATCTCGACCAACGCGAGCAGCAATGTCGCGTTACGATAAACCGCAATCGCGATAGGCTACAATCCGACCTTTATCAAAGTCGGAAACGTGATGGTACGCATTTATCCTCCTTACACGAGGCATCACCACAAAGTTTCACCAGGCAACGCCGGTCAACTGCTGTTTGTGTATGAGAAATCGGTTGGAAACTTTCCTCATGTCAGCACGTTCTAGGTGTCGCCACAGGCGCCAATCTTGTGTGAATGCTCTGAAAAGCTAATCATTTGCATATCACAGCATCTTCCTGTCGGTTAAATTTCGCGTCTATAGCACGTAGTCTTCGTGGTGTAGCAATTTTAATGGCCAGTAGTGTACTTTACGTGTCGAGAATGTTTTTACGTCTAATTTATTTCACTGCACGCAAAAAGAAAATTTTCTTCCAAATGAGTTCTGCTGTTAGGGCAAGAAAATGTCTTACCTGCAATGGACGCTCGGTTCCGATTTGTATCGTCATAGCTGCCAATGACAATGCTGTTGCGACATAATAGGCTGAAATAGGAAATTGCTGCGCTGCGTGTTATAATTTATCGCTCGTCACGAAAGAAAACACCCTATCTGTTGCGTACGACTTCGTATGCAATGATAAGGAGATGACGGCTACAGACTGGTGTGGAAACTGTCGTGCTAGGAAAACTGGGCAGGAGCAGAAATGATTAGCAAACAAATTAAAAAAGTAAACGGAAAATTTACGTAACTTGCGTTTCTCCAAGCGTACGAAAACTCGTGACAAATAATACAGCAAGAATCAAGAGTCTAGTTCGTACAGTAGGAGCCAGGATGAGGGTCGCTGTACTAAACACGGACGAGGGTGTCGTATTTAAGAGGCTGTTAGCCCAAGTCTGTTGAGTGGCTGCCGCCTGCCGTCCTGTATCACGGCGGCAGAGGGCGCTGGTGTTACGGAGCTGTCCGAAGCATCGCTGTCTTCCAGACCCCGCGCGACCTCTGTCGACATCAGACGGGAACTTGCAATTCCGCTGCCAACTGTGATATGCTGCTAGGTGGTATTCACACGTGATACCACACTACCCACTCATTGTTCTATTCATTTGCTAAAATGCTGTTAGTACTCATTGCATTCAGAATGGATGTCATTCTAAAAAAAGGGGAGGGGATGATTGTAAATGAAAATAAAATGAAATCGGAACTTTTTCTCAATTTTTTTCAGCATTGCAGATCTAACGTTCACACTACTTTGAATAACAATGACTCATTCTTTTTAATGCTACCACAGACACCAAGCGTTACTGAAGTACAAAACTGCTGTCAGTTTTACTTTTAAATTATTAAATCGAAATCTCCTTTTAACCAACAGAAGTGATGGAATTTGCTAACACGTTGCACAAATGACTGATAAATAGTCACCTTTCCCTAACACTCGAAAACATAGAGCAATGAAAATTTACTGGATTCGTGATTTCCTGTCAGAAAGGTCACAGTTCGTAGTTCAAATGGTTCAAATGGTTCTGAGCAGTATGGGACTTAACATCTGAGGTCATCAGTCCCCTAGAACTCAAAACTACTTAAACCGAACTAACCTAAGGACATCACACACATCCATGCCCGAGGCAAGAACAGTTCGTAGTAACAGACGGAAAGTCATCGAGTAAAACAGAAGTAATATCCGGCGTTCCCCAAGGCCCTCTATTGTTGCTGATCTATATTAACGACATATGAGACAATCTGAGTAGCCGTCTTAGATTGTTTGCAGATGATGCTGTCATTTACCGTCTTGTAAAGTCATCAGAAGTTCAAGACGACTTGCAAAATGATTTAGATAAGATATCTGTATGGTGCTAAAAGTGGCAATTGACTCTAAATAAGGAAAAGTGTGAAGTTATTCACATGAGTACCAAAAGATATCAGCTAAATTTCGATTACGCGGTAACTCTCACAAATCTGAAGGCTGTAAATTCAACTAAATACTTAGGGATTACAATTTCAAATAACCTAAATTGGAACGATCACATAGACAATATTGTGGGTAGAGCAAACCAAAGACTGCCATTCATTGGCAGAACGCTTAGAAGGTGCAACAGTTCTACTAAAGAGACTGCTTACACCACGCTTGTCCGCCCTGTTCTGGAGTATTGCTGTGCGGTGTGGGATCCGAATCAGGTGGGACTGACGGATGACATCGAGAAAGTACAAAGAAGAACAGCTCGTTTTCCATTACCGCGAAATATGGGGGGGAGAGTGTCACACACTTGATACATGAATTGGAGTGGCAATCATTAAAACAAAGGCGTTTTTCGTTGCGACGGGATCTTCTCATGAAATTTCAATCACCAGTTTTCTCCTCCGATTGCGAGAACATTCTGTTGGCGCCCACCTTCATAGGGAGAAATGATAATCACTATAAAATAAGAAAAATCAGGGCTCGCACAGAAAAATTTAAGTGCTCGTTTTTCCCGCGTGCCGTTCGAGAGTGGAACGGTAGAGAGACAGCTTGAAGGTGGTTCATTGAACCCTCTGTCAGGTACTTTATTGTGAATAGCAGAGTAATCACGTAGATGCAGATGTACAAACTACAGTAATCGCTAAATGCACACAAAGCAATGCGACAAATACGTTTTGGTTGCTGGATATTTTCTGCATCATAATCACAATCTAGAAATCTTTCCACCAGTAGTATTCAATTCCTAGCCAATCTTCTCTTCTCAAAAGGGACCTACTTGATCTGACACAGTGGTCCTCAGCTGTGCCAGCAGTTCACCGTCACATCTCCGCGAAGCCTCCATTACTACTCGCTGTCTCCACTATTGTTGTCCTGCCTACCGCGCACTGTTCTACTCTAGTGATTTTCTTAATACTCAGACACAGTTTACCCTCTTGTGTGTCCGAGATCTACCAGTCTATCTATGGAAGTTGAAGTCTTTGGAACCGATCACTTAGGCAAATGACTGATAAACTCGTACTGTGGAGAAGTACGTCTCAGTAAATCGATAAACTACAATTTTTTTTGTAAATAAAGTTTCTTCGTGATATAAGTGGGAAACAATGTTTTTCTCTAGGGTTCTCCTATGATACAAGTGAAATTCATCTATAAAATGTTCCTACAGCATGCAAAGTAGGTGGCTTTCTTGATAGACAAACCTTTCAGACTGTTCCATTCTATGGTGTCAGAGAGATGAAGCAACATTATTATAACTTAACTGTAAAAGCATTTTAGGTTGCAGATTTGTAATTTACTTATTATACATTTCACTCAGGTACAGCTTCATCAGATAATATTAAAGTACAGAGGGATGGCGAAGTTACAACTAGCTGGCATGACCATATTCCATACTACCCCAACAGTTTTATACATCAATTCGGAAAGAGAGATGAAGTGTAAAATTAATGCCAGGGGAGTATGTCTCATTAAAACTGATGCCAACGGAATATGTCACACGTAAAGGAACATTGGAACGGTAGATACTAGAAATAAAGAACAAATAAACGTCACTTGGACTATGAAAAAAGTAGGACGACGCAAGCATGTATGCAGTATAAGAAATAGGGAACTACCTTAGGTACGACGACAAAAGCATTCATAGCAGTAGAGAAAACGACTATGCGCACATACATATACCCGGCCCCATGCAAGAAAGCGGCGCAGCTCCTTTCACTCTGCTATATGACACATGAGTAACATAGACGTAACGGCGTTGCTTAGGAAGTTAGCACTGCACACAGTGGCGTGGTAAGCACAGTATATGATTACAACTGAAGAGAGTAAAAAGAACATAGACAAACAAGCGTTTGTCCAAAAAACTGGGAACTAAATATGTAATATACATGACGGTATTGAATCTAAATAAAACAAGTAAGTCGTCCTGCAGATAAGATAAACTGGAAAACGGTAGGGGTCGGGAGGATAAAATCAGTAGGCTATTTGAGTATGGAAAAAACATAGTAGTCAAACCATTTTGTACATCACCAGTATCGTCTATTAGTATTGTGTGGTACGAGTATTACGCACTTTAACAGTATTCTAGGATGGGACACACGGCTGTAATAACATTTTGCTGTATTCCTGTTATCTTCACCCAAGTCTGTCTATTGAGGGCGTCCTCCGTGCATATACCACAATACCGCAATATTTCGTTGATTTGGTGTTTTCAAGGACACTGCGGCTAGCCGGGTTTCGGTCTGCTAGGTGGTTTCCATTCAAAAATTTTCTTTGGCCACCAATAATCCGGCATTTGCAACAAATTTACCAATTTAGTGATTTTCTATCAATCCTATCATTGTCTCCTTTGCCCGCATTCTGTGTCTTATTTCCTCATTAATTCATATCCTTTGTAGACTGATCGCAGTGCCATTTATATAGGATGCCAATGGATGTGGTTATGTGGGAATTAAGTGAAGTTAATTTCTGTCCCGGTATGACTCTCGACACGGAAACATCCTTAAGAAACGCTACGGAAATCTGTGTCCAACGAAGTATCTGCATACGTATTTTTATTTCCTGACCGTAGCGGTGAACTTCAAGTTGGCAACTTGTGATGAAACAGTAACTAATATGTTATTTCCCGCAAAAAGAAATCAAAATATTTGAATGACTATTCTCTATCGAAATAAGTAACGTTATTCACTGAAATGATTATTTTATTACGACAGAATTGTGCGTAAAATGTTATGTTCGAAATAAACAATACAGAAAACAGGTCCTACAAAACACGTGTAGTTCACAATTATCTCAGTGCTAATGTTCGACAGACAAAATTACATGAAATGATGGGGTTCTGTATAGGCCTTCTCTCCTTATGTAACAACGGAAACACTATCTGATTTATTCTGTCTGACCTGACGTATACAACATGCGTTAATTGATTAACTGCTGCCGGAAGTTTAAAGAACACGTCACTGAGACTTGAAGTAACACATAAAGTCCCCTATGTACCTACACCACGTCGTTCCAGAGCGATCTCTCCACCACATCTGTTCCGAAAAGAACTCCATCTCGCCACTTCTAAAGAAGAATGTTACCACACGTAGAGCACTTGTGAAACTCATTTTGCCAATTGCATGCAGCAAGATTCCACTACACCGTTGCATAATCAAAAATAGTCAGTCCGTCACCTTCCAGGAAACGGACAAAAGACACTTTCCCCAATATAAAGGCTTGCCGTCAGAAGTCACTGACGCCACCAGTATATCTCTGACGTGACCATCTGATTCCCAAATGGCGCTTATTTTTTAGCGCGCACGGAAAATAATTTGGCGTGGGAAATCAACTTTCCTAAAAATACACCGGCTGCGGAGGCACTCCTCGGAAGGAACCCGAGCTGCGTGTTTCTCTCCGCATTATGACAGCACATAACACACTATGTTAATGAACAAAAGGCAGGAGCCAGTGCAACAACATGCCAAGCCACACAGTACACAATCACTGACATGCCATCTAATTAAACGTCACATCAACAATAAAAATGAACGAGAGGGAAGCCCTCAGGACTTACAGTCCAAATATTCTACCTCTGAACCGAAATCTGTCCTGTTATCATTCCATAACCATAGTTTAATGCATCCTGCTACGAGTCTGCTGTGCAAACCTCTGCTTCTCATCGTAGCACTTGCACCCAACTTCCTCAGCTACTTCCCTTCCCCTACAGCCTTTACCCTCTACTATAAGCCTGTCCCCTATTCTCCTCCGTGTTTTCCACATTGCCCATTCTACTGAGATGATCTTCATTTCTAATCCAGCCACCTTTTGTAGCACCACGTCACAAACTCTTTTCTTCCGGTTTCCCCACAGTGCACGATTTACTTTCACACAATGCTGTGTTCAATACGTGTAATTTCATAAATTTCTTCCTCAAATTAATGCCACTGTCTATACTAAGAGACTTCTTTTGGCCAGAAATGCGCTCTTTGCTTATTCTGTACTTTTCGCGTTCTCCTCACATCGCCCATCATTCGTAATTTTGCTTCCAACGTAGAAAAATTCTTTAATTTCGTCTATTTCGTGGTCCCTTATTATGATGGTAATTTTCTTAATAGCCTCATTTCTGCTACTTCTCATTATTTCTGGCTTTCTTCGGTTTACTAACAGCCCACATTCTGTGCTCAGTAGGGTATTCACTTCATTCAAGAAGTCCTGCAATTATTTTTTGCTTTCACTGACATTAGCAATCTCATATTTCTATATGTAGGACGAAATTAACGTGTGGGTTGCACTTTTTTGTTCTGGATAATGACGTCGTTTGATAATTACGTGGAGGGAAATACCAGTCGCAAATAAATTGGTTTCTTTTAAAAAGCCACTACCTCACTTAGGACAACGACGTCTTTACAACATTTAATGAGGCTACGAACCCCAGTATTCTGTTCCACGCCGAAGAGTGCCCATGCGATTGAGCATTCTGCGAATTAAATTGCCGCGTAGGATCTGTAATCTTCACTGTTCTTCAGCTTGAGTTCAGCTTTAACAACTAATGACCGGCTTGAAATAGAAATAGTTGCTACAGTTTCAAAAGACAACTGGGGGGTGCCGACAACATGCCCCTAGAAGACTACCAACAAATGATATCGTAAGACTTCTTCAAAATAAAGATGAACGGTGACAAGAGCAGGTCAAACGGCGTGGTTTCAAACGTAGCTGCTAAGCACTCGAAAATGATCACACGGTACATGCCCTCATCATCATTATCTGCCACTTCAGTGCTCTCTAGCGACACTTACGTGCATATGGTGCTTTAATCACGCAAGTGTTGTTTCCGAAAATAGAGACGCGTAAAAAAATACTCAGTAATTAAAAATATGGTATAGGGAAAGGAATCCATCTTGAATTGGAATTGAACCTAACTTGCATGTCGAAGTTTGCTAAGATAAAGCGTCTGTAAGAAAACGGAATGCTTGAAAAGAATACAATGAGGTGACGAAAGTCATGGGATACCTCCTGATATTGTATCGGATATCATGTTTCCCGTAACAGAACAGCAGCTCGACGTGGAATGGATTCAACAAGTCGTTGGAAATCCCTTGCAGAAATATAGAGCCATGCTGCCTCTATAACCGACCATATTTGGGAAAGTGTTGCAAATGCACGATTAAGTGCACAAACAGATCTCTCGACTATGTAACGTAAATGTTCGAGGGGATTCACGTCGGGCGATCCGGGCGGCTAAACCATTCTCTCGAATTGTCCAGAACGTTCTTCAAAACAATCGCGAACAGCTGTGGCCTGATGACATGGCGCATTGTCATTCATGAAATTCTTCCTTTATTTGGGAATATGAAGTCCATGAATGGCTGCGAATTGTGTCAATAGGTTCAGGTGGAACGGAGGAGCCAGTCCATTACATGTAAACACATCCCACTGCATAAATGAGCCGCCACAAGCTTGCAGAGTGCTTTGTTGACAACTTCTGTCCACGGCTTCGTGGGATCTGCGCCACAAAATAAAACGGGCGGGGAAAGGGGGGGGGGGGGGAAAGGTGCGGGAAACGGGGGGGGGGGAATGGGCGGAAAACGGGGGGGGGGGGAAAGGGGCGGGAAATGGGGGGGGAATGTGGAACAATGGTGGTATATGGGAAAAAAGGGGGAATATGGGGAAAAAAGGGGAAAAAAGGGGGAAAGGGGGAAAAAAGGGGGAAAGGGGAAAAAGGGGGAAAGGGGAAAAAAGGGGGGAAGGGGGGAAAGGTGGGGAAAGGGGTAAATCGAAGGAAAAAGGTAAAGTAGTTCTAAGTCTAGGGGACTGATTACCTCAGATGATGTTCCATAGTGCTTAATTGGTCCAGGTTAGGGAATGTAGGGTTGAGTGTAAACGATGTGGGGAAGTCCCGCAGCTACAGAAGTAGGCAAGGGGAGTGGAGAAAGCAGTGTTCGGTTTGTGCTTTTACCAGTGGGGGGGATGTCTTAGGGGGTTAGTATAATTATATATGTTACTAGCTTGGACCGTGGCGTTACCCATGGTTAAACAGTTATTTATAAATAGATGTTAATGCCGAAACTCACTATTCACGCGTAAGCACTATCAGAAAAGCCATCCCTTGTTATATCTTTAAAAGTACTTTATAGGTAAAGCTTATTTACAAAATCATCTACATACAGATATACGATGGGAATTCAAAAAGTAAAGGCACATTTGTGAAAAGCTGTACTTATTCTGATGATAGAAAACTGAAACATGCGTTATTTTTCTACATAACCTCCCTGGACTTCAATGCAGTTTTCCCGACGTTTTACGAGTTTTTTTACTTCATCAGAAAATACGTTTATCGGTTGGACCTGTAACCAATTTTGCACCGCAGCAATGACGTCGTCACTTTCAAATCTTCTTCCCTGTAGTGCTTCCGTTAAGGGTCCAAACATGTGAAAATCGCTTGGCGCCAGGTCTGGACTGTATGGTGGATGTTCCAGCACCTCGAACCTGAACTCCTTTATTGCGTCGGCTGTCCGTTTGGCAGAATGTGGGCGAGCGTTATCTTGCTGTAGGATGACACCTCTTCGCAGTTTTCCACGACGTTTGGATCTGAAAGCAGATTTTAGTTTCGTACGCAACACATCACATCCACCACACAATACAGACCTGGCTCTATAGCCTCGTTTACGCTGGGGCGACGTCTTGCAAAATTGCGGCATGCTACGGAAATGTGGCGTGCGTCGTCTTGTCGTTTAGTTGTAAATGTTTTGAAATGCTTACCTACTACATAACACTTTTTCAAAATTAATAAGCGTACATATTAATAGTAAGACTGTATTAAAAACTTTCAGTGTTCGGCTCCACAAATTTAAATTATATATAAAGTTTTACTCCAGTGCGTGGGAAATAAACATCCCAGGTTGGGATGCATAAACTAAAACCAGAGGAGGGGATGGTCTGATGCAGAGGGGGGGGGGGGGAAATCTCACCCATCCCCCCCTGCAAATCGCACACTGGGAGAAAGTGTGGTTGGCGCGCAAATGGCAACTGGTCCTTTGTAATGCGTAAGGAGTCTACGCTGAGCAGTGCTGTGTTTAACACCTCGCTAGCAGGGGCTCATTGTGGCTATATTCCTGGAGGTTTGAGGCCAGAAGAGGTTAAGGGCAGTATTTATGGGTCTCGGATACTGCACCTGGTGATACCATTATCGTGGCATGGTTTTTGGCCCTGTAAAAGTATAATTACGACGCCAAGAGGATCTGTATCAGGGCGAGGCCAACACTGCTGCCATGACTGAATTGCCGCCAGGTTAACAGCCACTGCAAATTACGCCACCAGCCTTCCACTAAATTGTTTATATCTGTCACTGTATAAATGTACCAGGTATTTGTGAAATTTGGTTGACTTTAATAATAATTGTGGTGTTGCTGAAAACTCTATCTTACACCCGTGATTATCCCCAATCACAAACCTGGACAGGAATCCTATCCTAGTGAATTTAATTCCGAGAGTGCTAATTTGTTGTGAGAAAGTGGATGAACTTGAATTTAATTTTGTGTTGACACAGCCAGTTACATTTTTGAGTAGGTCAGAAGACTGCTTATGAAAGCACATTTATTATTTAAAGAGATAGTTTGTTGTGCTTTATTTAATTAATAATTAATAATAAGAATACTTACAATTTCTCATACATACTGGTGTAGTTTTGTTGGTGAGCATCGTTCTTCGAACCATGAAAGTTTAAGAGTTCTCACGTACTAGGCTAGTTAGTTTATGAAGCTAGTTAGATTTACATTCTGTTTAGTTGCTTAAATCTAAGTTTAAGAAAGAACTATTTACTGCGTTATCTATTCTAATGCAACTTGGTTAATGCACAGACATAGAGACCCTGTAGTAAGCAATGAAGTTATACACTCCTGGAAATGGAAAATAGAACACATTGACACCAGTGTGTCAGACCCACCATACTTGCTCCGGACACTGCGAGAGGGCTGTACAAGCAATGATCACACGCACGGCACAGCGGACACACCAGGAACCGCGGTGTTGGCCGTCGAATGGCACTAGCTGCGCAGCATTTGTGCACCGCCGCCGTCAGTGTCAGCCAGTTTGCCGTGGCATACGGAGCTCCATCGCAGTCTTTAACACTGGTAGCATGCCGCGACAGCGTGGACGTGAACCGTATGTGCAGTTGACGGACTTTGAGCGAGGGCGTATAGTGGGCATGCGGGAGGCCGGGTGGACGTACCGCCGAATTGCTCAACACGTGGCGCGTGAGGTCTCCACAGTACATCGATGTTGTCGCCAGTGGTCGGCGGAAGGTGCACGTGCCCGTCGACCTGGGACCGGACCGCAGCGACGCACGGATGCACGCCAAGACCGTAGGATCCTACGCAGTGCCGTAGGGGACCGCACCGCCACTTCCCAGCAAATTAGGGACACTGTTGCTCCTGGGGTATCGGCGAGGACCATTCGCAACCGTCTCCATGAAGCTGGGCTACGGTCCCGCACACCGTTAGGCCGTCTTCCGCTCACGCCCCAACATCGTGCAGCCCGCCTCCAGTGGTGTCGCGACAGGCGTGAATGGAGGGACGAATGGAGACGTGTCGTCTTCAGCGATGAGAGTCGCTTCTGCCTTGGTGCCAATGATGGTCGTATGCGTGTTTGGCGCCGTGCAGGTGAGCGCCACAGTCAGGACTGCATACGACCGAGGCACACAGGGCCAACACCCGGCATCATGGTGTGGGGAGCGATCTCCTACACTGGCCGTACACCACTGGTGATCGTCGAGGGGACACTGAATAGTGCACGGTACATCCAAACCGTCATCGAACCCATCGTTCTACCATTCCTAGACCGGCAAGGGAACTTGCTGTTCCAACAGGACAATGCACGTCCGCATGTATCCCGTGCCACCCAACGTGCTCTAGAAGGTGTAAGTCAACTACCCTGGCCAGCAAGATCTCCGGATCTGTCCCCCATTGAGCATGTTTGGGACTGGATGAAGCGTCGTCTCACGCGGTCTGCACGTCCAGCACGAACGCTGGTCCAACTGAGGCGCCAGGTGGAAATGGCATGGCAAGCTGTTCCACAGGACTACATCCAGCATCTCTACGATCGTCTCCATGGGAGAATAGCAGCCTGCATTGCTGCGAAAGGTGGATATACACTGTACTAGTGCCGACATTGTGCATGCTCTGTTGCCTGTGTCTATGTGCCTGTGGTTCTGTCAGTGTGATCATGTGATGTATCTGACCCCAGGAATGTGTCAATAAAGTTTCCCCTTCCTGGCACAATGAATTCACGGTGTTCTTATTTCAATTTCCAGGAGTGTAGATTATGATCTTTAGCAGACCCCTTGGTTTAAATTCAGAATCGTTTCAAGCTTTTCTCTGTCCAGTATTTCTATTAGTATCTTGTGTCTCGGTAATTGGTTTTATAAACTGTTACGCTTAGTTCATTTAAGGTACGTGTTGTTGCGAGGAAAAGTTACTGTTTATTATCTCGTTGCCGGCCGAAGTGGCCGTGCGGTTAAAGGCGCTGCAGTCTGGAACCGCAAGACCGCTACGGTCGCAGGTTCGAATCCTGCCTCGGGCATGGATGTTTGTGATGTCCTTAGGTTAGTTAGGTTTAAGTAGTTCTAAGTTCTAGGGGACTAATGACCTCAGCAGTTGAGTCCCATAGTGCTCAGAGCCATATTATCTCGTTGGTCATTTATCAGCAAGGTTAGGTTACTGTGTTGCAGTACAGACAGATACCAAGGAAATCAGCACCGCCTTCTGCTTTATCATTTTACTTGACGCAAGAACGCCTAATTAGACTGGCGACCTGTTTTGATATTTGATGTTACAACTTGCTCTTGTGCAGGGAGAACGTCTGTCCCTGACCCACCGTTTACTGTTGGTTACACTTTGCTGGAGTGTTTCGGAGACGAAGACCAGTTTGATTTTTCTGTTTCCATTAGGTTATCTTACCGTCAACTTTCTCAAAAATTCCTCTCACAGGTATAACTTTAGCATCGATTGCCGTTTAAGCTGGTCGGTGGTACCGTTACAAGTAGATATAAGTTTGGCGGCTGTTTGGTTTAACCTTCCGTCTGTCGGCCACCTCTCCGATTTGCTCTGGGTGTGCATAGCGCCTTTCTTGAGTTCTGGATCGATACGGCCGCTTGAAGGTTCCAGACCTTGGTTTTTGCCCGTTACCTTTTGAGCCCCCTGGTAGCTCGGCACTTCCACGTTGACTGTGGTTTCACAAAGCCACTGTCCTATTTCGCCTTGTATTCGCTCTCGTGTGTATTTATTAAAAATATTTGTGGACAAGTTGTATGGAACCGACCGTTAACATAAGACTTAGTGTGTTCTGGTTTTGCCAACGGAAGACGAAGCCGGTCTGACGGGGTGGAAGGATATCCGGACTTGTAACAACCAAGGGACAACGGTTCTGCAAAATGCTCATCGAATCAAGAGTTGAATGAAGCAATTTATACGAATTTGCGAAGTTGAGTTGAAAGCACATTTTTGGGTCGTCAAAAATTTTTGGGTCTTGCAGCAATGTTAGCACTGAATAGGGGATCATGGAGGAATTTTATAAGGGGGACTATGCTCCAGACTGAACGCTGAAAGGCATAATCAGTCTTAAATGATGATGATGATGATGATGTTTAAATAAAGTGCGTAAACTAAAGAGTGAAAGATGTCTTCCCTGACCTTGCTTAGCCGCTCCGCACTGCCTTGGCCTTGTTTCTACAACTGTTTTTACCTTTTGATTGGCCATATTACTTAAAGTTGTTAGCAGTGTTCTCTAAGCCTGGCCATTTCAAACTCTCTGTTCGATACAGGCTGTTTATCCGATCTCGACAGGGCCGCACTGTCCTCTGTCTACAAGGAGCTGTGCTGACACCCTCCACATCTGCATCGATACTCCGCAAGCCACTATACGGCGCGCAGCAAAGGGTACCCAAAGCACTATTAGTCATTTCCTTTCCAGCTCCATTCGTAAATAGAGCGTGGGGGAAATGACTGTCTATATGCCTTCACATGAGCCCTAATTTCTCTATCGTATCTTCGTGGTCCTTACACGCTGTGTATGTTGGCGGCAGTAGAATCGTTCGGCAGTCAGTTTCACATGCCGGTTCTCTAAATTTTCTCAATAGTGTTTCTAGGAAACAACATCGCCTTCCCTCCACAGACTCTCATTTCAGCAGCCGAAGCATGTCCATAACACTTACGCGTGGTTGGAACATAACTGTAACAAGTCTAGCGGACCGATTCTGAACTGCTTCGATGTCTTCCTTTAAGCCGCGTGGTACGGATGCCAAACACTCTAGCAATATTCAAGAATAGGTCGCATTACCGTGCTATATGTGGTCTCTTCTATAAATGAACCACACTTTCCCAAAATTCTGCCAATAAACAGAAGCCGATCGTTCGCCTTCCTACCACAGTCCACTCGTTCCACTTTATATCGCTTTACAACGTCACGCCCATTGTAAGTAGGCTGATATTGGTAACGCCACCGCCACCTAGCGCTCTGTATGAGAATCACTGACTGTGCTGTGTGCAGTGTGAGGCTGGTCGGCATTGTTGCAATATTCACCATTGTAGTGTTGGGCAGTTGGCTGTTAACATCCGTAGCGTTGCGCAGTTGGAGGTGAGCCGCCAGCTGTGGTGGATGTGGGGAAAAGAGATGGCGGAGTTTTGAGAGCGGATGATCTGGACAGAGACAGTAAATTTGTAATATTGGATATCATGGACTGATATAGATATTATGACTTTTGAACACTATTAAGGTAAATACATTGTTTGTTCTCTATCAAAATTTTTCATTTGCTAACTATGCCTATCAGTAGTTAGTGCTTTCAGTAGTTTGAATCTTTTATTTAGCTGGCAGTATTGGCGCTCGCTGTATTGCAGTAGTTTGAGTAACGAAGATTTTTGTGAGGTAAGTGATTCGTGACAGGTGTAGGTAATTGTTAGTCAGGGCCATTCTTTTGTAGGGATTATTAAAAGTCAGATTGCGTTGCGCTAAAAATATTGTGTGTCAGTTGAGTGTTGATCAGAATAGGGAAAGAGCGGAATGTCTGGATACGTTCAGTTCTGCTCAGCTGTTTGAAAATCAAATAACGTAAGAGGTTTATCAGCACAGTAATTCTTTAATTTTTCTAAGGGGATGTTTCACTATATATTTTTGTCAAGCAGGACGCTACTAATGCCTTATCCGAACATAAAAAGTTTGTTTTTCCTACACATACGCATTAACTTACATTTTTCCCACATTAAGAGCTGGCTGCTGTTCATCACATGAACTATAAATTTTGTCTAGGTTATCTTGTATAATCCTACTGTCGCTCAACTTGGGCACCTAACAATCCACCACCGTAATACAAGCAAACATCCGCGAATTGCTACCCACTCTGTCTGTCAAATCAGTTATGTACATTATGTGATCAAAAGTATACGGACACCTGGCTCAAAGTGACTTACAAGTTCGTGGCGCCCTTCAACGGTAACGCTGGTATTCAACAAGATGTTGGTCCACCCTTAACCTTGATGACAGCTTCCACTATCGCAGGCATACGTTAAATCAGGTGCTGGAATGTTTCTTGGGGAATGGCAGCCCATTCTTCATGGAGTGCTGCACTGAGGAGAGGTATCGATGTAGGTCGGTGAGGCCTGGCACGAGATCGGCATTCAAAAACATCCCAATTATGTTCTATAGGATTTAGGTCAGGACTCTGTGCAGGCCAGTTCACTGCAGGGATGTTATTGTCATGTAACCACTCCGCCACAGGCCGTGCAGTATGAACAGGTGCTCGATCGTGTTGAAAGATGCAATAGCCATCCCCGAAATGCTCTTCCACAGTGGGAAGCAAGAAGGTGCTTAAAACATCAATGTTTGTCTGTGCTGTAATAGTGCTACGCAAAACAACTAGAGTTGCAAGCCCTCTCCATGAAAAACACGACAAAACCTTATCACCTCCACCTCCACCTCCACCTCCACCTCCACCTCCACCTCCACCTCCACCTCCGAATTTTTCTGTTGGTACTACACACGATGGCAGATGACGTTCACCGGGCATTTGCCATACCCACACCCTGCCATCGGATTGCCAAATTGTGTACCGTGATTCGTCCCTCCACACGGCGTTTTTTCACTGTTCAATCAACCAATGTTCGTTCAATCAGCCAATGTTCAATCAGCCAATGTTCAATCAGCCAATGTTCAATCAGCCAATGTTCAATCAGCCAATGTTCAATCAGCCAATGTTCAATCAGCCAATGTTCAATCAGCCAATGTTCAATCAGCCAATGTTCAATCAACCAATGTTCAATCAACCAATGTTCAATCAACCAATGTTCAATCAACCAATGTTCAATCAACCAATGTTTACGCTAGAATGAGATTTTCACTCTGCAGCAGAGTGTGCGCTGATATGAAACTTCCTGGCATATTAAAACTGTGTGCCCGACCGAGACTCGAACTCGGGACCTTTGCCTTTTGCGGTCAACTGCTCTACCAACTGAGCTACCCAGGCACGACTCACGCCCCGTCCTCACAGCCTTACTTCTGCCAGTACCTCGCCTCCTACCTTCCAAACTTTACAGTAGCTCTCCTGCAAAACCTTGCAGAACTAGCGCTCCTGAAGGAAAGGATATTGCGGAGACTCCGCTGCAGAGTGAAAAATCTCATTCTGGAAACATCCCCAAGGCTGTGGCTAAGCCATGTCTCCGCAATATCCTTTCTTCCAGGAGTACTAGTTCTGCAAGGTTCGCAGGAGAGCTTCTGTGAAGTTTGGAAAGTAGGAGACGAGGCACTGGCGGATGTAAAGCTGTGAGGACGGGGCGTGAGTCGTGCTTGGGTAGCTCAGTTGGTAGAGCACTTGCCCGCGAAAGGCAAAGGTCCCGAGTTCGAGTCTCGGTCAGGCACACAGTTTTAATAAGTCAGGAAGTTTTAAATGTTTACGATCCTTACACCAAGCGAGGCGTCATTTGGCATTTACCGGCGTGATGTCTGGCTTATGAGCAGCCACTCGACTATGAATCCAAGTTTTCTCACCTCCCGCATAACTGTCATAGTACTTTCAGTGGATCCTGATGCAGTTTGGGATTACTGTGTGATGGGCTGGGTAGCTGTCTACCTATTACACATTACGACCCTCTTCAACGGTCGGCGGTCTGTGTCAGTCAACAGACGAGATCGGCCTGTACGCTTTCGTGATGTATGTGTCCATTCACGTTTCCACTCCACTATCACATCGGAAACAGTGGACCTATGGATGTTTAGGAGTGTGGAAATCTCGCGTACAGACCTATGACACAAGTGGTATCAAATCACCTGACCACGTTCGAATTCCGTGAGTTCTGCGAAGCGTTCCATTCTGCTCTCTCACAATGTCTAATGACTACTGAGGTCGCTGATATGGAGTACCTGGCAGTAGGCGGCAGCACAATGCACCTAATATGAAAAACTTATGTTTTTGGGGATGTCCGGATACTTTTGATCACATAGTGTATATAGACAACAACAGCGGTTCTACCACAGTTGCATGGGGCATTCCTGACAATACCGTTGTCTGGGCTGAGCACGCGCTATTGAGGACAACATTCTGGGTAATACAACGTAAGAAGTCTTCTAGCCACTCACCTTTCTGTGCCTGCAATTCCGGAAATCTACAAATATGGAATCTGACTATTGCCCTTCATCCACTGCTCGTAGTATTCAAGTGGGAAAAGGGCAAGCTAAGTTTTAAACGAACGGTGCTTTCTAAAACCATGCTGATTCAGCGCCATCATTTCCCTGGGCCAGCCATACTGATACACCAAGACGATCGGCTGGGGTGCCACGCACGGCCCCAGTGCCACACCAACGACTTGCTTGCTACTAAGGGTGATCAGTGATTGAGAAGTCACTGTTATCATGTAAGGTGGCTATAATACACTCCTGGAAATTGAAATAAGAACACCGTGAATTCATTGTCCCAGGAAGGGGAAACTTTATTGACATATTCCTGGGGTCAGACACATCACATGATCACACTGACAGAACCACAGGCACATAGACACAGGCAACAGAGCATGCACAATGTCGGCACTAGTACAGTGTATATCCACCTTTCGCAGCAATGCAGGCTGCTATTCTCCCATGGAGACGATCGTAGAGATGCTGGATGTAGTCCTGTGGAACGGCTTGCCATGCCATTTCCACCTGGCGCCTCAGTTGGACCAGCGTTCGTGCTGGACGTGCAGACCGCGTGAGACGACGCTTCATCCAGTCCCAAACATGCTCAATGGGGGACAGATCCGGAGATCTTGCTGGCCAGGGTAGTTGACTTACACCTTCTAGAGCACGTTGGGTGGCACGGGATACATGCGGACGTGCATTGTCCTGTTGGACAGCAAGTTCCCTTTCCGGTCTAGGAATGGTAGAACGATGGGTTCGATGACGGTTTGGATGTACCGTGCACTATTCAGTGTCCCCTCGACGATCACCAGTGGTGTACGGCCAGTGTAGGAGATCGCTCCCCACACCATGATGCCGGGTGTTGGCCCTGTGTGCCTCGGTCGTATGCAGTCCTGATTGTGGCGCTCACCTGCACGGCGCCAAACATGCATACGACCATCATTGGCACCAAGGCAGAAGCGACTCTCATCGCTGAAGACGACACGTCTCCATTCGTCCCTCCATTCACGCCTGTCGCGACACCACTGGAGGCGGGCTGCACGATGTTGGGGCGTGAGCGGAAGACGGCCTAACGGTGTGCGGGACCGTAGCCCAGCTTCATGGAGACAGTTGCGAATGGTCCTCGCCGATACCCCAGGAGCAACAGTGTCCCTAATTTGCTGGGAAGTGGCGGTGCGGTCCCCTACGGCACTGCGTAGGATCCTACGGTCTTGGCGTGCATCCGTGCGTCGCTGCGGTCCGGTCCCAGGTCGACGGGCACGTGCACCTTCCGCCGACCACTGGCGACAACATCGATGTACTGTGGAGACCTCACGCCCCACGTGTTGAGCAATTCGGCGGTACGTCCACCCGGCCTCCCGCATGCCCACTATACGCCCTCGCTCAAAGTCCGTCAACTGCACATACGGTTCACGTCCACGCTGTCGCGGCATGCTACCAGTGTTAAAGACTGCGATGGAGCTCCGTATGCCACGGCAAACTGGCTGACACTGACGGCGGCGGTGCACAAATGCTGCGCAGCTAGCGCCATTCGACGGCCAACACCGCGGTTCCTGGTGTGTCCGCTGTGCCGTGCGTGTGATCATTGCTTGTACAGCCCTCTCGCAGTGTCCGGAGGAAGTATGGTGGGTCTGACACACCGGTGTCAATGTGTTCTTTTTTCCATTTCCAGGAGTGTATTTACAACCTGCCGGCCGGGGTGGCCGGGCGCTTCTAGGCGCCACAGTCTGGAACCGCGCGATCGCTACGGTCGCAGGTTCGAACCCTGCCTCGGGCATGAGTGTGTGTGATGTCCTTAGATTAGTTAGGTCTACGTTCTAGGGGACTGATGGCCTCAGAAGTTAAGTCCCATAGTACTCAGAGCCGTGTGAACCATTTACAACCGAACTCTGGTATCATTTGATAATTTGTACATCATATATATGAATATTTAAAGAAAACTGACATTGTCACGTACACCTTGTAAATAGTTGTTTACGCTTATTGCATGAAAGGTGACCGAGTGTCTTTATTATCAAAATGACTTAGAGTTTGGTACGCCAGTGGAAATGAAATGGCAGGTGTAACTCAGGCCCTGGGTGGAAAAGCCCACAGAGGTGTCTTGGTCCTGCTTAACAGAGGATGTAGCCTTAGCCGCACGATCGGGGCACCGGAAACTCTGAAAATCTTGGACGCAGCAGAGAGGAACAAGGAAGCGTTACTTCGGAATCACGCAATCTGGGTTCTTTCGGAGGATTTTTACTCTGAGAAGCATACCATTGTATGAATTCCTAATTAACGGGGACAGGCATTTCCTCACAAACTTTCCGCGCTGGACGACAAAAGACTAAAATATGGTTTGTCGGCGTTCGGAAGAATCTATAGAGAGGGAGAATATTCCGTGGTTTCGAGAATATGATTCGCCTTCTGCAGTTACGAGGGAGGGGAGCCAGGGCTTTGCTGGGAAGCCAGCAGTGGAGAGAAGAGGCTCTTCCGTTTTGAACGCAAGTCACGTTTTGTACAGACGGTCTTGCTGTCTTTACTGTCAGTAGACTTTAAAGTTAAAACGGTTAGGCACTGTAGTGTTGGAAACTTATATGATCCTGGACTTCGCCTCCGGGTATTGAGTCGTCGTTGAGTATGCAGCGTTCAGTGATTGAGTGATTTTTTAAAAATAATTTGTGGCTGGAGTTCTTCCGTCATCGCACACGTGTATGAGAACCGTCACTCAGACGCACCAGACGCAGTACGTACTGTGTTATTGCTAATTGCTTCGCCTTAATAGGTCTATAAAGCTAAACAGCTGTGATCGCGAAAATTTTATTTCCACTGAGGTTGCACACCACTGTAGGTTATCTTTGAAAGTAGTGTCTTCTAGTGTTTGGTACGTAGATGATGTCAGTCATCTCGCGTTGTTTGTATTAGATTGAATAGCCATAAAAAGGGGCAGATTTGGGCAGTTGATCAGTCATATTAGTTAGAAAATCCATTTGGATCTCATTATGTCCACTGGACATTGATATATAAACATTTGTAATATGTAAAGGGGTTTTGATCAACAATAAATGTACTCGTATAAGCAGAAACAGTATTTATCATTTGTAGTACCTCGTTTCCGTAATTATTCATTTATGTGGATGTTGTATTTTACATATTAAAGAGCAAAAGAGGAGGAGATAATACCACCATTAAGAGATCCTAAGATCAGCTTCAGGGGGTAGTCAGACAGGGCAAAGTTTTCATCTTCGTTTTCATTATTTTCCGTTGCGCAGCTTCATTTTACACCCGCCTGGAGTAGCATTTTGGAATCACAGTAACGAACAGTAACGACTTTACAGAATCTGGCTGCGATTTCAGTCACAACTAGGAGTCGCAAGTAGCCTTTAACATTCTACGCCGTGTGTCATCTGTTGGCTGAATTTCGTACTTTCAGTGACAAGTCGCAGCTACAAGTCGCAAGTAGCAACTTAAAAGCGCAAGATGCCGTACGAGTATGGGATCTGTGGTCCTATGTCCGTACTTCGTTTCAAGAATCCCGTGTCTCGCGATATGGATGTATTGCATGCTTATGGTCGAGGAAATAAAGACCGAGTAAGGGTAGCGGTAACAGATAGACCTATAGCGTAGCCTAGAATTTTGGTGACATGTTTAAACACGTTCTTTATCATAAAAGCTAGAACTGCACAATAATTTTCGTGACGTGTTTAAACACGCTCTTCATCATAAAAGCTAGAAGTGCGGGATAATTTCAAAAACAGATAATGGATAAGGCTCCGATGAGTATTTCGATGCGTATTACATACATATATCGAAAATAAACTACTAAAAATGTAATTTGATGTCTACTACGTAAGTTTCACCAAATTCAGAAGACGGTTATTTTTTTCGACAGTACAGTAAGCAGTTCAAATTTTTTCAAGTATTACATTCGTACTATACTCAATGTCAACATGTAACTTTAAGATCAGTGCTTTCCACTGTTATCACTTGCACATCATCAACCTTAAATCACGCCAACTTCCAACCTAACCGAGACCTTGGGCTACGGTACAGTTCAGTCCGTCATCACAATCAATATTCAAGGCGCGACAGGTGGACGGATCAGCATCATGCACTAGCAAGTCATTACCACTAAATACACGGCAGAAAATTGTGGGATGCGAGGTAAGAATGGAATTTTTCATTATTCACTCCCAGTGTAGTTTACATTAATTTATCATTCCTTTAAAATCCCCCAATGACTTCAATGACACACTGCACCAAAACTCATTTAGCACACTTATATTATCAATCATGGCTCTTATACGCTGCGAATTCTTCAAGGGTCGTTTAGAATCTCCACGAGCATCTTTTCTATGTGTGGATGGGCACATAAAACAGTCAGTAATCGAAATGGTAACTGCGTCTGGAAAATCAGAGGATTATTAAGCTTCTATGATGCTAGTAATTGTTTAATTCACATTATACAACAGCTAATACTTTTTTATAGTTCTGGGAATGAAAGCAGTTTAGTGGGGGGAGGTTTCACACTTTGCATAAACGATGCCGAACTTAGATACCAACCTTACTTCTGGCGAAGACGGAATGAGGACGCTGTGGCAATTTTTCCAGTTCTGTTGTCACCGATATTTTGAATTATTGCTATATCGAGTGACTGACAATGTGCTTCAGATACTTGTGAACGTAACAACGTGGTTAGAATCCGTATTCTAAACATGAACTTACACTATCAATGTTTTCACAATTGCTCCATTAATATAAAACTAAATCCAAAGAAAGAACATACGTAAAACATACCTAATATTGACTGTTTTGTTGAGACGAAATTTGTCTGTGTGCAAGAGTTTCTTTTTGTAAATGATGTAACAACTGAGGAAGAATCGTTGGAAATATTAATAAAATGTCAGGTACCTTTTTGTGGGTTGGGTTACTGAAACATTACATTAGTCCCTCACAAATAATCGCCTATACTAGCGAGAACATATTTCTCGGTTGCATTGACACAGTTCATTTCTTACTTGCGCCTAATGACAGTCTAACTTATACGGTGATAAATCGCAGAAATCTTGTAAATAGAAGAAATCTTGTAAAGAGCAGAAACCTCAGAAGTCACAGAAATCGCGTAAATCGCAGGAGTAGCAGAAGTCGCAGAAATAGCGGAGGGATACAAATTGTGGATTCTTTAACTGCGACAAATCGCAGTTAAGAATCACAGTTACCGAAAAAAGTAGCATTTTCAGAATTCACTGAGAGGGCAAAGTAGCAGTTTAGCCCATCCTTGTGGGCCAGTGTCCACGCCCACCCCCTGCTGGTAACGAGGCGGTGGTGCCACTGTAGTTCTGATCACCAGGCTGCCCCACTGCTGCGCCTCACGGCTTGATGTTCTGTCCCAGAAGCTGGCCGAGACGCACGGCCCCAGAGACAGCGTGAACACAAGGGCTGTGTTGGCGCCGTCTGCTAGATGGGGAGGGAATTCACCCGTAGTCTGAATTGGTAATTCACAGCACAGCCGGACACTAAGGAAACCATAATTCGAAATAAGCGAGTAGCGCATTAATAGATAGTAATACTTTACGGAAATTGTAGCGGATGTTGTCTGAAAAGCTGTCTGTCCTTCAGCAGTTACATCCCTAGTAAGAATGGTAGTATTAGTTTTGTGGTGGCAGTTTGATCTGTGTACAAATTAGGCTCATTAACATAAATTTAATGAAATGCCTAATATAGTAAGAATTTTTTATGGTTCAAAACTTTTTCATTATAGAAAAATCTTGCGATTAAAGTATATGCGCAACAGAGATCGATAAAAATTTATTTTTCATCATTCAGAACATAATTTGTGACTTTATTTGTTTCGGTTGTATGAGAAAAAACCGTAGTCACATAACTTTCAACATAATTACGTTAAAAAATCATCATGTACACACATCATCAAAAAAGTTTTGCATCACGTCGGTTCCGAGAGTTCCGGAATCTGTACAGAAAATTGGAATAGAAATCAACATGAACACCATTTCCGCCATTTTATTGCTCATGAAAACCACACACTGCCTGTTGTACCACCATACAGCGAGACGTTGAGAGGTGGTGGCCCAGATTGCTGTACACACCTCTACCTCTAATACCTACGTCCTCTTGCATTGATGCATGCCTGTATTCGTCGTTGCATACTATGCACAAGTTCATCAAGGCACTCTTCGTCCAGATTGTCCCACTCATCAACGGCGATTCGGCGCAGATCCCTCAGAGTGGTTGGTCGGTCACGTCGTCCATAAACAGCCCTTTTCAATCTAGCCCAGGCATGTTCGATGGCGTTCATCTCTGGAAACGTGTTGGTCACTCTACTGAAGGCTCGGCTCTGAGCACTATGGGACTCAACTGCTGTGGTTATCAGTCCCCTAGAACTTAGAACTACTTAAACCTAACTAACCTAAGGACATCACACACATCCATGCCCGAGGCAGGATTCGAACCTGCGACCGTAGCAGTCGCACGGTTCCGGATTGCGCGCCTAGAACCGCGAGACCACCGCGGCCGGCACTCTACTGAAGGAAGTCATTCACAAGATGTGCACGATTGGGGGGGGGGGGGGGGGCGCGAATTGTCGTCCCTGAGGACGAATGCCTCGCCAGAACGCTGCCGATATGGTTGTACTATCGGTCGGAGGACGGCATTGACGTGTACAGCCGTTACGGCGCCTTCCAAGACCACCAGCGGCGTGTGTCGGCCCCACATAATGCCACCCCAAAACATCATCACAGAACCTCCACGTTGCTGCACTCGCTGGACAGTGTGTCTAAGGCGTTCAGCCTGACCTGGTTGCCTCCAAACACGTCTCCGACGATTGTCTAGTTGAAGGCATATGCGACACTCATCGATGAATAGAACGCGATGCCAATTCTGAGCGGTCCATTCGGCATGTTGTTGGGCCCATCTATACCACGCTGCATGGTGTCTTGCTTACTTAGATGGACCTCGCCATGGACGTCGGGAGTGAAGTTGCGCATCATGCAGCCTATTGCACACAGTTTGAGTCGTAACACGACGTCCTGTGGCTGCACGACAACATTATTCAACATGGTGGCGTTGCTGTCAGGGTTCCTCCGTGCCATAATCCATAGGTAGCTGTCATCCATTGCAGTAGAAGCCCTTGGGCGGCCTGAGCGAGGCATGTCATGGACAGTTCCTGTCTCTCTGTATCTCCTCCATGTCGGATAACATCGCTTTGGTTGACTCCGAGACGCTTTGACACTTCCCTAGATGAGAGCCCCTCCTGGACCGAAGTAACAACAATGCGGTCGCTATCGATCCGCGGTATTGATCGTCTAGGCGTGGTTGAACTGCAGACAACACGAGCCGTGGTCCTCTTCCCTGGTGGAAGAATTGGAAATGATCGGTTGTCTGACCCCCTCTGTCTAATAGTCGCTGGTCATGCATGGTTGTATACATCTTTGGGCAGGTTTAGTGACGTCTCCGAACAGTCAAAGGGACTGTGTCTGTAATACAATATCCATAGTCAACGTCTATCTTCAGGAGTTCTGTGAAACGGGATGATGCAAAACTTTTTTTTTCAAGGGAAATAGAATATAAAAAATAGGAAGCTTGAAAGCATCATGACTGTGCTCATTCAGCTCTAATGGTAGATGCTGCAGCAGATATTTCCTGGATCACGTTATGACCCACTGTTAAAAGTTCTGAGAGAGGATATTCGTAGAACACTCAACCAGTATATTGCTTCCTCCTATATATATATCGTGAAAAGACCACGGAGATAAAATTATTGAGATTCGAGCCAGACAGAGGCTTACCAGAAATTGTTCTTCCCACGAATCATACGGGAAACAGGAAAAAGGGGAAGTGACACTGTTACACAAATTATAGATGTTGATGTGGATTAGATATATAATTTGTATGATTTATATGATTTGTATGATTTGGCAGACTTGTGATAAACGTTTGCTGTTTTGATACGTGATGTGACGTGCCTGCCATGTATATCACTTAGCTTATGTGAGGCAGCTGTCGACTGTGGAAGATAGATAGCTGCAGGACACACAGACAGAGCGTCACACGAGCCACCTGTACGAATGTTGCTCGCTCTTGCCAGTAATCTGAAGTTGCGCAAATGTTGTCGTTGAGACTTTGTAGTACCTTTACTCAAAATGAAAGTGCATTCACAACAGAGAGAAACCTACAGTTTTCTGTAAGCATTGTACGGAAATTCATCATGTTAATCCCCTCTGCGGCGACAGAAAAGGTCCACGCCTGCAATACGCAGCACCTGGCCTTGTGCTTAGTTTATGGTCATAACATAACGTAATCTCATCGGGAAACGTACACATTTAAAGTGAAGTGGTGAAGTGTTAGGAATATGCTGGATCTAGGGTGTAAAAACTCACCCACCTGCGCAGCTTTCCATTTCCCATTAAAATTTCCGTTTCTATGATGTTACGTTGGAGAGAAGTAACTGTAAGCCTCCATTAGGGAAAGGTTCTGAGAAGCGAGATAATGCGTGAAGCTCTTGGTCGGAATTATGTAACACCTCGCTTTCGAAAGGAGTTTCCGAGGAGCGACTTAAAACCTGATGTTCGAATCACACCAAATCTTACCTCATGATCTTCGATTCATGAGACCATTAGTTGTTAATCTTTTAGTCATTCTGCTGTGTTCAGAGAGGCTATCATATTCTTGGCATTTTTATTTGTTGACGAAAAGTGAGTGCTCACCCTAATCACAAATCAAACTTAGTTTTTCCTAGCAAAGAATAGAAAGAATGAAGTAAATTTGCTGTTAGTTTGTATTCATAATGATCAGACTGTGGCGTTTAATTCTGTCACTGAATACGTCTGTCATTGAGTTAAAGAAAAACCAACAGCGCCTCTATTGGTTATTTGGTATACTACATCAGGATGATTAAACATCTGAATTACTAAGTTCAGTAGGCGATTTTAGATGGTATCTTCTGTGTTTCCAATTTTGATGAAATAAAGCCCAAAAGTTGTCCCTGGGTACACTCAAGTCATCTGTGAAAACCCCATGCAAATTCGTTTAGCAGTTTTGAAGAACAGCATGTTCAGACGGACAGACAGATATATACAATATTTTCACAGTTTAGAAACATTCCAGGTTTTTATATGCATCTTTAGTTTCTGCATAAAAATCTTCTCAATACTCAGACTACATAAAATTTGAGATAAGCTCGAGCTTTCGATAATAACCACAGTCTCCTTCGTCACGACAATCGGCATCCTTAATACTGATGTTCAAGCTTGTCACTGGTCGGGTGACGTCGCTTAATATTAAAACTTCTATCCGCTGAATGACCTTACCTGTATGACGAGATTCGCATGCGCAAATGCTGGACGTCGGTATTGAAGAAGTTGGGTTCCCACCCTCCTCACCGAACGAGTCGAGATTGAGCATCGGAAGGAAAGGGAGACCACTCCCAGCATCACATAATCATTCATTCAAGAACTATATTTCTTTTTATTTCGTTGAAAACGCCTAGTTTCAAGTGCTCGTCTCTAAGCACCACTGAGAATGCATCCTCAGTGTCTGTTGAAATTTTAGATGGACGCGCGAGTTTCTGCCGCTTCTGTGTTACACTCGATGTGTTGGAGCGGCTCTTCGTATTCTCGAAGTTACAGTGTGGTTGAAGTTTCGAAATTTATACATTTGATGTCCCGTTAGTGTTGAGTACAGCACTCGGCTACGGTGCATATTGTCTGCTCTACACAGTTTTCGCCACATTCACATGTCTCTTTGTTGACAATTGCCTCCTAACGCAGAGGATGGTGATTGTCTTCGGAAGCTCGAGTTTTAACTCTACGATGACGTGGTCTGAAAACTGAAAAGGTTTTATACAAGGATGTCGATGTCATCTACAATTTCTCTCCCTATTGTGTAGGTAAAGACGACGATGATGATGATCATGATGATTCTGGATGCGGGGCGCTCAACATCATGGTCATCAACGCTCCAACATGTCATTCTGTTGAGAGAGTAGTGGCGGGGGGGGGGGGGGGAGAGGGGGGGGGGGAGTGGACGAAAACTGTCCCCACAGGCGGAGAAGCTTATAGAGTTTTAAATTCCGCCTCCTTTTCCCAGCACTTTATTGATGAGGCTCAACAGTTCACAAAATTTCAGAACCCGTGTAACACTGGTGTCAATATCAGCGAGGATAATGGGCAGATCTTCAACCAAACAGAGGGCTGTCCTGATGTCATTGTAGATGACACACGAAGCTGAACAGCAAGTGACACACCACAAACGTCACAGATAGTGGATCCTGCTGCTGGAAAGGTAACCATCTGTTAAAAAGCTATGTGCCTTGTGGCGTATGGTGAAAAGCACTTCCTTTCATTGTTGTGGTTGGCCTGTGCAGTCGACCTGAGTGACTGCAATTTGTTTTCCGTCACCTCCAACTATCCAGTTTCTCACTGACGCATAATTCGTCTGTCAGATGATGTGATAGCGTGCAAGGTGAAGGCACAATGATGTGCAACACCACCCCAACATGCTTCCTTGGCTGCTTTGTCGGCTATACGGTTTCCCTGTACCCCGATGTTTACAGGTACCCAGCAAAAGATCACATCCTTGCCAAGGCGTTGGAGCCTCTGTAAGGAGCAATGGACAAGCACAATAGTCTGGTCTATGTCATACATTTGGTAGACCGCCTGTAGCGCATGGAGAGAGTCAGAACAGATGAAAACGTCGTACTCTTATATCTGTGAAACCACTCTGTACAGTCATAATTGCACACAACTGCGCATCATTAATTTGTAAACTGTTCTGAAATGCGTACTTTGAAAACACTCTTAGGTAAAACAACTGAAGAACCGAGGGCACTTGCCTGCCGGGATCCATCTGTGGTACGTATTAAGAACTGAAGAAAACAGAGCTGTAGAAACGTAATCTTGCACTACATCAAGCTTAAAATCTCTTTGGGCCACTGAAGATGCCTAGTGGCAGCTTCTTTCATGCCTGGCTGCGTATTTGGAGATTTGACATATTCAGATCCTTCAGACAGTCAGTAGAACATATTCCGAATGGCCTGGTCCCATGGACCGGTTCCAGAACAACCGCTTTAAGTTCGGGTGGGCCTCCGCTCTAAATGGCAATGACGGAGTCAACGCTGGGACATTCAGGGCCTGTCGAGCTAGAAGGCGGCGCCGCCGAATCCGGAGTAGTGGTTTGCCTCCCCCCCCCCCCCACACACATACATTCTCCCTCCCTCCCTCCCTCTATCTCTCTCTCTGAACCGTCAAACCGTCAAGGGAATTGGGACTGCAGTGGGACACGTAGTACTTTAATAATGATAACCTGCTATCCACAACAGTTTTCAAGAGCAACGAACAGAATCGCATGCAGCGGGCCAAAATTAACCAGATTCTGTACCTTCTGTGGCAGCAACAAGCCCAGCATGATCTGCCCATGCAGGGCCTGTTATTGCCACGGAAGGTAAGGATCTGGTTAGATTTGGCCCGCTGCATACGATTCTGTTTATTGCACATGAAAACTGTTGTGGATGGCAGGTTACGTTTACAGCCTGAAGATGATACCTCGTAGTGTCGAAACTGGTAGCATGCGTTAAAAATAATAAACGACGTTAGATTCAAATACAGCCGCTGGTTTTGTTATCATTATTGAAGACTCTGAACTGGGCTGGTCCGACAGGCCCAGCCGATATCCGAGTACCCTCATGGCGGACAGTGTCATCTTGAGGTAGGAAATACGGGCTGATCCATAAACCATTCTGGCGTGATCTAACCGTGACCTGACAAAATAATTTTAAAATGTTCAACGATTTGAAGCCATTTATCCGCAGGTCTTTCAGGTGCAGTAGCCAGGTTAATTTAGAGCCAAACAGTATGCCCAAAAAGCGCGAAGTGTCCTCCAAATGGAAAATATTGTCCCACTTTGTGAGCTGTGGTTGATTAAAAGTTAAAGATGGTTAAAATTGACAATGTTCTCTAGTGAGAACCTAAAACCAGTTTTATTGGACCAACTTCCAGCCTCCTGTAGTTGCCTCGTCGTCACTGTAAGATCAGAGGAGGAGTGCAAAGCAATCCGCAAATAAAGAGCACTTAAAAGGCCACCTGATTGCAACGGAGATGCCACTGATAGCGACTGCAAAAAATGTGACACTAAGTACTCTGTCTTGGCGGAGCCCATTCTCCTGAACATAGCAATCAGACATTGACAAGGCAATATCGAATGCACTGGTCCTCGAGAAAGGACTGAATAAGAAAGGCAAACGTCCACAGAGTCCCCATTCACGAGGCAGCCAAAGGTCATTGTACCAAGAAGTGGTGTGGTACGCTCTTCCGAGGTGAAATAACACACCAAACAAGTGTTTTCGGCATAAGAGAATATCCAGTACCGCCGTTTCCAATCACATACAACCGCTCCGTATCCGAAGACTGGAAAGTTGCCTTTTTTGAATATTGGTGTGACCTGTGCAATAAGAGCACTCCACTAAATTACAGGCCCATGGCACTTACGTCGATATGCAGCAGGCTTGTGGAACATATATTGTGTTCGAACATCATCAATACCTCGAAGAGAACTGTTTGCCGGCCATTGTGGCCGAACGGTTCTAGGGGCTTCAGTGTAACCGCGCGACGGCTAGGTTGCAGGTTCGAATCCTGCCTCGGGCATGGATGTGTGTGTTGTCCTTACGTTGGTTAGGTTTAAGTAGTTTCAAGTTCTAGGGGACTGATGACCTCAGATGTTAAGTCCGATAGTGCTCAGCGCCATTTGAACAATTTGAGCCAAGAACTATCTGTTAGCACCTGGTCAACACGGATTTGGAAAACATAATTCTAGTGAAACACAACTACCTCTTTACTCACACGAAGTGTTGAATGCTGTCGACAAAGAATTTAAGACTGATTCCGTATTTCTATATTTCCAGAAGGCTTCTGACACCGTACCTCACCTTCCTTGCGTGCTTATGCAATGTCGTCTCAGTTATGTGACTGCATTCGTGATTTGCTGTCAGACAGTTGGTAGTAATTGACGGAAAACTATCGAATAAAGCAGAATTTATGTATGGCGCTGCCCAAGGTAATGTTATAGGCCCTCTGTTGTTCCTCGATAAACGAATTAGGAGACAATCTGAGCAGCGGTTTTAGATGGTGTCGTTTATCGTCTAGAAGAGGCATCAGATCAAAACCAATCACGAAACGACTTAGAAAAGATATCTGTATGGTGCGAAAATGACAGTTGAATGTAAATAGAGAAAATAGGCAGTTGATGTAAATAAAGAAAAGTGTGTCGTCATCCACATGAGTGCTAAAAGGAATCCGTTAAACTTCGGTTACACGATAAACCAATCAAATCTAAAGGCTGTAAATTCAACTAAATACCTAGGAATTACACTTAAGAACAATTTAAAGTGGAAGGAACACACAGAAAATGCTATGGGGAAGGCGAACCAAAGACTGCGTTTTGTTGTCAGAACGCTTAGGAGAGGCAACAAATCTAGTACAGAGATTGCTACACTACACTTGTTCTTCCGGCCATCCTGATTTAGGTTTTCCGTGATTTCCCTAAATCGCTCCAGGCAAATGCCGGGATGGTTCCTTTGAAAGGGCACGGCCGACGTCCTTCCCCATCCTTCCCTAATCCGATGAGACCGATGACCTCGCTGTTTGGTCTCTTCCCCCAAACAACCCAACCCAACTACACTTGTTCTTCCTCTTTCTGAAGTACTACTGCGCGGTGTGGGTGTTTACCATGGGATTAACGGAGTACATCGATAAAGTTTAAAGAAAAGCAGCACGTTTTATATTATGGAGAAATAGGGGAGAGAGTTTCACGGACATGATGCAGGATTTGCGGTGGACATAATTAAAACAAACGCTTCCTCGTTGCGGTGGGATCTTCTCATCAATTTCAACCACTAACTTGTCCTCCGAATATGAAAATATTTTGTTGGCGTCGACCCACTGGGGGATAAACGATATTAAAATAAGGGAAATCAGAGCTCGCACAGAAAGATGTAGGTGTTCGCTTTTTTCCGCGAGCTGTTCGAGGATGGCCGGCCGGTGTGATCGAGTGGTTCTAGGCGCTTCAGTCTGGAACCGCGCGACCGCTACGGTCGCAGGTTCGAATCCTGCCTCGGGCATGGATGTGTGTGCTGTCCTTAGGTTAGTTAGGTTTAACTAGTTCTAAGTTCTAGGGGACTGATGACCACAGCAGTTAAGTCCCTTAGTGCTCAGAGCCATTTTTTTGTTCGAGGATCGAATAATAGAGAAGATGGTTCGATGAACGCTCTGCGGGCCACTTAAGTTGATTTGTATAGTATCCAAGCAGATGTAGATGAGATAATCTGTCAAGGGAAGAGTGGTAACGCCTGAACTGAAACCACCCTGGGAGAGGCACAAATGACCTGTGGATTCGAGGAGCCGGATGAGGTGGTGGCTGACCTTCAGTTCGAGAGTTTTACTCACACTGCTGTTAAGGGCTGCACTCCAAGAACTGAGAGGGCCGTTGGGATCCTTACATGACTTCCACAACGGAATTAATATTGCCTCGTTCCAAGGCATGGGACACTGTGCATCAAATAATATCTGACTATAGTGAGATAGGAGCTTGCCTTTGTCTTTCAGGGCATGGCATAATGAGTTTGATCTGGTTCTGGAGGAGTGTTCCTGGTCGCGACTGACCTGATTCCAATTCCCACGTGGAGAATGGAAGATTTTAAAGCATCTCATTACATGTGAAGTAGTGGCACTTCCTCATCTCCACGGTAAAAAAAAAAAAAAAAAAAAAAAAAAAAATAATAATAATAATAATTCAAATGGGTCTGAGCACTATGGAAATTAACATCTGAGGTCATCAGTCCCCTAGAACTTAGAACTACTTAAAGCTAACTAATCTAAGGACACCACACACATCCATGCCCGAGGCACGATTCGAACCTGCGACGGTAGCGGTCGTGAGGTTCCAGACGGTAGCGTCTAGAACCGCTCGGCCACCCCGGCCGGCTCTCCACGGTCCTACGAAGCACATGGAACACGGGAGTTTGTCTACGTGATGCGATAAAGCTAAAAAGATATTCAGCGAAAACCTGAGCCATGCCTTTCGGCGCGTCCACCAGGGCCCCATTTCTCAATAAGGCCGTCAGGCGAGGTGTACCGACCTTGACTGAAAGCCACATTAAAAGTTGAGCGATTAATGGAAGGATTCCTCTTCCGCTCTTCACTGGGCTAATTCTAGAAAAGTGTGGTTCATCTGTAAAGGAGACCGCATATAGGAGGCTAGTGCGGCCAATTCTTGAGTACTGTCGGGCGTTTTAGATCCGTATGAGGTCGGATTACAGGAGGATATCGAAGCAATTCAGAAGTTGGCTGCCAGATTTTTTTTACAGGTAGGTACGCAAATGTTACGGAGATGCTTCGGGAACTCAAATAGGAATCCCTGAAGGGAAGGCGACATTCTTTTCGAGGAAGACTATTCAGAAAATTTAGAGAACCGACATTTGAATCTGCAAAGCCGTTCTATTGTCTGTAACATACACGTCGAGTAACGACCACGACGATAAGGTACTAGAAATTAGGGGTCATACGGAGGCAAATACACAGTCGTTTTTCCCTCGTTCTATTTGGGAGTGGAACAGGAACGGGATACCCTCCGCCACTCGCCGTACAGCGGATTGCAGAGTATGGACGTAGATGTGGGTTTATCACTCGTCCTGCTTGTGATCTTGCATATCTGAAAGCACAAAGGTTTTCAGTTGTCGGCTGGTGTTTTAATTTCCGCATAGCTGCACGCCTACCTATGATTGCCTAGCGACTTTCGTCATTCCAGTAAGAGAGAGGTGGTTGATATACTGGGAAATGGTACCTACGGCAGGTCGTTGGACTACACACGTGATGTGGTTCACCATCTCCTATAGTAGAAGTTCAATCATCACGAAAGGCTACTGGGTGCATTTACTTCTGAAAGCCTTTAGCTGCAGTACGTTTACGACAGGTAATACTAATCGTCTAGTTTTTCGTGCCGTGGTGCCCTGCAGTAAAAATAAAATACATTAAGATTGGAAAGACATACGAAGCTATTTGCTGTTCGCAACATTAAACAGAAACAAGCTTCAGTTTCGTCACCAGTCTTTATTTATTTAGTATTTATGTATGGCACTGTCACATGAAATTATAGTGGATTATTATCACTTCTCATAAATGTAACTATTCGGAACTACGTAATTGCAACAGACAACAAGATGTGTTAAAATTTCATTGGTTTAGTAGCCGGTAGCTGTTTCATAATAACGGGTATTGCCAAATACTCACTATTAACTGTAACGACACAAAATTGCTCTTTGTTTTTCGTTCCACCAGGATCACGTCGAGTTTAGTAGATTTAAACTTATAACGGTACCCCGTAAGGATTTTATTCCAGTTTAGATTGACTACAGGTGCCTATGAATTTATATTGTTGTGATTCTATTTGGATAGTAATTTCTTGTGAAATCTGTAGTTAAATGTAGATTTGCCATATCCACCAGTACCACTGAGTGGTTTCGAACGGTGAATCAGATTATACTGGGTTCTTATAACTAAAGTACAGCTACTCGCACAGTTCCAGTATCGGCTGCAATTATCGTATGACAGAGAGCCTTGGGTAATGCGTTAATTCGGAACAGATTTACGCTGGAAAAAGAATCTCTCTCTGTGAACGGGGAGAAAGATGTAGAGGAATGTTTCCTTGTGTAATGGATTAGGAACGGCAGGTGTGCAGTAAAGGTCAAACAAGTGAGAAAAATATAATGTTGATTTAATTATTAACCGCCGCTTTCACAATGCGTTCAATATGAGCACCGGAAACATGAACGAGATGCTGCGTCCATAAAACGACGTGATCGATAGCGCCAGATTTGCACCCGGTGATCAAATTTGGAACTAATTTCTTTCCAACTCGAATCGGTTCCGCATTAACCATTGGCGTATCTACCCAGTTTCGCTGCCATACTATAATTACGAGAGTCGCCCAGAAAGTAATGCATCACATTTTTTTTCTCAACCGAAAACAATGCTACGAATGCGAAACGTTACGTATGTATTATTTGAAGTCTTCTGAGTGAGCGCGTCAAGTTTTCGTCACTTCCGACAGATCGCTTAGCTGTAGGACGGTTTCAAATGGAGTCTGTATGTGATGCACGTTACAAGCAACGTGCCGTTATTGGACTTTTCACTGCACAGAAAGAAACTGGGGGTGGGGGGGGGATATTCACAAACGTTTGTGCAAAGTCTATGGAGCATCTGCTGTCGACAGACGTACTGTTAGTCTCTGGGCACGGAGGATGAGGTCATCAGAAAGCGGTTCGGCGGAGCTCCACGATTTGCAAAGGTAAGGAAGACCATCCACGGCTGTCATACCTGACGTACTGTAGCGAGCTGGTCTCATTCGAGAGGACAGACATTCTTGGAATACATTTTGAGGACGATGAGGAGGTGATTCACACAATGAAGCACTGGCTCCGCCACCAGAACAAGAATTGGTACCGACAGGGCATACACGTCCTTGTTTCGTGCTGGAGGAAGGCCAAAGAACTCGATGGAAATTACGTGGAGAAATAGGATGTGTAGATAAAACCCAGTTCTTTCGTGTGTGTAATTCTCATTATTTTCAATAAAGAATTGTTGAAGAAAAACATGCGGTGCATTACTTTCTGGGCAACCCTTGTACAACCGCTGCTGGACCTGAGTGACTGCACTTCACTTACAACCACCCAGGATGATACAACATGTTAAGGTCATTCAAGTGACTGAAGTTAATGTACACCCGCTTAAGTCTTTATGGAGCATATATGTCACAAATAACTTTTTGTCGTAGTTCAGGGGACAAACTAAACTCGTGCTCGATTGTAGTTTTACACTACACGTATGTTACTTGTCTTCATTTCAGTATTTTTGAAGAATGCTCCTTTGTGCAGTGTCAGCATGGCTTTCAAAAATAAAGGCAATTTCTGTTTGTTTTTAGTAAATGTGCCATAATGTTGCACTGTCGAATAAGCAATTGTTAAGTCAACATGAAAATGCACCGGTACATTTCTTTCGATGTAGTATTAGGTCTCCATGCGACAATGATCACTGCCTTCACATTGAGCAGAAAGAATGGAGGAGGAAGGAGAGTATGTAAAAGAAGGTCGGATTTTATGAAAAAGATGATGCAGTTTCAATGAGGGAACACCCAGAACAAAAAAGAAAAAAAAACCTATGCCATCACTAAAAGCAAGGAAGCTCTATGCAATGTATATACCTGAGATGGTCAGCAAAACCCACTAAAACTCGCTTCAGATGTAGTTCGCCTGGACATAAGTGTGCACAGTTTTTGCAGAGCGAAGATTATATTTTCACATGTAACAGTAAAATCTGATAGTATCTGCTTACGTACTTCAGTTGTCAGTTTATAAATAAAATGCATCAAATCCTGAAAACGTCTTTGAGTCCTGGAGTAGCATATGAACTAGATGTCCCAAAGTTGTGGAGAATTGCAATTTTTTTAAATTTAGTAATTTAATCTTTTTTCCATGACAATGTATTGATTATCAGAACGATCTTTTCTGCCATAAAATCAGAATTCCGCAGTAACGTGATACGGAATTTTCGAAGTGTGAGGAAAATCAGATAATATACATGTAATGTTGAGAGGGATCGAAAAGTTGGCATTCATCATTACGGGGCTACCACCATTTTTCTGTAGTTCGCAAATGACCTGTGCGAAGACCATAGAACTACTAATTTTAGCTTAAATTATCACATTATAAGTGTGTGTGTGTGTGTGTGTGTGTGTGTGTGTGTGTGTGTGTGTGTGTTTTGTCATTAGCCTTAGTTTAAGTTAATTTAAAAAGCCTAGGGACCGATGACCTCAGCAGTTTGGTCCCATAGGAACTTAGCACAAATTTCCAAATTTTTTAACTGTGTAGTACATGCAGGACTTACCCAGAAGTGAAAGTGACGGAAGTGTGAGCGTCAGACTACACAGTGTTTAGAAACGAGTACCGTTTTTGGGCGGGTTGGGTAGCCACGAGTCATTTATTGGAATAGTCTGTGCATCTGGAAAAATGCAAATCGGCAATCTAAGCGTCGTAACTGAGCGACATGGCGCAGTGGTTAGCACACTGGACTCGAATTCTGGAGGACGAAGATTCAAACACGCGTCCGGCCATCCTGATTTTGGTTTTCTGTGATGTTCCTACATCGCTTCAGGCAGCTACCTGGAAGGATCCTCTGAAAGGGCACGTCCGAGTTCCTCCCTATCCTTCCCTAATTCGACGGGACCGATGACGTCGCTGTCTGGTCCCCTTCTCCAAATTTCGTACATGGAGTTAGATTCTTTCACTATTTTACAACTGACGATTTACACTTGTTGGGATGATAGTAACCGTAAAAGCATGGCGCAGTGATCTTCTCGGCATCTTGTACATGTTATAAACGCAATATGGTTGAATGGTTGTTTTAAAGTTTCTACAGGAAATGAAACTCCCTTTACATTCACGAAAGGTTCTCTCTCATCAAGCACTTCGGCCGCTATCCACCGCTTAATGCATCATTTCGCCAAATATTCGCGAAGGTAGCCGGTGATGTACTATGGAAAATATTTTGATGAAGCATCATTTCGGTCTACTTGGACATAATGTAAAAATTGAAGATTGCGTGTAGGAACACGACCCGACGACCCTCGTGTTACCGTACTGTACTCATTCTGCTGCGCCAAGCACTGCTGTGAACTACAGCTAACATAAATGGCTATGCCTCGCCTGAACCGTTACAAAAATGCTATTTTTTCTGAACGGTTGGCCATCTCGAGCTCCAGCTTCGTCACTTTCATTTCTGGCCATGTCCTGCAATACTCCACAAACTTCGATGATGATGGTGATGAAGATGATGATGATAAGTAGGCGCAGTCCCGTTATTAGTGACAGCATGTTCAATCGCGACTTGTGGATGTTGCGCTATTGAACTGAAAAATGTCTGCATTTATTTGAGAGGCTTACTGCCAAAGGACTTTCCTGGAATCATCATCTTTCAAAGCGTGCAAGGATTCATTCGAATGTGACACGTTCTCGCTGGAGTAACTGGGGTTCTAAATGTTCTAATGTGTGTGAAATCTTATGGGACTTAACTGCTGAGGTCATCAGTCCCTAAGCTTGCACACTACTGAACCTAAATTATCTTAAGGACAAACACACACACACACACACACACACACGCCCATGCACCATCCGCACAGTCCATGACTGCAGCGCCTTAGACCACTCGGCTAATCCTGCGCGGCAACTGGGGTTCCAAATCCGCATTCTGTAGGAAGTAGTTGTCAGGCATTCTTGAGTTAATTGTTACGCATTTCCTACAATTATTTAACACTATACCATATGACAATTAACTCGCTCTGACTTCATGCCATAAATAAACTGAGGGAAGTCTAATAAAATTTTTCAAGAGATTCCGGAAGCGTCTCCAGAATTTTGCCACAACCTTACCGTATAACAGGATGAATTTCTTGCCATGTTCCCTCTCCTCTCTTCTTCCTATCTCTCTCTCTCTCTCTTTCTCTGTGTCCCATTAACTACTGAAACTGGGCTGAGAATACTGAAACACCGTACTTAAAGATATATTCGTAGAAAACAAGACTTACCCCTTGGTCGGAGTGGTCAATTCTTGACGGAATTAATAAGCTAACTTTATCTCTGAATTGGCCTGATGGTAATGGAAATCGGCCGTCCACACTATCACACTGTATGCTGACAACATTCAAGCGCTGTGAATAAAAATAAGAATGTAAGCAAGAGTGGATAGATATTAGCCTTTCTTCGAACGAAACAGATAACGGCAGCTGAAAAGCGATGCCCATCTTGCGTTTAGAAACGAAACAAAGAAGGGAGGATCTTCATGGACTATGTGGACCTTACAGAAATACATCAGAAAAGTAAATTAAAGATACTGGAGCGTTCAGGATGAAGCGCAGAGGCATATGACTCATATAGAATATCTAAAAATCTAAACTAAACTCCTCCCGAACAGGCCATGAAGGCCAATCCTCAGTCCACAGGCGTCACTGGATGCGGATATGGAGGGTCATGTGGTCAGCACAGCGCTCTCCCAGCCGAGACCGGAGCCGCTACTTCTCAGTCAAGTAGCTCCTCAGTATGCCTCACAACGGCTGAGTGCACCCCGCTTGCCAACAGCGCTCGGTAGACCGGATGGTCACCCATTCAAGTGCTAGCCCAGCCCGACAGCGCTTAACGTCATCTGACGGGAACCGGTGTTACCACTGCGGCAAGGCAGTTGGCAATATAGCGTATCTGCAAGAACCAAATCAGAGTAATAAACGTTTAAAATCAATGCAGAAAAAGTGTTGTTGGCCAGAATGAGGAGGAGGATTGTGGTTGGTAATCACTATTGCTTAACTTGTTAGTAAGCTGAACGATGACGAAAATAAATTTAAAAAAAAAGAAAACTGAAATGAAACTGCAAGGTCATTATACTCTTTGTGCACGACGTAGCCTTTCGCTTATATGGCAGAATTATTCAAGTCTGCTGATTAGATTAGACTCCAGAATAAGGAATACATTTTAAGGAAAATCAAAGTAAGAGGTAAGTGACGCAGACTAGTAAAAAGAAGAACAGTTTCATACGATATGTAAATCCCGGAAGAGGCATGATAGCAGAAAAATGAAAAAAAAAAACTTGAGACGCAATTCAGAAACAAATTCCACAGTTCGTAAGATAGCGTTAAACAGAAGTGAACTGCTAACCGTGGGAGAATCGGACGAGAAGAACAGATGATTAGAAACACGATGCCGGAAAATTTCAATGAAAAGACATATGAAGTACTAAATTTGTAAATATTGCAGCGAATAAGCTGTTGTAGCGAATATGCGAGGAAAGAGCTCTGTGAAAGTCCACACCACAGGAAGCCACATTTACTAAGATGCGGAAGAGAACCGACATATAGGGCAAGAAACTGTAGATCTTGCAACATGTGAAATTAACGATACCGTTGGATGTAGTAGATACGCAGGGGTAGAGTGATCAACTGAAAACGCACATCGTGTCGGAAGTTGGCAACAAACTGATGATGACTGACGACAGAAGATAAAATATAATAGAAACAAAGACGATTCTCGGTGTGAAATATGTTCAGTAAGTCTATCTAAGTGACATTATAGTGTAAGAAAACATCCTGTAGCATTAACTGAAATCTATATTTATGTCTCTACAGCGCGGGATTAGCAGAACGGTCTAAGGCGCTGCAGTCATGGACTGTGCGGCTTGTCCCGGCGGAAGTTCGCCCTCGGGCATGGGTCCTTAGGATAATTTAGGTTAAGTAGTGTGTAAGCTTAGGGACTGATGACCTTAGCAGTTAAGTCCCATAAGATTTCACACACATATTTTTTATTTATGTCTCTCTCACTGGAAAATTTGCTTAGTTACCATCTGCAGGTCTTGTTAGCCGACGGTGTGCCTCATGGAGAAGTGAATGTCTGTAATAGTGAAGTTCTGTTTGCGGAGTAAGTGCCTTTTCCAGCGAAGGACTGTTGACCACATCGACCTCAGTTAAGTAACTATGCGAAATGATCGAGAAAGAGCAAATCGACAAAGACGTACGTACGCTCTCATCAGTGTTGTCAGTGTAAACGTGCCCTACATGGACGAATTAATAAGACGATTAAATGTAGCATATACTGAGGTAGTCCAGGTAACACAGCTCACAGTTTGTCATGTATGATCGAGGTGAATGTGTGCAAATTGATCTTTTATTTAATATTGTAGTTCAACAATGAAATACTCTTCCACTGAACGTAGCACCTTCGCTCTACTTACACCTCACGCAGAAATTATCCAGTAACTTGAAAACACCCAACGAGATGTTTTCGTGATCCAATCATTTTCAAGAATATGATTGTCGTTCTGCTTGACAGTGAAGTCGCAGTGACTTATTTAAATCTGGGGAAAGAGCCCAAGGACAGACTCTCCTGCATATAATGGTGGGATGGTACTGACTACATGGTAAGCGAGGAAAAATTTCACAACGAAGTAGTTTTCCATACGAGTAAATTACTTTTGTTTCGGTATGCTGAGGTGTTAATGATGTCGTGGAATAAAAAAAATTGATATTCGTGACCATTTGTCAGCGTTATACCGGCTGTTAGAACGCCAGCGCAGTGTTTTGAGTATTTCTTGATACAACCACATCGATTTTAGGCCACGAAGCAGATCTACATATATACTCCGCTAGCCACCAAGCGGTGTGTGGCGGAGGGCACAATTCGCGCTAATTGCCTGGTGGCAAAGCCTCTACAGCAATGAACCACTGATCCATTGTCCTCCACTCTCGAGCCCAGCAAGTTACTTTGAAACTAAGCTTTCTATTGTTTGTTCTCCCGGCACGCCGTTGTGTTCTGACGTCCTTACCGCCAACGTATTCGACAGCTATCTTAAGATTCGTAGTTTCGGTACGTGTAGCAGTCAGGAATTATCTATCAAATGTTCAATGCTGTCAAACTAACCGGACGACGAATACCGATTTTTCTGTCTGTGGTGCGGTTTGGTTGAAAAAAGTAAAAACGACGGGAGTCAAAGGACTTCGAAAGTCACATGCCTCATATTTTAAACAAGACGTGTATCCGCTTGTAATTATCTGATTTAGTGCCTGCCTGCAAAAATTAAATGCAAAGTATGCCAAATGTTCCTGCAGAGGATGTATGACATTTAGTATCAATAGTGTGGCAATTGAAAAACCGGTAAGTTGTCGAAATGAGGCTCAACGGCTTGTGCACCAAATAATCCTGTTACACAACATGTGACCGTTGAAGACTCGTTACTGCCTGTGCATCTCTTATATCTTTAAAATTGGTGCTTGGCAACTGACACAACGTGAACTCGTCGGAATGAAGCAAACATCTTATAAGGGCAGCTGGTTACATTCATTGTTTGTACCTAACAATAGGGAAGTTGTAGCACATTGGGGATCTCAGAATGTATTCAGATGGAGTATACAAAACTTTTTATCTTATCTCATCAAGTGAACAAATGACAACGAATAATACACAGCAACATCTCAAAATGTTAGCAAACGAAAATAAAATTAGTGTAAACTCTGTGGGACTCATGTGTAATTGGAAGACGGCAGGAAGCAAAAAATGTATAAAACTTCCGCATTTGTGCAACTAACAAAAGCAAAATAAATGAGACAAATGTCTAATATAGATTGTTCAGCACTGAAGATGCAAACCAAATGAACTAAACGCAAACTGCTCAGAAGTTGGATTACCCCACTACCTGAGCGGAACTCACATTATTTAAGTACAATATAAAACTTCAGCATCAGACGAGAGCTGCGAAGCGAATACTCTTTAACCTAAGTTCTCTCCTGAATCCCCAAGATTTGCTCGGAGGGAAGATATAATCTGCCGCCGATCTCACGAACGAATATGTTCCCTTTCCTGAAAGCATCTGAAACCTTTCAGTGAGATCTCATAACAATCATCAGTTACGATTCATGAGGCTGGTACTGGTTTTGAACAGTCTCTCTCCATTGGTCAGTACCAACCTCACCGTTTCCGGTAGCGGGCTTTACTTTGGATTGGCCAGACCATAATTTTGGAGTGAAGCAACGAACTTTCTCACGTCAGGTAAGTTCCAAAAGGCGGACCATCTTTGATGTGTGAACAGAAAGGCAAATTTCCCCCTCACATGTACGCTCAATGGAAAATCCTGGCGACTGGTGGCAATGAGCCTATGAAAAGTGGGTTAGTGCCAGGAATTGTCCACAAGAATCATTTCGGGAAACCGGACCATTTCCGCTGAAACTGGCTTCTTCCCGGAAGCCACAAATTCCCTGCTTTTAAGACACCATGAGAAGCCTTCTGCCAACCCTAAGGGACTTCCTAGCCCTCCAGACGGACGGCCTTCTGACGAGAAATCAAATACATTCCACTCCCTGAAAAATGTACCAAGGTGATGCAACTAATTATCACATAATCGTAAAAGCTGAAATAAAATCTCAAGGCGACGTGTAACAGTCTTGTTGCAACATACAAGAGAAGTCGTAGTTGAGAAAGGAGCCAGAAAGGGTCATAAACTATTCATCATGTTACTCAGTCTGTACTTAAATGACACAGTGAAAGCAACCAAGGTGAAACAGAAAATGGAGAGAAAAAAACAAGAAATGCTTTATGGTTTGCAAACGATGTTGCAGTTCTGACACAGGGAAACAAGGACTTTAAGCAGCATTCGAACTAATTAATAGGGTCTTGAAAAAAGATTTATAAGGTGAACTTATACAAAACTGAAACGAAGGTAATGGTGTGTAGTGTAATTCATGATATGCCGAATGAAATAGAACGGAAAATTAGACAGTAAAAGCAGTCGATGAGTTTTGCTATTTGAGCAGAAAAATAACTCATGGTAGTAAAAGTAGAGACCGTATGAAATCAGACTGGCACAAAAAGGAAAGCTTTTTTGAGAAAGAAAAATTTGTTAACATCGAATACATATTGAAGCTGAAACGTCTCTCTCTGAAAATTGTACTAAAATAGAAAAGTCTGCGATATCACTGGTACGAGAACGTTACAGAAAACAAAAATACTGAGTATTATGCAGCTTCGTGCCGGGCGAGAGAAACGTTCAAAGACGATAAATCTGAGCAAAAACCATGGATAAATGAAACTGATGATGTAAATCACAAATTCACGTAATTATGACATTAACGACTATTAATATCGTGAACCACGATATATCAAGCTATTACAGCTAATTCCGACGTCGTCGTTCGAAGGTAATTTACCGATCAACCTAACATGATTCTTACGTAATATATATAGAAAAAAAGAAAGATCGGCAAATCGATCTCCGTGCGGTTGTGGTTTGCGATATTGAATAGGTAATGTAGAAAAACTTAACGTGTGCGATCGTTCTACCATCGAACAATTCGTCGCAAATCTGTTCTTTACGGCCTCTGAAACGGAAGTAGCATATTTTCATACAAAGTTATGGTCATTTCAATGGAATATTAAGAGGTTCGATTCTATAATTGAATTCCAATTGTATGTTCAAAAATATGTTGTATTTTATCTAAAGACGAGGTACCTAGAAACGTGTGCTTGCTGTGCAACAATCACACAGGAGGAGAGTCCACACAGATTGGCGAGAAGAAATGAAATGGCTTATCATGTGGAACAGGAAAATGTATACCCATTGGCAGGCCGTTGCAGCCAACCAATGGGTACGCAAGACAGCCACTGACCTAGCTCTGCAGCTGTAGGCTAAAATAGTGGTGGTGTATCTTTCTGCATTTAGATATGGGAGGTCTACTCTAGCAGTGGGCTGGATTGCTACAAGCTGCAGCACAAAGACGCGCGTGTGCTACCGGCTACAAGATGGGAAGCAGGCTCTTGTCATAACACACCCAGCCAGTGCCGGTATAAATGGTTCCTCTTAGACTCTAGCACCACTTCCAACTGTCACCATCGCCGTGACTGTCTTCGACAAAAGAGAATATATCTGCCTCATCAAAGGGGAAACTGGGCGCGGAGCAACGTCACTGTTGTGTACCTGTGACCAAAAAGCACGCTCAAATGTTTTTTATTCCAGTCTTTTATCACAATATGAATTCTTTAGACGATGACCGGTTTCAGCCCGTAATGACCATCCTCAGATCTGTAATATACACCTAGTGAGCAGTGTGTCTTTCAACATAAAACAACAATACGTATCACAATACACAACCAGGGAAATGTACAGAATATACGGCAAAACGTACCTCGTACGTTGTGCCAATCACCTACTTTGCTTTGTTTGACAACCTACTACGATAACCAAATAATGCCTCGCGTGTTTATACCTAGCCTTGTTTGATGATGTATGTCGAGAACAGTAGGCATTTGCCTTACTTCCATACATTAATCGCACTAATCCTGTAACTGATTATGTCCTACCCGCTCATTGAATGTATAACCAGACTATACAATTTTATTTATCGATTCTTAATATGTTGTTTAAAAGTTTTCTGTGGGAGACATATCACGTTGTATGTAAAGCCCTCTAGTGGATAAGTTCTTAAAATCGGTGCGCGCCTAAATAACATCCTGGCAGCCGACAAAACAGAGGGCGCTGATCATTGATCTGCCTTTTTTCAGCTGTCATATAGACATTTTATCTTTCATAGGCAATTTACAGGTTGCTACAGGCAATGTAATACGTATATAAATTGTTGACCGTAAATTCACCATAAAAAGGATCGGTCCTATTCTATTAATATATTTCCTTTTAATAATCTTATATTGGTAACTGTATTCGTCTTTCAATGAATCACAATTGGTTTCTACGATATCAATTTTAAAAGTCTGCTACATGTATTTTACATAATGTGTTTTTATTAGATTATGGTTTTTGCGTAAATGATGACTACTTCTAAGCCGACAGTAGCGACATCTAGGGAGGATGTAGGTAAACACATTTCTGGTAGCTACTGTACTTCAGTAGTCAGTTGCAATAATGACTGTGTGGACGATGCGGCTTATTCTACACCTTATTTTAGATCTATATGACGATGCTGTTCTCATTATATTTATGTGTTTTGACGATGCCATTATGGCCTTATCACTTTAGGACATGGTGTAAAAAAGGTACGTTTTACCGTATTTTCTGTACATCTCCCTGGTTGTATGATAGTATATTGTGATACGTATTGCTGTATTATGTTGAAAGACACACTGCTCACTAGATGTATGTATATTATAGATCTGAGGATGATCATTACGGACTGAAACCGGTCATCGTCTAAAGAATTCATATTGTGAGCAAAGACTGGAATAAAAAACATTTGACAGTATTGGATAACTGTTTGTATGTCGCAGTTGGTGAAAAAAGCACGCTATTTGTGTATTCTTTTGGTCATGGGAACTTGCGTTTACAGACAACAGGCGAGTTGTGAAATTTAACCGTTCGTTTCGACAACTTTTCGAAGATTTATTTTAATAATTAATCATCATTTACAGAATAAATTTCATCGTCAAATCCTGTTTTCTTATTCGTCGTCGCAAACCCGATCGCGTTGGTGTATATCAACAGAGTTTTTAGACCTAATCTGAATAGACATTAAACATTAAAGTAAATTTACAGCAGTCTTTGAAAAAGATTTGTTCCTATATAAGTCAACACACACGCACACATAACAGCACATTGTATTTCTGATCAGTTGCGGTTGATAATGGAAGCAAGACTAAAGAAATATAAAGACACATTCACAGATCTTGTCGACCTGGAAAAAGGGTTAGACAATGTAAACTGGCCCAAGATGTTCGAAATTTTGAGAAAAACGATGGTAAGCTATAGGGAGACACAGATAACACACAATATGTACAAGAGCCAAGAGAAGACGACCAAGAACGAAGCCCTCAAATTAAAAATGATGTCAGACAGCGATGTCGTCTTTTCCCCCTACTGTTCACTTTCTACATCGAAGAAGCAATGACGGAAATAAAAGAAAGGTTCAGGAGTGTAAGTAAAATTCAAGATGGAAGGACATCAATGATACGTTTTGCTAATGACATTGCTATACTGAGTGAAAGTGAAGGAGAATTACATGATATGCTGAATGGAATGAACAATCTAATCAGTACAGAATATGGATTGAGAGTAAAACGAAGAAAGACGAAAGTAATCAGAGGTAGCAGAATTGAGAACAGCGAGGAACTTAAGATCAGGACTGAAAGTCACGAAGTACAAGAACTTAAGAGAAGTCTGCTAGTATCAAACATACGCCTTAATCTGAGGAAGAAATTTCTGAGAATGTACATCTGGAGTAAAGCATTGTATGGTAGTGAAACATGGACTGTGGGAAAACCAGAACAGAAGAGAACGGAAGCATTGGAGATAACAGACGAATGTTGAAAATTAGGTGCACTGATAAGGTAAGGAATGAGGAGGTTCTGGGCAGAATCAGAGAGGAGAGGAATATGTGGAAAAAAGTGATAAGCAGAAGGGACAGGATGATGGAACATATGTTAAGACATGAGGGTACTAGAGGGAGCCGTAGAGGGCAAAAACTGTAGAGAAAAGCAGAGATTGGAATACATCCCGCAAAGAATTGAGGACGTGGGTTGCAAGTGCTACTCTGAGATGAAGAGGTCAGCACTGGAGAGGAATTCGTGGCGGGCCGCATCAGACCAGTCAGAAGACCGATTGGGATGGGGGGGGGGGGGGGGGGGGGAGTAGAGAGTTACCGCACTCCCCTGGACACCAAAATCCCCAGGTTGAAACCCAGTCGAGAGTTTTTCCTGGTGGGAAAGTGCTCAGCTGACGACTGAAAGATACGGCCCATCGCTTACCGCGCGGGCGCCCTTACTTTCACCGGATCAGCTGTTCACTTTTGCAGTGCGGAAAAGTTAGCGGACCATATTTTTCCTGTGACAGTTACCAATAACTGTTGTTTCTCGAAGTTTCAGCTTTCTTGGTTTCCAATATCAATTAATTTCAGTAAGTGCGCCTACGTGCGCGGACGCCTTGTAACCACATCACTATTTCAACTGTTTCTTTCTCTGACTAAATTATGGGATTGATATAATTATTAAAGAGCAATTTACAAATAGACATAAGAAACGAAAGATATAGTTTAATATTCCCACGATCAGCACCAAACCCCAGGTCGCTTTCGTCATAGCTGCTATCTATGTCGATCATGTGTTCCTTATCGTCTGTAACCAAAAACAATAATGCTGTATTATCAGATTGCTTTCAGGAGCATTGTTGTTTTGACTGAAAAGTAATTTACAGATGCTTACAGGACATGACTATTTTGTTTAATTTAATCGTATGGCTAGGGCCTCCCGTCGGGCAGACCGTTCGCTGTGTGCCGGTCTTTCAATTTGACGCCACTTCGGCGACCTGCAGTCGATGAGGATGATGGCATGATGATGAGGACAACAGCAACCCTCGGCGGAGAAAATTCCCCGACCCAGCCGGGAGACGAACCCGGGCCCAGAGATTTGACAATCCGTCACGATGACCATTGAGCTACCGGATTCGGTCATATTAAATATGATACATGGCATTAAAATAAGCAAGAATGTAAAGTCTGAAATGATCTTACGTTGAAAATTTTAGTGACTACACTACTGGCCAATAAAATTGCTACACCACGAAGATGACATGCTCCAAACGCGAAATTTCACCGACACGTGCTTTTCGGAACATTCACACAAGGTTGGCGCCGGTGGCGACACCTACAACGTGCTGACATGAGGAAAGTTTCCAACCGATTTCTCATACACGAACAGCAATTGACCGGCGTTGCCCGGTGAAATGTTGTTGTGATGCCTCGTGTAAGGAGGAGAAATGCGTACCATCACGTTTCCGACTTTGATAAAGGTCGGATTGTAGCCTATCGCGATTGCGGTTTATCGTATCGCGACATTGCTGCTCGCGCTGGTCGAGATCCAATGACTGTCACCGGAATATGGAATCGGTGGGTTCAGGAGGGTAATACGGAACGCCGTGCTGGATCCCAACGGCCTCGTATCACTAGCAGGCATCTTATCCGCATGGCTTTAACGGATCGTGCAGCCACGTCTCGATCCCTGAGCCAAGAGATGGGGACGTTTGCAAGACAACAACCATCTGCACGAACAGTTCGACGACGTTTGCAGCAGCATGGACTATCAGCTCGGAGACCATGGCTGTGGTTACCCTTGACGCTGACGCTGCATCATAGACTCCATGGTGTACTCAACGACGAACCTGGGTGCGCGAATGGCAAAACGTCATTTTTTCGGATGAATCCAGGTTCTGTTTACAAAATGGTTCAAATGGCTCTGAGCACTATGGGACTCAACTGCTGAGGTCATTAGTCCCCTAGAACTTAGAACTAGTTAAACCGAACTAACCTAAGGACATCACAAACATCCATGCCCGAGGCAGGATTCGAACCTGCGACCGTAGCGGTCTTGCGGTTCCAGACTGCAGCGCCTTTAACCGCACGGCCACTTCGGCCGGCTTCTGTTTACAGCATCATGATGGTCGCATCCGTGTTTGGCGACATCGCGGTGAATGCACACTGGAAGCGTGTATTCGTCATCGCCATACTGGCG